>NC_084703.1:43685900-44007561 GCF_033807575.1 Cydia pomonella
GCGTTGAACGAATTATAGTAAATACCAGAACTGGCGATGAGTCGATTGATTCCACCCCGCTTACTGCCTCATCTGTTGTAAGTGTTACGGTAGAATGTAGATGGAAAGGAGTAAAATTGTGTAAGTATATGATTGAGAAAAAGTAAATAAACACAAAAATTGAATATCTATAAAAGCACATTACTTCTACACAATGTTATATTCTTTTTTATTTACATTCCGAAATAATTATATTGTGTCTCTTTACACGATTCATTTCCAGTATTGGGGTTAATGAGACTGAGAATTTACATTTTCGTTTTTAATTTTATAACGTGTCAAAGACATGTGCCAATTTAAATTGTATGTAACTTGGACTGTACAAATTTAATGTTTGTATGCTTGAGCATAGAGAAATAAGATGTAAACATAGAGTGCTCACTCTCGCGCTCGCTTATTCTTTTCGTAGTCGACCTCTAGCATCGAGTAGCGGAGTTATCAATACTGCTACTTGATAATAGATGTCTTTGGTGTTGCGACTGACGGAAATTATATTTCTCAACAATTTACAAGCAGAAGAAGTTGAAAACAGAGTTCCGGTTAATCCTGTTATAATAGCTTAAAATTACTTTCATCGCACCGTCTATTGTCAAGTAGCGGTACTAATAATTCCGCTACTCGATGCTAGATGTCGCTAATGAAAATAATAAGCGTTTTGGTACCAAAACCGATGTATGGAGTGAGCACTCTATGGCTTCAGTGACCGTAGATTGTCATAAACGTAATTTTTCAAGTAATTTAACAATCAACAAGGAATGATTTGACAGTCGATCTCATTATACAACTAATTGAAAACTATGGTGATATGAAAAAAACTTTCTTCTTTTGTATTAGTATATAGTTACGAGTGAGCTTATTGTCGGAAGTGATTTCACCCAGACGTATTGTGGACTGAGCGATGGACACAGATGTAAAAACTATTTTTGATGAATGTATACTGATTATGTTTATAAAAAAAAATGCTTTCGAATGTATAATTGTCTTTTATTCTCCTTATAGAGGCGTGTCCATCGCTTGTTACGACATGGGTATAATAAAATGCACAAAGTGGACTTATTACATGTTCAGGTTTTAGTAAACTAGATGGCGCTGTAGGTATGTCCTCATACATTCTGCTATGTAGAATATCAAGTGTTAACGTTTGGTAATCTAGTTTTTACTAAAAGTATGCTAGCGTACTTCAAACTTGAACATTTATTCAGCAAATAGGCCACCAGGGCACCTTTACACGTCAACATGAAATTCACATACAAGCAAAAAACACATCAACAATTATAAAATACAATTAACTGAAAATATCAATCCAAATGAAGTATTATTATTACTTAGACATGTATACAGTCTCTTAATGTCGAATTATAAAAAAAAACTATAAGAATAATAATATAAACAAAAAACTCAAATATATAGAAAAAAAAGTTTAAAACTATTTAGAGGTGTAAGTGTCTCTTAAGTGTCAGAACTAAAACTAACTATCCTTAGAGATGTATAGGGTCTCCAAGAGTCAAAATCCATACAATTACATTTAGTTGACACAAAGCCTACAATATCCACTTTGGGTGTCTTATTATTCCTTTGTCCTTGCTATTTGTATAATACATTTTCATAGTAGTTTAGGACTGAGATCCTTCTATTTTGGGCTAACCTCTACACTAGGGTATTTTTCATGTGTTTTTGTGTTTTCCATATTGTGCGTACCTATATTATAAACTCTCCGTAAAATAACCATAGATCGGGTTATCCCATAATCGAAATGAAATCACAACTTAGAGAGACCCCACACTAGCTTTTTTTGAGCGTCGGCGTCTAGTCAGCGCTATGGAAAATGGCGTCGCCGCGCAGTTGCGCCAACGTTGCGTCGAGCTGCAGCCATTGAGTTGACTAGACGCCGACGTTCGGGAGACGCTAGTGTGGAGTGGTCCATTGTGACAACATCGATTGTTTCTTGTGCAGCCGATGTTGTTACTAGAGAGTTCGTTATATCCCTTTAGGAGCAAATTGTGACACGTTAGAGAGGTCCCACACTATTGTCTTCCGAGCGTCAAACCGTTGCGCCAACGTTGCGTCAAGCAAAACCCATACGGTTGACTAGACGCCGACGCACCGGGAGACGCTATAGTTCGTTCCGGGAGACGCTACAGTTCGTTCCGGGAGACGCTACAGTTCGTTCCGGGAGACGCTACAGTTCGTTCCGGGAGACGCTATAGTTCATTTTTTTAGCATTATACAAATTATAAAGGCGAAGCGACGTGAGTTTTTATTAAAAATCAATTTACACTTTCACTTTCACCTTTTCACCTTCACTTTTGAAAAGTAAATTACAGCAAATATATAACAATTATAAATCATATACCATCTTTTACACTCTAATGCTAAAAAAACGAAGTACCTAATGTGGGGCCTCTCAAGTTGCCACACGTTTCTAGCAACGTACATATATATGAAGAAAGCTTAAGGATGATGATTAACAAACTTTTGGAAAAATTTCGTTTGTTAATGTTTCCAGAAATTTCACAGTGATTATAATAAATAAAAGTAAAAATATTTCAATACCATGCAGTTGGGCAAACAAGATGTTTTATTGATGATTTAGATTAATACAATCCTTCTAGATTAACTGCGAGAGATGAACTATACTACAAGCGCACACACACTGAAAGTGATTCACTTCAATTGGGTATTTAATTATTTGACACTAAAAAACATGAATATTTAGATATCGCAATCCATCTGATGTAAACTTATCGCTAAGTATACACGGTGCCCGTGACAATTGCGAGAGATTTTAACGCAGCGGCTTACGTGAGCGATGACTCGCGAATGGGTCTCTATTGCTTCCCATAAAGTTTTAAGTCATAATGTATTGTTTGTCCTCATTTTCGTTAGCCCTAATTTGGATTTTCTCAGAAACGCGTAATTTTTCAGGATTGCCATAAAACAAACCTAACCTATCTATATAGGATAACCTAAGGAAATTCCTGAAAACTTATCGGTATCAGAGTTATGACTAATGATAATATGACTATCATTACATTATGACTTTCGATAATTATGCGAAAGAAAGGGATCCGCTCGCGAATGCATCGCGGCGCGGCGAGGCGGTTCAACGGCATTCGGAGATCGCCCACGTAGGACACTTCCATAGGGAGGTATCAAAGGATTGAATTCAGACGCTCCGCTTCGCGTTCGCGAGTTATTCGCTCACGTAAGACACTGCCTAACAGTATATTTCTGATCATATTTAAAGACTAAAATGTACTAAAAACTTTTTTTGGAATTCGGCTAATTTCAGAGTTAGCCACTTAAAAAAAACATCTTTTTATTGTTAGTTAGTGCAAAACGCTTGTTTGATGGCGATGTTCTGACTATGGGACCTAGTCCAAATATCCTTATTGATAGATGTCAAAAAAGACAAGTAGCACTTTGCAAAAAATAGGTTTTACAAAAAAAAATCTTTTTGAGTTTTGTTTTTTGAGTTTTTTTACAAATAGCGTTTACATTTGTGAGCATTTGTGAGCGTGAGCACTATATGCTCACTTAAATATTTCTTTATGCTTATAAGTTTAGCGTCAGTTTAGTTAAAAGATCCCCGAAAATAATTTACCTACATAAAATGTGAATAAAGGAGAGGGAGAAGGAAATTGGACGCTGGTAAAAGGCGGAATCACGGTAGGTAGAATAGGAATGAACAACGAGGATCTTGGTGTAATGGTTATGAATTATGCAATTAATTGAAAATAAACATTGGCAATAAACTATCTACCGTCGTGAACCCTGACTTCTTAAGGAACGCTAAAATTTTACTTAAGTAAGATATGAAAATACCGGTTATATCAAGAAATAGCTTAAAGCTGCGTAAAATAGTTGCAGATGATGCATTGCTTTCGATTAAACGTCGTTAGCGTTATTGAAAATCCCTATCATAGAGAATTGGAAATAGAGGTGGATTGTCAACAAAAAAATTTGTAGCCACAGTAAATTTACTGCCATATTTGGACACATTATTAAAACTTTTAGAACGAAAATTGACTTTGATCCTTACCTATTCTTTTACTTATTGTTAAATTTGTTAAGTATCATACATTTTGATCCAATCCACCTCTATTTCAAATTCTCTTTATCCCTATATACTAATCCCTACTTATTGACCGAAGTGTTAGCGAAGATCTCCGTTTTGACTCATGCAAACTGCTTTCGTGTCGCAATTCTCAACCGATTCTCGTGAAATTTGGTGATCAGGTTCGGCAGGATATCAAAGATATATAGATATAACTCTAGAAGATAAATAAAGTCTAAGATAAAAACGTGCCTTGAAAAATCAAGAAAAGTATAGGTACTTACTCGAATAGATGGCGATATGCCTTTGGCCTATACCGAATAGATGGCGACACCGTTTGAGATTTAACACATACCAGTGAATGGGTCAAATAGCCATATGCCATTCTAGTAGTTATAGTCCTGTGTCGAAAGATGGCAGTAAATTTAGTTGACTACAACATTTACTTTGACACGCTTCTATAGTCAATTCTCTTTGGCCAACTTCTTTCGTTTGGCGCCGTCTAGCACCTACATAGTAACGCAAATACTGCTTAATCTAGGCCATAGAGAAATAAGAAATTAGGGGTACTAAAACTATAGGCAAACCTCAAAATGCAATAAAGAGTTTCTCTATACTATTATCAAAGATTTATAATTCTCTTTCATATTATCAACTACTATGATTGTCTGTGTTGAGCGTAGTTGTAGGTCCGTGATTGTGTTGTGAAAAAATGTGAAAAAAAAAAACATTCCCATATCTCCGAAGTTTACCAATGAAAAATTATGAAATGTTTACATAGCATTAACATTATCATAGATATTACAGGACACATATAATCACACCTTTATAAACTTTTTATTTAATTATCAAAAAAAAATTGTAATTTAACCCTCTTTGGAGGTGTTCATTATACTTGCCATTTCTATGACATCAGCGGCGGCATCATGGTTCCATTTTTATCACTTGTCACTATGCCCGTCACTTTCGCACTTACATACTTATTAGAACGGGACAGGTATGGTGACAAATGATAAAGAGCCGACCACTTAGCCCTACTGCATCACACTAATATTACTTTCTATCAAATAAAATAAAAATTGTTGAAATCGTCATGATAAATGATTATTCATGAACAACCAACAAGATGCACGCCGCGCAAATTAGTTAGCTAATATGTAGGTAGATGGCGCTATACATAAAAATGCTTACCAAAGGAGATCAAGTCTAGATTTTATAGTCAGGTACATAAGATGATTCATTTTGTACGGAACCCTCGGTGAGCGAGTTAAATGAAGTCACACTGGTTTTTATTTACTATATATTATGTTACAGCTTAATTAAAAGCGATATCGGTAATGGAAAATGCAATAAATATAGTAGTTATACATTTATTAATCAACTACAAATCTTATAAAGTAATATTATTAATAGAAAATTCGCGATGTCTCAGGTTCAAGTTGTACGGCGCGTGCGACTGCAGCGGCGCCGTGTACCCCATCAGCCCGCACGAGTACCCCTCGTTGTACCCCATGAGCTGCGAGTTCTGCACGTACTGTCTATTATTCTGCATCATCAGGTATTCATTCTGATACATGGAGTTGACGATAGGTACGTTGAAAGTGGGTTGGAAGTGCAGCCAGTCTTTGTTTCTCAGCTCGGGTCGGTCGGGTTGGCCGATGGGGACGGGGACGGGCTCGGGTGACGACGGGAGGGTGCGGCTGGACAGCGCCGAGCGTTCGTTCCGACGGAATTTGGCGCGACGGTTTTGGAACCATACCTGTGGAAGAAAAGTGGTTATTTATGGGCGATTGTCAAATATAACATGTCATTTATATTCGATCGTTGCTTGGAATGGGAATATTACAAACCAATGTTCCAAATATTTTTGGAATGTTTGGCTTGTCCCAAAGAGAATACTAAGAGTGCTCACTCCATACAACGGTTTTGTTACCAAAATTACTATTATTTTCGTAGTCTACATCTGGCGTCAAGTAGCGGAATTCTCAGTACTGCTACTCGACTATAGATGTCGCGTCAAACAAAAAGTCTAATGCTCAAAAAATTTCAACTAATATTATAACCAGAGTAAGCGTAGAAGTTGAAAATTGAGTTCCGGTTACTCTAGTTATAATATTAGTCATATACCAAGAAAATAATAATTAATTTGTAATATCCTCCCATATATAAATGAATGAATTATGAAATGTATAATGGTAGTAAATTATAATTGTTGAATTTTCTATTTTGAAGCTGTTATTTATTTTTAATTAATTTAGGTATTTATAATGTGCTTTTGACGATTCAAAAGAGATTGTAAAATTCTACTTGAATAAATGACTTTTTACTTTACTTTACTAACCTGAACCCTGGCTTCTGTAAGATTGACCCTCGCTGCCAAGTCTTCTCTCACGAACGCGTCTGGGTAATGTGTCTTTTCGAATACCTGCAATGCATCACAAACCACCATGAGTTTTGAATAGCAACGCTAAGCTTGAGGAATATTTAAATTATAGGAAAAATTGATAAATTTTAAGGGTATTTTAGTTTTAATTTAGTTTGCTATTTAGTTTTTTTGCACCTCCTAATTAGTTAATTTAAGTTTCAGTTCTCCACTACCTAAAGGTTGTCTGGAAGAGATCGCTCTGTAGCGATAAGGCCGCCTGTTGTTTACCTCTATCTTCATGTTTTTTATGTGTTTCCATGTACATTTTTTTTTCAGAGGTTGTGCAATAAAGAGGATTTGTATTGTATTGTATTGTATTGTATAAATTCTCCGCTTGGGACTCGAACATGCGACCTTTTGGAATACCCGTCCAATCGCTGATTAACCAGCTGACTGAAACCAGGAGGATTTAACCACTCGAGTCGCCTTTAAGAGCTTTAACCTTTACCCCTGTCGAAAACCTCGGCCAATGGTCATATATTGTATGGACTGACGTTTATCTGACGTGGCTATTTGTACGTTACGTAACATACATTTGGCGTGTCCCTCCCCCGCATAAATCGACGGTCTGTTTTGTACATAAAATTATAGACAAGGCGTCTTAAAGGGATGAAAAGATGAACCAGTGAATTTTTCCTTTCTTTCGTTGTTGCTTTATATGCCTTAACGAGGCACATAGCGACATCTACCGTCAAAATGTTCTATCTTACTGACACAAGAGTCTTAAGTTATATTGAGAATTCATCAGTAGGTAACAGTCTTGTCCGAAGCGGCGATTTTTTGAATTTTACAACCTTTTACTTGCAAATTATATTTGACCCACTTCCCGACTTTCAATGAAGCAGAAAATTTGCATACATATGTAAGTGGGGTGACTATGCAATATAATGGTACCATCGAGGTGATCTGATGATGGAGACACGAAATGGCCATATGCCAATGTTTGGGGTTTTTAGAATTGTCTCGGTGAGTATTAGTTGTCTGTGGAAAGCAAAGTACAGTCAGCGATAAAAGCTTCTACCAAAAATTAAATTTTTGCCAAAAACTTATTTCGTTATATTAAAATAATTGCAGTGCCGTTCGCAGACATATCTGCTTGGTGGAAAATTTGTTTGGTGTAGGTATTCAATGTCGATAATTCTTAACGTTCCGTGTAACTCACCTTCTCAAGCGCGGCGAGCTGCTGACTCGAGAACGTCGTTCTGTTCCTCCTCGGTTTCTTTCTCTCATCCTTATCCTTCTCATCTTCCTTCTCTTTCTCATCGAATTTTCGGCGAAGCGTGTCCTCATAAGCAAGGTATTCGACGGGCTTCATGTACTGCTGCTTGGAGTACCAGGGGAGCTCGTTTTGGTAGTTCTGCTCGTAGGTGTTATGGCGGCCGGCTGCTGCGGGAGGTTTTGTTGTTTTTATTAAGAGGTATTACAGTAATAGCACAGAATAAATAATAGTACTACCGTACAGAAATGAAACTTCCTTCAAAACCGAAGTTTGACAGCGATTCAGGGACGAATTATGCTGTCCCTTTCTAATGTATGGCACTATCCCTTTCGGCCATTTAAGGTTGTCAAAATTCAAATTATCTTATCTGTAGTCGTGCACGTAAAGAGACGTCAAGTTGTGCCAACTCTTATAATTGCTCGGAGCAATGCTGAGCCGAACGGTGCCGGAAAAAGCCGAAAGGAGTAGTGTCGCCCCACTAGTAGAATGTCATAGTTTATCTGTAATATTATTTTTAATGTGAGCATAGGTGATCTGGGGAGCACCGCGCAGTTTAAAAAAATGGTTTATCTGCAATATCGTTTTCAATTTTGTTGTTCTCTACTTTGAGGGTCGGCTCAGGTGCTCAGATAAATAATTACGTCCAAAGTTGAATTATTTTTAACTTGTTAGATACCCGAGTCTTTTATTTTATTTTAAGCCTCACCATATGTTAAGTACTACGTTAGAACTTACGTCTATACAATTATTCATTATCTGCTAAATGTATCAATTACTGGTAAACGCCTTCCTTTTTTCAGAGAATTTATTACAAAAAAATTCAAAACGCATTTTAATTAAAGTTTCTTTACTGTTAATGTGATACTAAGACTGACGAAAAGTAATATTACAAGCAGGAGTTGAAAATAGTTTCGGATAATCCGGTTATAATATTAGAATTAGACTTTTAGTTCGTCGCGACATCTATTGTCAAGTAGCGGTACTGATAAATCCGCTACTTAACGCTAGATGTCGACTACGAAAATAAAAAGCGGTTTGGTAAGAAAACTAATGTATGGAGATCACTCTATGCTTGCTTATTTCTCTATGATGAACGATGATGAGTCGAATTCTTCAAATATAGACTCAAAAGACTCGAGTTCGTATCAACCAGTGTTGGCCGAAACGTTAAAGCAAATAACCGTTATTGGCCATTAAACTGTAACCGTCCGTTACGGTTTACGGGTCAAATTATAATGGTTACTGATTAATTGCAATTAACGTTCAGCCAAGACTGCTACCAACACCATGTAGTTCTTCTCACCTGTCAAGTGATGCAACCGCAGCAAGCTATCCTCGTGACACTTGATCATTTGGAACAGGTTGTGGCTATTATCCGTGTAGCTGGCAATGTTGGGGTTTGTGTGGTTTTGCGCTGGTTTGTTCTCATACAACTTTGCCACATCTTGACGTGGGGTGTCTGCTGACAAAGAAACGGAAGCTATTAAAGATAAAGATAGTTTATTCTTCAAGTAGGTATATTACAATGTGCTTCTGAACGTCAAATAAAGCTACGTCGGTTTTAACCCGAGAAGATTTAAAACCTTCCTAAACTGGAGGTCGTTATTCCAATATGGGACCGGCAAGAAACTCGGAACTATTCGTTTCAGAACGCACTAAATACCGAATTAGTTAATTACATTAGTTGTTTTTTTTTTTGTTTGCACTATAATCAATAACAACCTGTACATCCTTGCTAAGTCCCACGGCAGCAAGTACTAGTTAAAGCTAGCAAAAACAACTGTTTTCTTAAACTTCACTGGCATTTTTTACACACTTCTTACATACTTTTATTTAGCTGCACTCCGTATATTATGTCTTTACATGTATATGTGCTTTAAATTTTGTAACTTGCATTTGAACCACTTCCCGGTGTCTTTTTACTAACTTTTATTTAACTTGCCCTGTTAGTATGTAAGTTTGTTAGTTAGCTATTAGTGTGGGTCAAATTTTGCAAGTTTAACACCCACTTCTAACTTCCAATGAAGCTGAAATTTTGCATACATATGTAAGCCGTGAGGTGGCCATACAACGCAACCTAATTGTGTTTGGAGTTTTTAGAATTGTCTCAATTAGCATTAGTTGTCTGTGGTAAAAAAGTACAGTCGGCGACAAAACCTTGAGTCAAAAATTAGTTGCTAAAAACTTATTCTCTGTCGACGTACATACATACACTTACACTTAAATTTGCTAAATTTATGTAAGAACACACGAAAGAATTGGTAACTGACGTTAAAGTCTCGTGGAATTACCCAACTCGGTTTTAGGATATTGGTCTAATAGTATTTCTTTTCTTCAGTTATTTTTTTGTATTACCTAAGTACCTACTCGATGGGTTCTGATAATTATTTTTTCAATCTAAAAGTTGGCTCAAAAATCACAGATAATCTCGTGTCTGCGTCGGAAGCAGTCGGAAGTTATTTAATATAAAGGTTTCTACTGGGTAATTTTGGGGACATGATGGCACTGAACATCAAAACCGTGGTAAGACGGTCATACTAACCAATTTGCAAATTTCCCCATGAGACTAAAAATATCAAATATACTTAGGCTCGATACTTCGATACTATATAGTATCGAAGTAGACGGCTTGTCAGTAATTTTCTGTACAAAACAGTCTGCCGATTTTTTCGGAGGAGGGGCACGTCAAATACATGACTATTTGTATGTAACGTACAAATAGCCATGTCAGATAAACGTCAGTCCATACAATACATATGACCATTGGCCGAAGTTTTCGACAGGATAAGCTCTTAAAGGCGACTCCAGTTGTTTAATCCTCCAAGTTTCATTCACTCGGATAATCAGCGATTGGACGGGTGACGGGTATTCCAAAAGCTCGCAAGGTCGAGTTCGAAGCGGAATTTTTTTCTATTTTTCCTATAATAGAAATATTCATGCTTAGCGTTTTAGCTATTAAAACTCATGATGGTTTTTGGCTCTTAAAGGTGATTCTTAAATCCTCCAAGCCTTAAGGGCCCGAAGTAGACACAACGTATGGGCCTATATCGGCCCCATGGGAAACCTTGCTCATTGGGATCACCTCAATACATTCGTCAAGCAGCAACGTCTGCGAACAGGGTTGCCAACCTAAATGCACAGTTTTGCGGTACAATTGCGATCAATTTGCGGGACTTGGGTATACAATGCGGGACTCCTTCACCCGGCCTAACTGGGAAATGGTATACCTATTTGCCATCAACATATTGAAAGGCATGAAAAATTCAACCAAGGTAACTTTCTAAACATTTATAGCACACTAGCGTATACTATACATTTTATGACATAAACATTAAAGAAAATTGGTTAATATAGATCGATCATTCCCTGAAGACATCAAATTAAAGTCACGCGCTGGTGCAACCTCTATTTCATTGCTTGTAATCTAGTCTAGCCAGAAAACGGGACAATCGGCGTCCCGCACGGACCTTTTGCGGGACGCATACTTTAGGGCTCCAGAAACGGGACGTCCCGCGTATTGCGGGACGGTTGGCAACCCTATCTGCGAACGATGCTACAAGTAACAAATGAAAGTGGAAAAATACACTGTCCTATTAAAGTTCAAATTTAAGCAAAACATTTTTTACGACATGCGGGATTAATCGCACAATATAGCTCCAATATATTTACAAATAGAAAATGTTGCAGTTTCGACATCATCATCAACAACATATTTACTCAGACAGTCGAAAAAATGCCCCTTTTTTCATAATACGAGTAAAAAGGAAGTTCTGTAAACATCACATGTTACGTATTTAAAGCCCCAGCCCTCACGTGAGTAGCCGGCCTTATTCAGATCTACAGATCTGGAGGCTAATTTAAATTTTGAAAGTCTGATACCAAAAAGTAAACCAATCTGTAAGTGATTCTTTTCGCGCCTATGTCTGAATACAGAAATTTAGTCGGTCCTCTATTAGCGCCAAAGCGATAGAGCGCTTTATTTAAACATCTCGGGTGAGAGGGAATTATTTGTTGACTGTTAGTTAAATAAGTTTTTGGCAAAAAAATAATTTCTGGTACAAGCTTTTGTCGCTGACTATTACTTTACTTTTCTTACCACAAGCCATTTATACCCATCAAGACAATTCTAAACACCCAAAACACAATTAGGATGCGTTGTTTTATCACAGAGTTCCTGTGGCCACCTTCTATCTCCATCATCAGATCAGCTCGATTGCATCTTCACCCGACTTACATATGTATGCAAATTTTCAGCTCAATCGGATACCTACTCGTATCAGGAATTGGTTGAAAAATGGTTAGCAAGATTGGAAAAAAAGCTACATACGACCATGTCAAGTTAAATCAAAGCTTGTTTTAAAAAAATAAGTGCGTCTTTGAACTTCGTATTACAAACGTGCAATGAATGATATCATGTCGGTACGATATTTTGTAATCTGAATACGTTCCTGCGCAGGCTCAGCCACCGTAAAAGCGATACCACGTGTGTAATCGATACTCCAGAGCAGCGGCGGTGCGTGTGCGCATACGAACACTATACTGTTTGTGATCTGAGCGATCCCTGCATTTTCGCAAATATACTTCTCACACAAAATGTGGTTTATGGCCAGAACTAGCCTCCATCGTCGTTGAAAACTTTCAACCCTATTTTGACACACTTCGTCAGAATTTAAATAAAAAAAATGGTTTTCACCACACTAACTGGTAAAGGTCCCCTTGATTGTTCAAAAACTAATGAGAAAGTTGCATGTTATCCACATGTGGAGCAAAGTAATCAGATGCAAATTTTGATTTGGTTCCTTAAGATAGCTGGCTATTGACTTTTAAATGATGATTTTGAATGATAAATGTTTTATTTATTACGTTCATTTGGATTTGATTTGGTTTGATTTATTTGGTATTTGATAGTTAGCATTTTGCTCGCGTTGGTGTGGTGAAAAATGTTGTGTTTCACTTGGAGGCAGTTTGTTTAACCCTCGTAACGCTCAGGGCTATACTTCTCGACTATACACAGGGCTATACTCGCTACGCTCATGGTTCAATTTTGAAATCTTTCGCTTGCTCGAGTATCAATATTAGCACGAGCAGTTAAACAACAACTTTGCCGTCTTGTGAAACTATTTTTGTAAAGAGAATATAACCACTTTTAAGACGGGTAACGCATAGTTGTAGTTTTTCTATTGTTTTTTTTTTTCTGTTTTAAATTAGGGCGAATGTCTTTAAAACAATTCACACGGAAATATACTTTACAGTACATATGGTGCTACTTTACCGCACTAGTGCGAAAATTAGCATATTACGTTACTGTGTCAAACATTTAAAGGGCCATACGTACTATAAAACGTTGTACGATACATGTGCGAATAGGTAATTCGCAACTCGTGTCGATTAAAAACACTCCCTTCGGTCGTGTTTTAATTTATCGCCACTCGTTTTGAATTTCCTATTTTTCGCACTTGTTTCGTAATGTACTATTTTGGGGGCGTTTTCTAAAATAAATATTGAAAACGTGATTCATATAAATCTGTTCAAGATTAATCTCATTCTACTCAGGAGCGATATCATTCTCCATGCTACCATAAAGATGTTCAAAATGTCCGTTCCATTACGTCACGTTTTAATGTGATTTTTTTTTCACTTGTATGTGCGTGACGTAGTGGAAACTACAATTTTTATACAAATTTCGGAACTTTTTTTAGGGTCAGGAATAAATATGCTAGTAATTCTGAGTTGAAAGAACCCAAAAACACCGGAATTTTCGAGAGGTCTTCAATATTTATTTTAGAAAACGCTCATTTTCAAGGGCTGTCTTCAATATAAACCTTAAAAGGTTAAAGTTGGCTCTATAGAAAGAAAACGAAAACGTATATCATTTTCATTTCTTTTCACCTTTCGTTATCCTGCATATCATAGCAGTATACCCACTACCCACAAGGCCAGACAGGTCGTTAAATTTAAGTGTAATTAAATGGCAATTTATGCATTAAAAAAAATTGTGCAAAGTAATTTTATCTTACCTGTTAAGTAATAACACGCATGTAATACATAAAAATCGAACTTTGAAAATACACCCAAAATACCTCGTTACAACGAAAATAAAAGTAAGAAACCTATCGAATGTAAACTTCACAAAGATATCAAAGTGTTTTTGTTGCCAACTTTTCTAGGTTGACGTAATTGTTACACAACCAAATTAAAAACAATTGAATAAGGTTTGAAGTTCTAGAAACATTTCGTTAATTACCTAATACTTTCTATTATATACGATTTTGTTTTCTGATAATTTACGAACCTTCGATATCTTATTGTTCTTTTACTGCTCCCTGTTTTCAGTTTTACATTATGTAAATTAAATTTGTATTATGTGAACTAACTTCAATTTGTATACATAATATAAAAGTAATTTTCACGTTAAAGGTAATACGCAGCTAAGTTCATACAAATACTCCATTTTATTATTAAGTATAGAATTTCGTTAAGTCATTAATAAGTTTTATAGTTGTCATAATACACAAAAATGCAACATTAATATAAAAAGGACAAAAAAAGCACAGAAAAAGACTTTCATTGTTATTTTTTCCTACAGCGCCCCGACGACGTACTAAAGTAGGTAGGAAATTAAATATCGTGTTTAAATATATTTTCAATCACTAGCATTAGGGAAAAGCATCGATAATTTAATTTATCAATAATATTGATATAGAAATTCCCTATTAAATTTGTCCGCGGTCAGGGGCCCATTTCTCGAACGATATTAGACTAAATATTAGTCCACGAACTGTCAAGTCGTATGGTTTACCACGGCAACACACTAATAATATTAGTCTATCCGTTCGAGAAATGGGCCCCTGTTCATAGTGCGTATCAGTCCCATAGGAATGCGTAGGGATGGACATATGGCCACGCGGTGGACGAACAGAATAACTTGAGAGACTAAGCCGGGCCCAAGATTGAGCGATTTGAAGAACACTGGTAAAGAGTGTCCAAAGTCGTCACGTCCCTCAGTCATGAGGATATGACTTGTGTAGACGAAGAGAAGAAGTTTCAAAAAAACGTATACTATTGGAATATTGAAGAGTGAGATATTGAGACCGACTCACGGTTGACCTATTTTATAGGTTTGCCTATAATTATGGATAATTAATAATTTTTAGTATTTTTTTCATTTGGATTGGAATTTTCAATTAGTTCTTATAACATAGAAAATATTTGAAATGCTTAATCCCTTTTATTTGATATGCTAGCTTTCATTTATTTTCTATATTCGACAGCACTTTCAGAGCAAACTGGTTGTGACAGACGGACATACGTGTGATTCTATAAGGGTCATGTTCTTTCATTTTGTGATACAAAACATACAAAATGTTTTAATAAAGTTTAAAGTTGAATGAATGAATACAATGAATACAATACCCTGGCTGAATCGATACAATTATTACATTTTGTGTCTTTTTCTACTGAAATATACCTATTTCGAAATGTACATTTTTATGGATTATATGCATTCGACAAAAATCGGAAATCAAATCACTGTCTCCGAAAAAAGTAGCTGAGGAACCGGGTAAAAGCAAATGACTTATTATGAAGTTATTGAGGCGATACATTAGGCTTAACGGTTTTAATTCTGGTAACGGAGATCGTCGATTTTGGGGCCATCGCATATGTCGTACAGACTATTACATATAACACATACGCGTTGTCTTACGGAAGTAGATGTAATGACAGGTGTAAATGAAACGGGAATTAGAAATACATTACTTATAAAAAAAACATTATATTGTAAATCAATATATATATCAACAAAAGCTTTCCCGTCGTTAACATCTTTAACAGCATTGTCATAAGGCTGAACTAGTTTGACACTAAAACTAACTGCCACTGTCTGTCATAGTTGACATATGTGCGTTTCGATAGTATTAAAAAAATCACAGTATTGGACAAGCTTTTATATACTTTCACCTGACCGTTGTCTGTTTGTAATCAAATCATGGCACCATCGAGATGATCTGATGATGAAGACAGGAGGTGGCCATAGGAACTCTGTGATAAAACAACGTAACCTAATTGTGTTTGGGGTTTTTAGAATTGTCTCGATGAGTATTAGTTACTTGTGGAAAGAAAAGTACAGTCAGCGATAAAAGCTTGTACCAAAAATGAAATTTTTGCCAAAAACTTGTTATATCTTTGTACCTACTTTGTAAATTCAAACAAGATCAAATTTATTACTTCAGAAAGTGGTTCCAGTTTTATTTACACGCCATTTTATGACAAATTTCTGAAATCTACACTTATTTTACGGAATAGTATGAATAGTATAGCATATGTTATTTAAAAAAAAACATGCCAGATTCATGTTTTTACTGCAGTATTTCTCAACGTTCCCGTTTTAAATAAATAAATATTATAGGACATCATTACACAAATTGACTAAGTCCCGCAGTAAGCTCAATAAGGCTTGTGTTGAGGGTACTTAGACAACGATATATATAATATATAAATATTTATAAATACTTAAATACATAGAAAACACCCATGACTCAGGAACAAATATCCATGCTCATCACACGAATAAATGCCCTTACCAGGATTTGAACCCGGGACCATCGGCTTCGTAGGCAGGGTCACTACCCACTAGGCCAAACTGGCCGTTTTATTTCGTAATTCTGTTTTTACCATCTTAATCTAGATTAATAAGAGGTTCGTTTTAATCAAATATGCTCTAGTTTGTTCTGGGCCTAATTGCTTAACAAAATCGACGGTCTCCTGTAAAGGGGCCCATTGATCACCAGTTCGCTGGACGATATCGGCCTGTCAGTTACTCGCGATTGTCAGCTTTAATTACTGACAGACCGATATTGTCCAGCGAACTAAAAGAGTGGTAAACTATATCTAACAATGCAAAAGCAAAGAAAATTTTGAAAATTATAAAAACCGCCAATAGCGGGCGTAGTTTCTAGTTGCGATGTTACGAGTATTAAGTATAGTAAGGCTGGGTTTTTTTACCTACCGCGAATGCTTTTATAAATATGTATATTGATAAACAAGCATTCAAAGTAAATATTCCAAGATTTAAATTGTAGAAACCTGAGTGTTCAAATATATCGCCAAATAATTTTGCTGGCGAACGAAATATTGCAAGCAAATGAGTCCATGAAAAATATATTAAATAAATAACAAATAATTCGCGAAGTGCCAAAGCTTTTTTAGAATAATTAAATGACATACGCAAAGTAAAAATCATTATAATATTTAAATAAAAAATGTAAATTTGATTCCACTTACTTCTACCGATCGGTATAATGAGAGTCAAATAATATTAAACATGCTTTTGGTAGTCTATAAAAGACATATTATAAAATATTATTACATCTGCCCGCTGTATTTTTATAATGGTTCGCATTTTTTCTGCTATAAGATTACACTAACTTACCTAATAATCAACATCTAGAAAATTAATATAAAATCAACGATGTTAAAAGAAAAAGAAATCGTACGAGTAGAACATAATTTAATCAAAAATCAGTAATAAAAGGAAACAGACGCTCAAAGCGTAATAGTAATAACCACAATACAATAAATAAAAATTACGTCAATTTAAACACTCACCTTTGCTCGGGTCCATTTCAATTACGTCGAAAACCACAAATTTAAATAAACGAAATTGAATATAGCCAAGAAGTTTAATATCATGAACGCGCACTGTCAACTCTACTTTAAATTAGACCATCGTTCCAACTCGCAAATAATTGTTATTAATCCACTAGCTTATCGAATTACTTTAAATAATTTAATTATTCTAACTTTCTTACTAATGTGTGAACTAATTGAATCCTTGCTCGGTTCTGGCTGTTGGCGTTGGACGCCCAAGCCAAAACATGTGCGGGAGAAAAAATATCTCGCAAACGTCAAATAACACTCCCACAAGCATCGTTCGAAACCACTTACACTTTAAATCAAAGCAATAAGAACCATTATTAAAAGCTTTAAGATTTACGTTCAGTAATCTGAAAACCAACCGTATTAACTTTCAAATTTAAATTGGTTTTAGAACACCGCGCGCCATGCTTCTTTCGAAATTAGTTTAAATTTCGAGGCGTGGCTTGCAATAGAACCGCCCATGTTTTTTTTAATTTTGAGCGGGAAGCGATTTGGAGTAATAATTGACGCGTCAACATCTATTATTTACGGGCGCCGAACAGTTAATTTAAATTAAGTTGTTATGTGATTGGTTCTGAAAAGTTTATGTTTTTCTAGCGCGGATGTGGAAATTGATTTTTACGAGTGTCTAAATTAGAAGCAAGTCAATGGTGCGTAAAAAGTGGTCTGCGTCTGGTTTCCGTCGTTTTGATTTTATTCCCGAAATATTTTGATCGATATAAAGTGTCCAATTACTGTAATGACTGAATAAAAATGATGTTGAGTATGAATTTAGTTTTGATATTAAGAGTCTCACGAAACTAGCCGCCATACAATCGGAGTCATTGAATGCGACAGACGGACCGTTAATTTAACCGCGTTCCGAAAAACAGTGGCAGTATTCAAACTTTAATTGATATCTATTTGATATCATTCGCAACCCACCTCTCACACCAAAATATTCGAGTCAAGTCAAATCAAGTTAAATTTGCATTTAACTTGATTTGACGAAACTGCAGTTGCATTTAATGTACCGCCCAAACTTTGTCGTGTAATGTTAAAGGGGAATGTTTGACCCACTATTCATACAATATAACTGAGCTTTTTCTATAATAGTATTTTATGCAATCGTGATACCGTGAGTACCGTGTTTAGGCAACGAAGTCTGCTGAGTTGCCTAAGTGAGGTACGAGATTGAAAAGCTTGATTATATCACTATTGTATACAATACTTTTGCTACGAGTCATCAAAATATTTTTTTACTATAAAACCTAAATAAGTAATGAAAACTGGTAAGTATCTAAGTAGACACAAAGCATAAACGCGCGAGCGAGTTTGGAGCCCATACGGGAAAAGTACGCAATTATAGTTTGGTATACAATAGAAAAAAAAAACATTGCAGACCTGATTCTCAGAGATTCTGATGTTTTTGGGTTCTTTCAAAGAATCACTAGCATATTCAACTTTATGCAAAATAAATGTCCCAAAAATTGTATGGAAATTGTAGTTTCCACTACGCTACGCTCATACAAGTGATATTTTTTACACTTAATCGTGACGTAATGGAAAGGACATTCTGGAACTTTTTTTTAATGGTAGGATGGATAAAGTCCAGATTTGTAACAATCAGGTTTTCAATATTTATTTTAGAAAACTCTCAACTACCATTGGAAACATATTCAATAACATGCCATTTTCTCGCGCATTATGTAACTTCTATATAGTTAAACACACATAATTATATATCTCTGTATCATGTGTTCAGGAACTGTATGTTACGCCGCCATTGCAGCATTTGATCAGTTGATCATACATTAAATAAAAGTAATCTCGACTGATATCACAAATAAGATTAAATCCAATTCCTTTGTTTTTTAGGATATTCGAAATTTAAATGTCAATAAAAATTATTATTGACATTTTGTCGACGTTTTTGAACGCAACAGAATATTTATGATATGTGTTTAATAAAATTCCATATTTAAACTAGTTTTTCAACGGCTGTGGTATAGACATGTAGATGCCTTTATTTCAACACCGCGTAGCTTGCGTAGCATCTATTCGTAGAGCCCCCACGGCACAGCTATGCCAAAGTGTCCTGTCACACGCGAACGATACTGACTGCAATGCGCTGTACATTGCCAAACATTATTGAATTACATGGGATAAATAGAAATCATTATCAGGTGATGTACACTACAGTCAAGGTATTAAATATCGATACGGAGTTAGTGCCAAAAATATGTATACACGACCTTATTGTGTATATATTAAGGTAGTGTGTACATATTTTTTGGCACTTCGTCCGTATCGATGTTTAATACCTTGTCTGTACTGTGTTCATAGTGTGACTGTGTTAGAACCTGGTTGTTGAAGTTTCAATGTGTACACAGGTTTGTTTTAACGCTACAATAATTTAATTTGTAATATTATAACGAGCCTTGATTGAATGGAATATTTCTTCTACAGTCGCCATTAAATATATCGAAGCGGCCGAGGTGCTCACTAATATCTGAACACGCACTCTAGCGCTTTGACAATAGGGGCGTGTTCAGATATTTGTGACCACTTTGGCCGCTCCGATGTATCTGATGGCCACTGTAACTGTCGTAAGTAATTTCTCATGCATTGAAATGAAAGAGGGTCATTGTTGTTCTCAAAAATGTGCAAAAAGTGATACGTTAGTACAGATTAGAGCATTTTACTTTCCAAGTAGGATTTTTTTATAATAAGCAGTTGGAATTTGGTTTTAAATGATATTGTAATACAATTCCATTTTGATATATAATATAACATTTTGAATAATATTAATGCCAAGTAGTAGGTCATTAGTTTTTTTTATGATGAAGTTTATTGGTCCTACGTTTTCTTTAGATAAATACCCCCTTATTTATAAACGTGTACTAAAGTTACGATGCCGCTGATCACCGTTTGTCCCTTTCCATCATAACAATACGTCGGAAAGGGACAAACGATGATCAGCGGCATCGTAACTTTAGTACACGTTTATGAATAAGGGGGTTAAAGGTTGTCAGAAAAAGATCACTTTTTAGCGATAACACCACGAATTGGTTACCTCTACCTGTGCTACTGTTTTCTTTCTGTATTACGAGTAATTTCTTCTATTGAGGTGTGCAATAAATAGTATTTGTATTGTATTGTACCTACATACTTGTTAGTACGAATAGAATATTGAAATAACGAAACAAACAGCCGCAATGTATGCGCGCCAAGAATAGCGCTGTCGCAGCGAATTACGCGCGCCTTAAAAATGAACACACCCCACTGTTAGATACTCTGAAATTGGAGTGGTAATATTTCTTGTTAGCCTATTTCAATCACATCATTATTGTCAGCATCATATTCTTCCCATTATCCCGGCTTTTTAGGAATATAAGCTGCAGGCAACATGCATCTCACAGCAGTGCTTCAAGTACGGACAGTCGAACCTGTCCGCAATTGAGAGTAGGATGGCGTTGGAGTTGGCCCACATCCAGAGGAGGCCTACTGCGAACCTTTTTTTTTCAAGATAAAATAAAGATAAAGATAGTTTATTATTCAAGTAGGTAGTATTAAAATGCGCTTATGAACGCCAAACAAAGCTACACCGGCCCTAACCCTACACCTCTGACCCGAGAAGATTTAAATCCCCCCTCAATTGGAGGAGGGTATCCCAATATGCACCGGCAAGAAACTCGGTGGGACACATCTTATAATTAACATGCATTAAATAAGAAAAAAAATACAATTTAGATTACTATAGAAATCATGCAATTACATACTCTAGCTACTTTTCTTTATACAAATTTGATAAAAAATATATATGTCATATCAAATCATACAAATACGTAGCTCTTTCAGAAAACATATCGAATTCTTACAAAGGGAAAATAAAAATAAAAAGGATTAAGGTTATAATCGCCCAAATGTAAAAAAAACACGAAATTTTCACGGTTTTCTCGATTTTGACAAAGTTGCGTTCAGCGCTCGAGGTCTCAAACTTGGATTATTCATTCGTCCAACATCATAAACCACCTTGCAAAAAATAGGAACTACCGGATTTGACGCAAACACTAATGTTTAAAGTTACTGGATTTATAAGGAAGGTGTCTTTTTAGACCCATAGTAGTCCAACTTCGAACATTTTATATTTCTCGTTCGAAATTCAAAATCTTGGACGCATTCGTTCGTCGGCGGGTACGGTCCGCCCGAGTGCGCTCCTTAGCAAATACGCTTAAATATGTCGCGTACTCTTAGTCCATTGTTTTTACCTAAGATAAGCTCTTTTTTTTCGATGTTGGACTACACGGTATAAATCGGTGTACACTGATATTATGTAAATGATTTTAAATTGACTGCCCTAAGTAATACACATACAATTATGCTTAATATACAGCGTGTATTTTTGATACGGGCACATAGTCAAAAGGTAGTTAAGTAGTTTAAGCTGTTATGAACACACTGTCATAGGTTTTATACGAAATGGATGAGTTTTCTTTTTTCCATATAACATTATTTAACAAGCAATGTATCACTGTTTTGTATGCAGTGCTGCTCACGACTGTCACAAGTGAACATGATGTATGTAATGTGCTGATAGAAAAATATCATAAAATAATTTATTTAGTTAAGACTAAAATAAAAATAAAAATTAAGAATTGTTTCATAGCAATAAAATATCCATTCCATTACGTCACGATATAGTGAAAAAAAAGTCACTTGTATGAGCGTGACGTAGTGGAAACTACAATTTACATAAAATTGTTTGGTATAAGTTTTTAGCACCAAGATTAAATATACTAGTGATTCTGAGTTGAAAGCACCCAAAAACATCAGGATCTGTGAGAATCGAGTCTTCTATTTAAAAAAAAAAAAAAACAGATATGAGGGGGCACAAAAAGCCTACATACATGCGCGTATGGCAGCTACCTTAATAAACTACAAACACCTGTATTATATACCGTTAAATTTAAAAGTAAGTTATCAAACGTTATCATGCCTAACAGCTTCAGGTTTATCAGTAAGGCTAAGACGGTCGGCTCCTTACCATTTGTCACCATGCCTGTCACGTTCTAACCAGTATGTAAGCGCGAAAGTGACGGGTATAGTGACAGGTGATAAAAATGGAACCATGCTGCCACCGCAGAAGTATATTGCACCATCTCTCTCTTACCGAAATACAGGAAAAGGATGCGTGTATGTGCAAGCACACACTGCTCTCCCTTAGAGTTGGTCAAAGGCTTCTAGCCAATGATAGCCGACACCAGATAATTTGGGATGAGTACCACCGTGGCCGGGTGGTCTAGTGGTTGGGACATTAGCCAAGTAAGCTTTGGACCCGGGTACGTCCTTAAACTACGTCCATAAGAGAGGTATGGGCATTGTGAATGTCATCTCGCTTTTTATGGTAGGGCACAGCCAGTGGATGTCATTCCAGATCTAGAGCAGAGCCCAACTGAGGAAGTACCTCCACCTTACAGAAAACAGCAGCCAAATAACACTAGACCCTACTCATAGTGTTGTGTTCCTGCCGGTGAGTAAGGTTGCCAGAGCTCAACGAGGGTCGGGAGGGGGTTAGGGTCGGCAACGCGCATGTAACTCCTCTGGAGTTGCAGGCATACATAGGCTACGGAGACTGCTTACCATCAGGCGGGCCGTATGCTTGTTGCCACCGACGTAGTATAAAAAAAAAAGTAAGCTTAAGACGCGGGTTCGACCCGCCTCAGCCACCGGTGGACTTGATTACTTTTTCTTTGGTGAATGATATCTATTTCAGTTTATAATTGATCAGAAGTGTTAAAAAAATAGTGTCATGTACTCGACTTCTGGAATGCCGCTAAAGGTCCCGTGACTACTTTAGGCTAGGCATTTTATCGTATATTAAATCACGTATTAAAAGCTGCTAGTAAATCCTAATTCCTAGTCCATCCTCTAATTCTATCAGCATTACAAGTTCTAAATTAAATTACGACGTCTATTCGAATTACCTATTATTAAACGACAAGATTTACAAAATGATTTCCTACGTGTGTCCTTATTACGTGGCCATAGAGTCGTCAATCGCGAATTAGGTTTGTTAAAACATTTGCCCTGGGTGTTATTCCGATTGCCGATACCGATCGAGGGCAAAAAAAAACACTTTTTGTGCTCATAAAATTTGTCTATTCATAATCAAATTATGAGCTAACCTTCTCCAGAATTAACTCCAGGCTTATAGGTAGGTTATTTTATAGGTACCCTTATTGCCTAAGTA
Source organism: Cydia pomonella (assembly GCF_033807575.1). Taxonomy (NCBI): domain Eukaryota; kingdom Metazoa; phylum Arthropoda; class Insecta; order Lepidoptera; family Tortricidae; genus Cydia; species Cydia pomonella. The sequence goes on from NC_084703.1 coordinate 43,709,530, forward strand.
CTTTAGCAATAGAACCCCTAGGGATGTAACGATGTTAACGAACAATACATGATTTTATCGATACTATACCAATACCGATGTATTAAGTGTATAATCCACGATACCGATACACATAGCTTAGTAGTTAGTTAATAAATGTAATAAATAAAGAATTATGTGATGTAATAGACACCTGATTATGTGAAGTGAGAAGAACTAAAAAAATATAACAAAAATACCAAATCATAATCAAAGAAAGGATTTACTTAGGTAAGCAAAAGTAAATCAAGATAGTAATTAAAGTTCACTTTAGTTAGAGAATGGAGAATTTGGTTAACGAAACAAAGTTTATTCAAATTATTACCAGATAATCTGTTGACAAATCTTTTGTATTTGAGCTTTTCAAACTGTGATATCGAGTGTATTTGAATCGGCGATGCTGATATACCGCCCTGCCGATTTTATTGGCCGATATATCGGTATCGGTATTGCTACGTTACGAAATACTGATTTTCCTTGCAATCTTGCAAATGGAACTGAAACGCCTTTCCACGGCTTATATCAACCAGATCGACAAATTGCCGTCGCTCAGATGAATTGTTTATGCCCTCGTAGTATCTATTATGAGCAGACATAGAAGTTTTGTGGCAAAATACAATGATATCGATAACTTTACCTATATTTTATGAAGCGAAGATAGCTACCGCAAAATACACAACACGATATATTTTTTAATATATTGGTCGTTTGCTCTTCTTTGTATACTACGGTTTATGTTTTTATTTTTAAGTACAAATTAATGTAATAAAGAAATTATGTATAGGTATTTCTCGGTAATTAACAGCAAGTATAATTTACATCTCTTAATTATTAATCTATGACTGACTTATCGATAACAGATTTATCGATGTTTATTTTTTTCAAACACTCGTTTTTGCCACAAAAACTTCTGAGATTTATGATCTTTCAGAAATAAAGGTTTTATCTGAAACTGGGTGTTACTCTGTTCCAAAAAAACTCGCCCTTACTCGTTAAGCAGTAGCAACTAGCATCGCAGGCGCAGCCGCAAACGAGCTGACACACCGACGACTGTCAGCTTCAATTATGGCCGCCCTCGCCGCCAAGACACTTTTGCGCGCTTGCTTCAATTTGAATATAGAACTGCGTTTTTTTCCGGTTTTTTGTTTGTCTTTAATGTTTTCAAAGGCGGTTTTGGATGTTAAATTAAGATATTCTGTTAAGTTGGTCGACGTGTCGGTTTGTTTTGCTTGTGTGGTTAGCCAATAATTTTAATAAGATGACTTTTATGGGTTCAGTTACATTTTATACCTCCCCGACATAAAGTCCCAGATAAATAAATATTATCTATCAATTTACGAGAAATATAAGTATCGAAACATTGGCTCTCAGAACTAGGAGACTCAATAGCGTTTTCATTTTAAAAAGACATGTTTGGCATGAACATAAGGCATTAAGGCATTATTCCGCCATTTGTTCCTTCATGTTTTGTGCAATAAAGATTAAATAAATAAACATTTACATAGACGGTCCAAGGACTTAGCAGCGTGTTTTATAGCACAGACTGTGGAAGTGTTATTTTTACGTCCTATAGATTTTCGAAGTTTATGATAAAACGTCCACGTTTTGTGGTAACAAATTCGCTGCGGAGTTAGCTTGGTCTAACTCTTACATATCTTTATGTGGTACGTTCGTTACTTAAAATTGTTATACAAAGAAAATAGAGCGGGTACAAGTTTCGCATGTAAAACTAATACTCTCTCTATACAAGGGTGTTTATTTATTCACCTGCAATTAACGGACTAAATATATAGGTCATATTGAGCAACTTTTACTATGGCACCAACCCCGAAATCGGGAAAAAAAATGAATCACCCAAATAGAAAAGTCAAGGTCAGACAGCTAAAATGCATGAAACTGCCAATTTTTTTCGCGATTTAGGGATTGATCCCATAGTAAAAGTTCCTCAGTATTACCTATATATTCACCCCGTAAATTGATATTTTGATACTTTAATGTTCTTGTCAAATTTCATGTTAGGGGTCATCCATAAATTACATCACACGAATTCCAAGATTTTTTGACACGTTTCCTTGACGCCCTGCCTCCCCTAAACGTGTGACGTAATCAATGTATGTCGCTTTTAAATGAAGTGTAACTTCGATTATATGGCGGCTAGGGTCATGTGACTCTGACTTATAATAGAGAACAATCATTTTTAGGGTTCCGTAGCCAACTGGCAAAAAACGGAACCCTTATGGATTCGTCATGTCTGTGTGTCTGTCCGTCCGTATGTCACCGCCACTTTTTTCCGAAACTATAACAATAAATTTTGGGGGTTCCCCATACTTAGAACTGTAATTCAAAAAAATTTTTCATCAAACCCATACGTGTGGGGTATCTATGGATAGGTCTTCAAAATGATATTGAGGTTTCTAATATCATTGCCCCGAGATCCATCCCGGGGTCCCAGTATGTGTCTAGTTTGGTCCAGCGCTCGGGGTGGATTCGGCAGACGTGCCCTGCCCGGTCCCAGTTTAGCTTGGCGGCCTTCAAGCCCACATCCTCAACGCCGGTTTTGGAACGCAGTTCGGTGTATATAACACGGTCGACTCTGCGAATACACAGTATGCTGCGTTCCAATTGCTCTTTGGCAAACTTTGAGTCTGGACTTTTCAGATCCAGTTTGAGACCATGTTTGGGCGCCGTAGGTGAGGATGGGCAGGATACACATGACGACAAGTTTGCGCTTTAAAGAGAGTGGAAGGTTGCCCTTCATTAGCGTCTTCAAGGACCAGAAGCTCTTCCAGGCGTTTGCGATACGGCGATTTTCTTTTTAGCACACTCTATATACAAAGAAAGATTATAATTGTTATTAATTCAAGGAAAAAAAATCTAGAATTAAGTTGTTACATTATACTATCAAATTAGTTATAAAATAAAGAATTATGTCACATTGCACTTATTGCTGTGTGGCTGACCTCAACACTAGTGCCGACTACATATACTTACTCTTACATACATAACTAATGACATACCATTTGAATCTAAGGAAGGATATATTTTTGCTGAAACGTCAACACATTTTTTCAACGAGAAAAACAAGGAATTCCTGCGTCGACTTTTTTCGCTGTCACCGTGTGGTCTTGTAGTGTAGGATGCGTCCAATAATCCGTGAACAGGGACATTTGTCATCACTTCCGACTGTAGGGTAACCAAATTGTAGTGAAATTAGTGCAACTTGATTTAGTTATGATTATTGAGCAAAAATCGCCTGCCGTTACCAACAAAATGATCTAACTCGATGTCTTCGTTCAGGTAAATAAATATTAATATTTGTGGGATCAAACTAGCCCCCAAACTAAGCAAAGCTTGTACTGTGGGTACTAAAGCGACGATAGATACATACTGAATACATAGAAAACACCCACGACTTAGGAAGAAATATCTGTGTTCATCACAAAAATAAACGCGCTTACTAGGATTCAAACCCAGGACCATCGGCTTGGGAAGGCTCACTAGGCCAGACCGGTCGACAAGGTGTGTGTATTCGAAACTCATATTTCTATGGCAAGCTATTCAAAAAAAATGGAAAGAAAAAACTCAGATAAATCCATAAAGTACACTGGTATTTATACTTACTTCATTATTTATACAAACCTTTAGGCGGGGCAAGACGGGTTCGTATTAAACCAGTTGAGTTTTAGGCCAAAATCTGAGTAAGTATGACTCTAATGTTGCCAGTTTCTATTTAATTCTGATTCTGAGTAAGTTCGATAATGTATAGAGCATTTTATTAGTTATCCAAGTTCCTAAGACGTCAGGTTATTAAGATCTCAAATTCCTAGCTCTTCAGATTCTCATAATGCCGGATTCTGAGTAGGTCAGAAAATCACATAACCATTGTGACATTGTCATTAAGAACTATCTATTAATTACTTTATCATATTTAATCTTAAAGTGGCCAGTCTCTCAGATATCTGCTGATTGTACCTGGCCTTTTCGAAATTAAATATACATAAAATCTGTCCTAATAAGAAAGCGTTATTTCCAGAATTCATCATTAAAAGAATCTGCTTAATATTTTAATCGAATCGTTGCTAATCGGATGAGATAAGAAACTGCATAAATCCGATCCCAACTTATTACCAATCAGACGTATTACTGTCATGTCACGGGACCATATACGAATCTGACCTACTCAGAAATTGTTTTAAAAAGAAAGTGACTTCTATATCATAAGTCGTATGTCGATATTGTTTTGTTCAGAAAGATACCTATGGCGAATCTGGCCTCTACAGAGTCGGGCTTACTCAGATTCGGGCCCAAAAACGAAACTGTCTCAATACGAATCTGCCCTGGCCCGCCTAAAGGTATACAAAGTGTCGGTAAAATATTTTTATATTTTTATTATTGTGTGTAAGTACGTTAATTTGTAAGGTTGTGAAATTACATGATACTCGTATTTTATTTATACTTAATTACATATTGATCTTGTGAACCATATTTAAGAGAAGTATGGGCACTGTGAATGTCATCTCGCTTTGTGTGGCAGGGCACAGCACAGCGAATGTCATTCCAGATCTAGAGCAGAGCCCAACTGGGGAAGTACCCCCCTTACAGAAATCCGCAGCCAAATAACACTAGACCCTACTCATAGTGCTGTGTTCCTGTCGGTGAGTAAGGTTGCCAGAGCTGAACGAGGATGCGGAGTGTTAGGGTAGGCAACGCGCAAGTCTGGAGTCGCAGGCTTACATAGGCTACGGATACTGCTTACCATCAGGCGGGCCGTACGCTTGTTTGCCACTGACGTAGTATAAAAGTTGTGATACAGGACTATAGTTGCTTTATCATGGTACTGACAATCTTATATCGATAAACGCCAATCAAAAAGTAAGTATATCGGAATGACAAGTGGTATGAAAAGTGACAAGTGGTACGAAAAGTGCCAAGTGGTACGAAAAGTGACATAATTTGGCGTTTTCCATTTGGCTGTTGTCTGACCGAAACGCGGCACAAAATTTACGTTTGGCATTTGTGCCCTTTGTAGAGATAAATAAATAAAATAAATAAATATTATACGACATTATTACACAAATTGACTAAGTCCCACAGTAAGCTCAATAAGGCTTGTGTTGAGGGTACTTAGACAACGATATATATAATATATAAATATTTATAAATACTTAAATACATAGAAAACACCCATGACTCAGGAACAAATATCCATGCTCATCACACGAATAAATGCCCTTACCAGGATTTGAACCCGGGACCATCAGCTTCGTAGGCAGGGTCACTACCCACTAGGCCAAACCGGTCGTCAAGAGATCGATCAAAGAGTACTGAAATACTGAGGTGTTCAAACTATACTCGATCGTGCATATGATTTACCGAATAATCATTAGTAGTAGAACAGAAAAGCATATTCCAATAGGAAAAATTGTCTCAGCCGTTAAAAAAAGACATATCTTTGAAAATTTTGGATTCCAAACACCTAAAATCGTCTGCGTAGTCGTACTCTTTCGCCAAGGAGTACACTTAAATGTAATCTTACGTAATTCAAGTACGGTTTAGTTGCAAGCTTACGCCCGTAATCTAAGTAGGTATAATGAACGAATTTAAACAGTCGTGGGACATACATTAAGCTAATTTCACGGCTCAACTCTCGTGTTTTTAGACACTCGCGCGACATGTTTCAGAGAGCCTAGGTCTCCTTTTTCAAGCACTAACAGCTCGAGTAGCGTTCACGATGGTCGCGCTTCGATCTACCTAGTCTCTCCGAAACATGTCGCGCGAGTGACTAAAACAGTCAAATTAGCTTGATCTATAATAAATGACCTTTTTTAGGATGCTTGCAACAGCACCAAAGCCTAGTGCGATCCAAAAGGAACTCTCCCACCTCAAGCGTGGCGACTGCACAATTACCCCCACTCAACCACCCCATCCATCAGCGCGCGCGCCGCGCCGCTCGATTACCGTTCGAATTTAGAACCAAACGCCACAATTAACCGTTACGCGAAATGATGGATCGATATGTAACGTCATTATTACGATTTTAAAATAGTGTGCGGTTATTAATGATTCTTTTAACGCGGAAAAAGTAATTAGGCCCCAAGATTGCTGCTTTTACCGGAAATAATTCGATGTGCTTTTTGAAAGTAATTATTTATTGCTCGCGTACTTTAAACTTAGCTTAATTTAAAATTAAAATATAACTTGATATCATTTTACTAGATGTTTTATCAGACTTAATAGTTTATTAGTAGTTTGTATTCGTTTTCAATACCTAATCAAAAATTGAAGAAATCGCGAAGTCTGGTTAACGGATCTGGCCGCGTAGCCAACGTTACAATCGTTCACGCTCCGTAGCGTATCGTAGCTATCTCTCTCTATCACTCTTCCATATTAGTGCGACTGTGACAGTTGCATGTCGTTCGCCACGAAGCGTGAACGATATGCACGTTGGCTACGCGGCCTGGTGACCGAAGAGCTGGCGGTTTCCTCGCACAACTAATCAATATTGCTATGCAACGACGAAACGCCGCTAGCATCCGTGGTACAGTGCCTCAAGGGCCTATTTTAGATTTACGGTAGTTAAAGTAACACCACTGTATATATCCATTATGTATACTGTTACTGTAAATAAAACAACAGATCTATCTTCATCATAAAGTTAGCTACCCAAGTGGTTTTAAATAGTGGTATGTATTTAAGAAAATTCTGAAAAAGACTTTAGACCAAAATTCGAACTAAGGGAACCCTTGTTTGCTTTATGCTACAATTATCTTATCTTGTTGCTAATAACATTAATTTCTCGGTCCCTCTCGCCAGAAATAGTCCTCAATAAGGATAGATGTAATAACCTCTTAATACATCGCTGGTCTACTTCATTTTGTCTCTCGGTACGCATTCGCTACTCCAAATAGAACATATATGCACCTTATTTTTATTGAATTCCGTTAACTCCGGGGTATGGGTAAGTTCGTTTAAGGAAACTAAATGGCACATGTTAACGGCACCAATCATGGGACATTTAAGAGAAAATTTGGAGTATTTTTGATATTTCACCGACATCCGTCAAATTTCTACTGCTTTATGCTTTATAACTTGAATGTCCAATTCATCCTTTATGTTTTCTATATATTTAATGAAAGCTACTTCAATTGGTTTCAATATTATTAACCAATTAAAAATATGTTTTTTTCTCCAGTCATGGGATGTATGGCGCAATTAATTTTCAAACTAACAAATATCAGTGAAAAATTAAACTTAAGCAGCTCTTTTGCTCTTATTTTTGATAAAATGTAACCAGTGAATTAAAACTAATGTTAAATACTTGTTTTACAGGATTTGTTTATACCATCCCATTACTGGTGCCCGTTCCATTATAGGGGTGTTTATTATAGTTCATTTAAAAAATATATATATTTTTATATATTTTTTTTAATATATATTTTTATATATTTTTTTTACTTTTTATTTTTATAAAAAGTAATTAAATGTTGTATATAGCGTTGTTGTAATACGGGCATTACATTTAATTCAACCAAACAATTGAAAACTGTGACATATCAACGTATTTTCCGGTATAGTACTTACGTTTAGTAGCAAATGTATACGCTCGTAAGGGATAATAAGTTTTTGGCAAAAATTTCATTTTTGGTACAAGCTTTTATCGCTAACTGTACTTTTCTTTCCACAGGCAACTAATACTCAACGAGACAATTCTAAAAACCCCAAACACAATTAGGTTGCGTTGTTTTATCACAGAGTTCCTATGTCCACCTCTTGTCTCCATTATCAGATCAGCTCGATGGTACCATAATATTGCATTGTCACCCGACTTACATATGTATGCAAATTTTCAGCTCAATCGGAAACCGGGAAGTGGATCAAATTTAACTTGCAAGATTTGATTACAAACAGACAACGGTCAGGTGAAAGTAAATAAAAGCTTGTAAAAAGAAATAAGATAAAAATAAATTGGATGGATTTAATTAGAATACTGGTGTCTTTGAAAAAGTTACTTAATTTTAGCTCAGGTATGCACCCTGTAAATTAACGGAAATAAATAAAAAACACGGTGTATAAGGCATAATGCTTTCCACTTGTTCATTGTTTTGTGTAAATCAACTTCCTACATATAAAAAATCCACCGTACATGCTTTTTTATTCCTGCTACCCTGGTGGCGCCTAACAATCCGGGCACATCCGGGTGCGCGCGCACATTAATAACGGCCGTCAACGCGCGCGCGATGAGCTGGAGCGGTATGACAAATATTTAATTTAAGAATGTTTCGACCTGAACCCTCGACTTGTAAAGTGTGGATTTTTGAATTCCGAACACCGCTGCTTTGATAGTTGGGCATTTTCTAAAATAAATATTGCAAAAACCTGATTCTTACAAATCTGGACTTTCTTGCGCTCATTTTACTCAGAATCGTTAGCATTCTCAATCTTACTGTTTAAATAATGCCCGTTCCATTACGTCACAATTGACTGCGACAAGCGTGACGTAGTGGAAACTACAATTTCCATTCTAATTTGTGGGACACTTTTTTAGCATCAAGATTGAATACCTACTTATGCTAGTGGTTCTGAGTTGAAAGAACCCAAAAACACCAGTATCACCAGGTTGAGATTTTTTTGCATACTACAATGTTTTTACATGAGTTGAAAGTGTAATTAATTTCTAAATGTGTGAAGTAAATTTTCTCGTAGGTATGATATTAGTATGTAAAAGCACAAAACAGATAGGTACAGAAATCAATCTACATACAAAGTGCGCTCGTACAACGCACACATAGACACTGCTCACGACACGATATCTTGGACTGGTTGGGACTAATGCGAGCGCGAGTGCCACTCGCTTGAGACGCGTATGTGAACTTTTTTTATGCAATAGTGGAGCAACAAAAAAAAGTTATTATAATTGTTCAGAGGACGGTTGTTTAAATTCAACATTAAACGGATCCCACAAATGTTAAACTACCAGTGGTTTCAGAGATACAAGTAGGTAACTGCTTGTATTTCGATGGTTCGTTTTAACGTTAGGGCTTGTGAACAAATCACGCGAGATTTTTTCGGCTACTTTTTTGCCCCCTCCTCCCCCTTGGTGATATTTGGTGAGGTTCTTGGCTAACCCCCCCTCCCCCACATAACCTCACGTGTATTTTCATTGTATTTTTTCATTCGACCTAATTTGAAGATAAATAGTATTGTATAGAGCAAATCTTGTTTAATACTTGCTATTTTGAAGTGCCAAGTGAAGATTTATGTTTAACGAAACCGAGAAAAAGTATGTAGTAGATATTTTTTCTCAGTTCCGTTCACTATAGAAAAATACACGTGAGGTCCCCCTCCCCCAACGTGATCTGTCGTAATTTTTCCGTGACTCCCCTCCCCCCCTAATGAACCTCGCGTGATTTGTGCAGAAGCCCTTACACAGAACAGTTAGATAGGTAGGTAAGCGCTCTGCCCCGGCCCCCGAAGAATATATCTAAGATCGTTTTATATAATCGTTTCCTATTTTTAATCAGTATAAACGTAGTAACAATTTTTTTAAAGGTAAATTCGTGTCACCTTACGTAAGTTTTAAAACATGTTTTTTTGTTTGTGTCGATATTGTGTTGTTTTAGTGCCATTTGATAGATTTGGGTCTAAAACGGATAGGGAAATAGAAATTGTGTAAATAGGGTAATCCGTTTAGAAGTTATTAGGGATTTTCGATAGTGAAAATTGACAAACGTAAAATTTTGTATATTTTTGTTCCGTAAGCTTTTTGTATTGTATCAGGTTTATTGTTTTTTTTTGTAGGATAATTGTACATGAAATAGCGAATTTATTACACTTTAAAATATAATAATCGTACATTTCACCAATGTCGATTTTTATTCGATTTTTATTCATATCTAAAAAAATATCGATTTCGTCACTGAGTGATCATCAAAAAGCCACATATTTTGACTGAGGTGTAGTTTGTGAATTTAGGGCTTGTAGAGATAGAAGCTTGGCTATACAAGAGGTCTGATAACTTTTTGACAGTGCAAGTTTTATTGTTTCGTCTTGGCAACATTTTACATGAAAATATTTTTGGTGGGATTCGAATATACAGGTCATAAGTACTTTTTTTGTCGTGTGATTTATTCCAAATAAAATTTGCATAGGCATATTAACAAAAAATACTTTCTTATTTCCCGTCTGACAGACCACGAAAACGATGACAAGCAGAACGTCGTTACGTCGCGCTGAAACCGATACCGTTTGCGCGTGCTCCGTTCAAGGAACTGTCATAGAACAAACGGCCCAATGCGAACAATGCTTATAAGATAACACCGAAACGATACCGATCTGCCCGTGTCAAAAGTGACCTTTTTAGTTGAAGAAATGTTTGGATACTGACAGATCAGTATCGTATAGATGTGACATCTTATAAACATTGTTCGAATTGGGCCGAAATTCTCACAAATTGGCCTTTGGAGGTAGGTATGCTTATTTTGCGTATTCGATTTCTCCAAATTTTTAAACAGGATGGTTGCAGGCCAAGTAGATATAGACAGATAGGGACGCGGCCGGAAACCCCGTTTCTCGCCGAGATTTGTATAGTGCTTTTCACAAACTTGCAATGAAATAAAATAAAAATCAAATTGTTTTATTCGTAGACACAGCTAAAAACAAATTACGAATCTACTACTATTTGATGGTTGACTGCAAAGACGTTTGTCACAATTTGACGTTTAAAAACAAAAGAAGGTTGCCTTACAGACTTAGGTGTGTAAGGCTGTATGAAATTCCTTTACATATCATCTTCACTCATCGCACCGGATACGTAGTATCTCCGGATCTAATATAAAGTAAGTCATGTCAACATTTCATTGCAAGTTTGAGAAAATATTTGCATTATGTCCAGGTACAGTCAGCATCAAAAGTAGTGGATCAAATAACGTTTCATAAGTATCTACCATTCTGTAACAGCTTAACAAAAAGTGATGTCTTTAATATAGAACAACTAAGACTGTAAAAGATATACTTTTGAGCACGAATTTTAGAAATTTATCTATATTTGGAAAAGTTATCCGGAATATCAGATACTTTTGGCGCGTTGTTTCATCCGCTACTTTTGATGCTGACTGTACAACAATAAGTAATTAGGGATATTCCGAAAACTATATAGAACTAAGTAGAACTGTTTACGAAATTGTAAGTAAGATGGCGCTTGGCTTCCATAAATATTGCTGCATTATCTAATTCTTTCGATTAGGTTGTGACATTAGAATCAGTTAAGATAGGAAGAAAAAAAGCAGAAAGTAGATGAAATACTTCGGTCTTAGCGGCATTCTACGGCTAATAAAATAAGTGTTATAAACTTTTGAAAACATTAAGATATTTTTTCTTGTTTTCTATTCGTGATCCACTTGGAAAACCGAACTAGACAGTTAAGTTAATAAACATAAAAACAACGCAAGCCGTCGGCAAAAATGGTTCCGGACAAAAGGGCCTGAAATATGTTAGTTAAATAAGTTAGTCAATCGACAGTTTTACCTATTTTAAAGAAAATATACTTACTTAAGGATTTTGGTATTGACAGCTAGACAACTCTGCGTGCAGCATACCTTTTTGGGGTATAAGCCAAAAAAACACTTGTAAAAACATGTCTTTTCAGTCGTTTTGGTTCTAGAATGGATATGCCAATCATGTCGGGTTCCATTAACGCGGTACTTAGTAGATAAGTGGGAAAAAACTTAAAACGAGATCACGGTCATGTCAGAACCCTTGACGTCCCTTGAGACACGGTAGCGGAGGGTCGTAAGATTTGTAAGAGTGTATAATGGGTTCCGCACCTAATATTTACCGGCTCGGACAGAAGATGTTGATGGGATTTAACCCAACAGCAGGAGCTACCCACTAGGGTACCAGTGAGTTTCTAAAAACTTAAATTATCGCGAGTAAAGCTGAAAACATTTACGAACATATTTAAACAACGCGTGGGAACTACATACATAGGTAGTTGAAAACTTCAAACCCTAAAAATTTTATAAGCCAATAACCAAAAAGTTAAATAGTGAAAAGTACACGTAAATACAATCCGAGTTCCCAACCATCCCCCAGACCCACATAAAGTTTATATAAACTTCATGTGGAGCTAGGGGATGGTTGAGTCCCTCCATTGGTCTGGCTACTTACAAAATGGTTTGTAATAGTTTCCTTATATAATATATAATAATCAAGATTGAGAATATGAGTAAAGTAACAATATTTTTTGACAATTTTAAAGCGTCTGGTAAAAGTTACCGCGAGCGAAAATGGTCTGGCAATGTTGATTATCAATTTTAAACGTTTTCTAAGACATACATTAGAATCAGCCATTAGAATTTAAGAAAAGTTAATAATATGTTTACCTACCTTTAGCACCTTGTACCGGACAAAAGGCCGTAGGGCCAATATAGCAAGTATGCAGACATTAAAAGTACTTCTTCTCTCGTGTCGAGGTTCCCCTAAACAGTGGATGCCCAGAAAACAGCGGTGCTGACAGCCCGGACCGTGGCATCTCTCAGCTCAGATTCAGAGCACGAGTGCGGTAGCTTTTAAGTACTTACTAACACTATATTATCCCGTACATATTATTCCTGAGAAAATAAGTAAGGTCTGGCGGCTCTAGGATCTTCCTCCTTAAAAATAAGAAGTGTAAAGATTTAATATTTTTAAATGTTATTAAACAAAGTGTCATCGTTTAAGGAGTACAATCAATGTCTTAATTATTTGTTACAGGTAGCTAGAGTATATTTCTGTGGCCCTAGTGAAAAAGGGTACAAGTCTCTGGCAGTTTAGGTGTATAAGGGCATAAGTGTTACGTGGAACTTACACCCCTTTACACCTGCGCTGCCAGAGACTTGTACTCTTCTTCACTAGGGCCACAGATTTTAAAAAGTACTTTCTTTGTTCGTGGGCTCCATGGCCATGACTACGCAACCCCAGAAGCTAGTAACCGCATATAGATCTCCAAAGATAAGCGGTGTTTAAAAAAGTGTCAAAGTTGTAAAAAGTGTAAGTTCAAAGTGGCGACCGACTGCTTCCAATTACGCACAAATTGCTGGTTTCCTCAGGATATTCGTATTTTATCGCTAACTGGCTTGTTTGTATGCTTAGTAATTTAATGTTTTTTAGTAAATCTTTATCAATTCCAGACGGTTCGATGCAAGATTTGTCACGTGCAGCTTCTTGTGTGAATAAAAATATTTTCACCAGACTACACCAGTTCGTTAAGCCTCTCTGAATTCTCCAAACACTGATGAGAAGGTTGCATTACGTCCACAAAAAATATGCTATAACACAATCTAAATGATTGAATTGGTTCAGACAAATACTATAAACATAAGTTAAGTAATTCCTTTCTGAAATAAACATGCAAAATACAAAGTATTAAAGAAATTAGGGTACGGGAGGTTCTATCGGCTAGTTTAGGTAATTCAATCATGATTCATTAAATATGTAGCATCTAGATATTTAAAAAAGTTTTGATATCAAAATAAGCCACTACTAATTGGCTGTCAATTCGCACAAACTTAAAGAGATCAGATAATTACTCAAGAGATAAATTTCTTCAATTTAACAAATCTGATTTCACCCCTTGTATGCGGGAAATACTCGACCTTTTTAAATTCGAAGAAAGCAAATTTATTTTACACACCGTGACTAAGTACGAGTAAGTATAAGTTTGTGGAATTTCTTGAGGTAACTTTTGTATTTCTAAAATTAAAAAAATGTATATGTATTTACTGAAACGTGACGCAACGAATGGGGTCCACAAAAAATTATTGCAACACACGTTGAAAGATGAAAGCAAGCAGAAGATTATTATAACGAGCCCATTGTGTCCCACTGCTGGGCAAAGGCCTCCCCCCTCTTCTTCCACTCATCCCGGTTTTGAGCTACGACCGGCCAGTCCCTTGAATAAATATAAGGAATAACCGGCGAATAACCAAAGGAGTTCTAAGGAAACCTACGAGTAAATCAGTTTAAACAGGCATAATACAGTTCTAAATATTGAAAACGGGGGAGGCGTTTCCTTGAACGGCTTGGACAACGGTATCGGTTTCAACGCTACGTTCCAGCTGTCATCTTTTCTGTCAGACGCGGTAGGTAGCTACATAATACGGGTATTTTTTTTCCACCGCCCACGACTCTGAACAGAACGGCTTCTGTATTCAAACGGGGAGTGCATGGGTGCGATTCGATTTTGCTGTATGACGGCTCATGACATTACCTTTTCTTGCAAATTGACCGTGAATACTTAGATCGCATTTGTTAGATACAATTTTATTTTGGCTACAGTATGATATCCCGTAATTTATCCCGTAATATTTCGCTAAGTGTGTAATCGGCAATAAAGCATGCGTTCGTAAAATACTTACGTTATCCACAAAGTGTAGGTCTAATGTATCTATGTACATGAATTTGCAATAAAATAAATAAAATTAAATAAGTAAATCATAGCTGGATCCTTTAGCTTTCCAGGGATTAATGTATTTTTATTATTACTAGGTACATCACTAGGCCGAAAACGAATTCTTAATCTATTCTTAACTAACTAGATATTTTTTTTTTGTTATAGTGGCATAACGATCTCTATAAAGCCCAAATCGTACAGCTTAAAATCAGGTGAAATCTGCTCACATCATTTGAAATCACAGAAGTAGTAGTACGTAAAGCAGGTAACGAAATATCAAAGCTCCCGAAACGCCAAAGTTCAACAAGGGCAAAAAGTAAACACAGCAATAAATACACCCAATAACCCCAATATAGCCATAAAGTATCGTTTGCAAAACAAAAATTTTTTCTAAAGACTCCCCGGAGACGCGACCCACACATGCATACTTATGCGCGCGCGTCGCTTTGATCTCTACGCGCGCACTCCACTCGTAAATCTGCGCATTGAATCAATAACAGCATATCTCCTTCACCCCCCACACACAACCCCCAACTCTAATACATCAGTAATAAAGTTCAAACTAGCATATTCTTTGTATAAACTTAGGACGGTTTGTAACAGATGGTCAGTAAATATTGTCGAGACAAATTTCGAACGCTGGGAATCATCAAGTTTACAGTTAAGCTGATTTGATTAGATTTATTAAGTGTTGAGATTATTTGATGAAAATTGGAACAGATTTCGTTAAGGTTTGAGCAGACTGGCGAGAAACAGGGTGATGTCTTAACGTACTAGTGAGGTAGTAAATAGGTAAGAGTATTCGTAAATTTAATTGACACTAGCGTTACCGAAGGTCTCAGTTTTAACTCGGGCATTTTACTTTCGTATATACAAGATACATTGTATTGTAATTACTCATTGCTGTGATCAGTTTTTACTAAAGCAATAACTGTAAAATACCAAAAATAAATATTAAATGCAATCTAACAGGCGTATTCTAATTTTAATAAGATGATCTGAATTCAATTTGTATTTGATATGGATATCCTGTTATTTAAATTAGAATGAGCCTGTTAGAAAGACTAGGCGTCTTTGTCCAACTCTAAGGACGAGAAATACGTCATTGTACCTGGTAATATGAATCCCTTACGAATTACTTATATCCTACTGTATCGTGGCAAACCTGCATGATGCAGTCACCGCATGCACTGGCTAGTAAAAAAAATTGGCCCTTTTCGCTCGTCTTTTGTTTTTCCGGGGCAATTTTGTCGACAACTTGAAGGCAAATCGCACAACTCAAATTAGATTTATTTAATGTTATTCAAAATTAATGGGCTGCCTCTAACGCAGGTAAAGATTGTATAGGTAAAATACTTAAGTAAGTCACCTGTTGTATGTAGTTGTGGCGTGTTCGAATAGACAATACATGTTTGAAAGACACACACAAACAAAACAAATGTCTATTCGAACACGTCACAGCTACATACAACAGGTGACTTACTTAAGTTTTTTACCTATAATAGTTTTAAGTGCTGCTTTTGTTTATACGTAATCCAAGTCTTATTTGTATGTCAATAAATCGCTTGACTGCATGAGGCTTGGGTTAGGTTTCGACCCGAAATCTAAGAACGCACGATTGTTACAGCCCTTTCTTATGGTTAAAAACTAAAGGCGCATGATTGAAGCTACTTATTTCCTTGATATTCGCTGCTGAAGTTTTTATCTGCTAGCGCATGGTGAGCCCGCGTACCCCGCAGTAGCACCCGCTGCCGGAATTCATCGTTCGGCTCGACGAAGAATTCCGGCTAGAGAACGCTAAGGCCAGTGACGATATTTTATTAGTAGACTCACATAGTGATTATATTGTTTTACTATAAGAACTAAGTTTTTATTTACTACACTGCTTTGTAGTTAGCCGGCTATACTACTCTGTTTTGCTCTATTATTGTTATCTCAGAAAGTTATTAAATTAGGTATGCTTGTTCACCACTGTCACTGACCAATTGAATGCTTAAAGACTTCATCAGACGCGCGCGACGATACCCCAATATGCAATATCAATCTTCTTGCATTGCACACGATACTCGTGGCGTTACCTAGCGTTTTAAGTTAATAACAATATGATTATCAGTCGACAGTGTTTACTAACGTGCGCACGCGCAGATTACAATTTATCGGGAATTATACTATCTGATTTATTTTATCGCAATTAAATAATAATACAATCTGGTGCATAGATAATTTTGTCAAGTAATTGTTTCAGTTTATCTTGATTAATTAAGGATATATGATGAACTCATATTATGTTATGATTCTTTTGATTTCTTTACTAGTTCAGTGACCTAGATATGTTTGTTGTTTGATAATTACCATTATTTGTTTCCTGCTTCCCAATAAGGTCAATGCGAGTGTCAAATGTCATACGAATAAGGGTGGATGTCACGGGATGATGAGAGGATGATGAATATGAGAGGACTAAGTGCCGAGCCATGGTGAACATCGACTTTACTTGGAACTCTTCGCTTAAGGCCTTGATCACACGTACAATAATTGCAGTTCTTTAGAAAATTCACCCTCTAATAGGATTAAAAAGCGGCCAAGTGCGAGTCGGACTCGCCCATGAAGGGTTCCGTACCATTTATGACGTATTAAAAAAAACCTACTTACTAGATCTCGTTCAAACCAATTTTCTGTGGAAGTTTGCATGGTAATGTATATCATATATTTTTTTAGTTTTATCATTCTGTTATTTTAGAAGTTACAGGGGGGGGGGGGGTGACACACACATTTTACCACTTTGGAAGTGTCTCTCGCGCAAAACTATTCCGTTTAGAAAAAAATTATATTAGAAGCCTCCATATCATTTTTTAAGACCTATCCATATACCCCACACGTATGGGTTTGATGAAAAAAGATTTTTTGAGTTTCAGTTCAAAATTTATTGTTTTTTTTCTATTTTTGTGTGAAAATCTTAATGCGGTTCATATAATACATCTACTTACCAAGTTTGAACAGTATAGCTCTTATAGTTTCGGAAAAAAGTGGCTGTGACATAAACGGACAGACGGACATGACGAATCTATAAGGGTTCCGTTTTTTGCCATTTGGCTACGGAACCCTAAAAAGGAGTTGGAAGTGTGTTTCGGGAAATAAATCCGTGGACAAAGTATAAAATAAAACAATGGGTTTACAAAAACGTATACTACTTTAAACCACTCGCTTTTTAGTATTTTAACTGACAGATAATATCTCCTAATTATCTGTTTATTCCTTTCTGTTATCTGTTCTTCATAACTCATTTTGAACTTAAGACTCCTGAACCAAAAGTTCTTGGGGCTGTTCCCCCTGAACCTCCTCGCTCCACGCTCCAGGGCAGTTGTAGTGGCGTCTGACGCGCAGGTAATCCCAATAGGTGACGTAGTCCTGCTGGCCCATCACTCCTTGCCAATCCTGAATGGACATGGATGTAATTGAATTGATTAGTAATAAGGCAAACGAAACTGAATAATGAATATAATTAATCTGACCGTTACTGAGATATTATTTACTTTTACGGGACTAGAATGTGTACATTTAAGCTTTAACACCATTTAAATCCAGAAAATTTCCCTTTTTGACAGTTGATGGGTTCACTATCTTCAAAAATAATATTGAGAAAGAGAACGGAATGGCATGTGGCAGAGTCTTTCAATAAAACAATATTAGACTGCCTTCCCACTGAGGCGATCATAAGCGGAGATGAGAAGAGACGTACGGGATCAATAGAGTTTGTGCGGAAAGAGAAGACTCGTAGAATGTAAGGGATTCAAATTCCATACCTTCTACGACTCTTCTCTTTCCGCTCAGACTCTAGCATTAATTGTACCTAATCCACATCATTTTTCCTTCCCCTGGATTAAAACCCAAGCTTGGTTGATTCCTTCATCCCCACCTCAGTGTTAAGGCAGCCTTAGTGTCCTGCCCAGCCCATCAAGAGGAAATCGTCAGTTTTTGAGATACTGGCAAACCGTTATTATGAGACACTTACATGCAATGCCACCATGGTGGGGCGTCCGTTGATGCTGAACCCATAGCCCCCGTAGTGCATGGAGCTGGCGTACTCGTAGGGCAAGCCCATGTTGTTGACTATGTTTGAAGAGTACTTGTCGAAATTATGTTCCATGCCTGAAGCAATCCAAAGTTAATCAATATGATTAAATATAAATTAGTATGTAAAGTCAATACGGGAGCAGTTGGCCTTACTCGTGGTATTATTGGGACTTCACACATTTGCTACTTGCGTTTGGTGGCAAATGTATGAACTTTCAATAAACACCAATTAATGTGTTAACAGGCCTCAACGTGAACGCCAGTCACTCTTATCCCGCGATCACACCAGGGATCGGAACCGGTTTTTTGCAAAAACATCGAAATAACCATATATTTCGGTTTATTTTATACTCTAAATGTAGGACTCAGTTGTGTTTTCAGATAACGACTTCGTATTATTAGATTGCCTAATTAGAAAAGAAGTAATTAACAAAGAACGAAAAAATACCGTTTTCGTTCCCATACAAAAAATACCGGTTTCCGATCACTGGATCACACTTACCCGTATTACCTTATAAGAGCACTCATAGGATAAGAGAGAGGATAGGAAGTACGTTAAGTCAAGGAATTTTATTTCATAACAAAGCCGCTAGGGATCTCATACTACTCGTATTGTCAGGGCGAAACGGTACATAATTCAAATTCCTTGACATGACGCACGCATGCGAGCTTCGAGCCATGCTAAGATCGAAAGCTGTGTATTGTTTACGGCAGATGCCTTTCCACTGAGGTAGAAAAGGGCGGAGATCTGAGGAGACATGCGGGAACCAACCAATAGCATTGGTTGTGATTCAGCGGAGCGAAGAAAAGATGTGGATTACAAGTACCTATTGTTATAGTTCGTGTAACCTTCGCACCTCTCTTATCTCTGCCGCAATGAAAGGCAGTCAAAATCCCGAAGCTTATGAACGCAGAGCACTTACGATCACGGTCGAATTTCGGTCTTCTGTAGCACAGTGTTTGGACACTACCAGACGGATTTCGTCCTTGATATTGCCCACTCATTATCACTCTCTGCGAATTCTGCGAGCGCAGTAACAGGGGGATCACAAGTCCAGGGTATGAAATAACCAGGCTAGTAGTTTTCCTGACATAATCGTCCCTGTTGTATTTAGTCCCGCTCGTGGACGATGGCGTACATAGGCTACGGAGATTGCTTAACATCAGAATGGCCGTATGCTTGTTTGCCACCGACGTAGTATAATAAAAAAAGATGTTGGTGTGATTCGGTCGCAGGTCCCGGGTATGATGAACTAACCAGGCCAGATGTTCTCACACATAAACCATCACTGTTATATTTAAACTACATGTGCACTAAGTCCAGGATATATAGCCACTCGTGGACGATGGTGGTGTGCAGGGAACACCAGCATCTCAGGTTCAGGGTATAAACTAACCAGGCCAGATATTCTCCCACATAATCCTGACATAATCATCCCTGTTGTATGTAGACTGCATGTGTACGAAGCCCAGACTATGCAGCCACTCGTGGACGATGGTGGTGTGCAGAGAGCAGCTAGGCCAGGTCAGGTTGAGGATGTGGATGCCGCGGGTGGACCAGTAACCCACGTGCGCGTAGCAGCCATCGTTGTAGTTCTGAAGCCGTTTGAAATACAAATGTAATAATTTTAAGTACAGATTATAGTTTTAAGTAAACAATGAAATAAAAAAGTTACGTATAGTTTTAAGATAAAAATTGCATGCTAATGCTTAACCAGCAAAATATGTCACTGTACGTAAATATCGATCCAATATCACCCTGTTGTACCATAATTTATGCAAATACCTAAATAATGTTTACGAGGCACTTGGAATACTTTAAAGATTAACTCTAGCTCTAACCATCTCTTTTTTATGTAATTTTTATTTTTCCATTTTAAACGGATGTTTTTGCGTTGGAAAAGTTAACCCTTAACGTTAAGTAGTTAGAGAAATAATATTATACCATTTTAGCATACATTTAAATTTTACCTGTATTTTATTGGAATGTGTTGAATATAAGTGTTTTGCCAATAAATAATTTTCATATGACCATCAGTCGCATCAAGCGGAAGCAAGCTATTCCTCTCAATAGCCGCCATTGAAGATGGCGTTCTGGGAGGCCTCGCTGCAATAAGCATACTTATTTAATAATATTATACGTACGGTAACACGGACGTAGTTTCTGTCGCTGTTGTTCCTGAGTCTGAAGCGGATGCAGCTGTTCCTCTCGATGGCCGCCATGGCGTTCAAGATGGCATTTTGAGCGGCTTGGGCTGCAATAAAGGCAGACTTATTTACTAATATTTATTATGGAGAAGTAGAAGTCATCCACTGGGTAAAGGATGATTCTCGCTAGAATAGTCCGGATCTGGGCCGAGGTGTCCGACACCCCAGTTTTCCATATTAGCGTCGCGTGATTACCGACCACCCGTCATAGAAAATGAAGTATCGGAAACCTCAGTCTGGCCTCGGCCGCGAAACAAACAAACAATTGGTTAAATTGGCAAACGTATGGTGGTCGACGTCAGCGTCGAGTGCACTGTGAAACGATGCCTTATTGGTTTTTATGATGTAAACAAAGTATCTTAAAATTTAGGAGGGATAGTCCTAACCAAATTCCTAAGATCTTTACAAAATTTCATAGATTCTTCTTAAGACAATAATACGTTATCGTCGAAAAACATGTCCAACCTTTAGTATGGTGTCGTTCCACAGTGCGCTTGACACTGACGCCGATCGCCATGCAACCAATTGTTTGTTTGTTTCGCGGCCGAGGCATGATAGCATCTAATTGAATTCTTAAATAAAGCGAACTATGTATCCTAGAGCTCAGAGTCAGCTTTAGTAACCTTACGCTCTCGCTCGGAATGTGCGACCGAAAGGCTCGTTCCGTGGGCTACTGTACTTACTGAAGTGCCCCTGTGCGAACTCGTACACCACAACATTGTTGGGCCACTTGGTGTTCGGCCAGATGTACGCGTTGCGGCCGCTGGCGAAGTCCTCCAGCATGCCCTGCACCTGGGCCTCGTCCAGCAGTATGTCACCCTGGTACTTGCCGCTGTTCTCCCATACTTTGGCGTGAGGGTTAGCCGCTTGGCGGTCTTCGATGCGGAATCCGAAATCTGGTTTGGTTAAGTTGTAAATGTTAAAAGATGTATTCAAAAATCTTCCTTCCTTACAGGAACCCGAAAGATTTTAAGTGTATTCCTGATCATATTTAAAGGCTAAAATGTCCTACACACTTTTCTGGAATTCGCCTATTTTTACAGTTAATACCAATTTTAAATATTGTTGGCTATGTTGGCATTATGGCACGTAGTCTAAATACCTATCCTTATTGATTGGTGTTAAATACATTTGAAAATCGAAAGAACATAAAAACATTTTTGTTGAGATTTACCTAAACTCATATAACGTTTTTACCTTTTTTTGGCCTCAGAAATGCGTTATGTAAATCTTTCGTTTTCTTGTGAGCACCTTGTAATTGAAATATTCTTTAATGGTATAATATGCCTCAGACGCTAAAAAGTTATACCTACATACGATGTAGGTAGTTTAAAAATAAAATTTTCACCACCGACAAATATTTTACTGGTAAAAGCTCTCTTAATTGTTCAAAAACTAATGAGAAAGTTACATTTTATCCACATCACAAATTTTGAGTAGTTTCCTTATGACACTACCTAGCTGGTAAAATTTACTATTAGATAATGATTTTGAATGATATTTTTTTTTATTACGTTCATTTGGATTTAATTTGGTTTTTTTTCGGTATTTCATAGTTAGTATTTTCCTCGCATTGGTGTGGTCAACAATTTTGTATTTCACTCGGAGGCATCAACTCGCAACGCTCTGGTTTCTACTTCTAGACAACTTTGCCCCTTGTAAAACAAATAATAACTATTACAGTCTCCTTCTATTTCATCTATCAACCTACCAGTCTTGGCGCTTTCCAGAAAACTCCTAAACGCCTCTATCTCATCTCGAGACCTCGTCACGGGCGGCACAGCGGTCGCGGCAACCACCAAAAGCAACACACCAAAGCGCAACATCGTACCGGAATAACAACTACGCATATAAAACACCCATTTATATATGTTATCGTGTGATTGTGAGTGATTAAAAGATAATGTGATTAAAAACTGTGGTTTTGTTACAAATACAATAAATACTGGGCTCTGTGAGCTGTAGACCTCGCGAGCATAACTTAAGAGCCCCCGGCAAGCTCGGCCGAATTTTACCTTCCCATACATTCGTTCTCATTTAAAAACTACGTGTTGGATTGTAATGAAACATTACACATACAATGACATGAGGTATATCTAGTCCTGTAGGGCTAAGATGGTCGAATCTTTATCATTTATCACCATGCCTGTCACGTTCTTACAAGTATGTAAGCGCGAAAGTGACGGACATAGTGACAAGTGATAAAAATGGAACCGCTGCCACTGCTGTAATTAGTTTATATAGTGCCAGTTTATAAAACAAACGAAATAAAGCAATAACAAGTTTTGTATGAAAAATTTAAATTCGCTGTATTTTTTTAACTATGGTATTTGAAGCTAGAAGTTTGCTGGGGACCCTTAAAACTGAATATATGTAAGGCTCTGCCATTAAAAAAAATTCACGAGAATCGGTTGAGATCTGCGACCTGGGGGCCAATTTTTGAATTTCGACCGCTCGATTTCGTGTGCTCCCTTTAATAATATCTCCACTACTAGGCATTTAAATTCTACTAATAGAATTGAAAACGAGTGGTAAATTCCACTGGATTCCCAATTTCTATCGCTCCTACTTTAAAAATATCATTTCGCCGTTTTCAACAAATTTTTGAGTGACGAAATCGAGCGCTCGAAATTCAAGAATCGCCCCCTGTACGGCTACACTGACGTATTCGCTAGCGTGTCCGTAATTTTGTAGCCACAGTAAATTTACTGCCATCTTTCGACACATGATTAAAACTTTTAGAACGCCATTTGCCTTTGATCCTTATTCTTTCACTGATATGTGTTAAGTTTGTTAAATATCACAAAGTGGCGCCATCTAATAGATCGAAAGCCAAATGTATGGTGGCATAGCGCTACAACCTTCATTCAGCCTATGCTCGGTAAGATATCGCCACTTTTTGTTAGCCAGTGCGCTAGAGGCAGACCAGTGACCACTGTAACGATTGTGATACCACAGACTGTGCAAGTGTTATTTTAAACGTCAACTTCTATGAAATTATGATGTTTAAAATAACACTTGCACAGTCTGCGCTATCAAAGCCTTGTTAGGGTGACAGTTCAGTTTAGTATGAAAAATTTAGTTCCAATGAAATTCCGCAATATGGCGCGTGATCATATATTACTGGTCAGGCTTTATCTTAGGCTTGAAGAAAGTAGAAAACGCCTACCAGATACCAGTGGTACCAGTGGGGCGACACTCCTCCTTTCGGCTCCGTTCGGCTCAGCATTGCTCCAAGCAATTATAAGAGTTGGCACAACTTGACGTCCCTATACGTGCACGACCACAGATAAGATAACGTCTTGAATTTTGACAACCCTAAATGGCCGAAAGGGATAGTGCCATACATTAGAAAGGGACTGCATAATTAGTCCTTGAATCGCTGTCAAACTTCGATTTACTGGGAAGTATCATTACTGTACGATAGTACTATTATTTATTCTGTAGCGGTACTTAAGTTTTTGGACGAAGCTAGTTGCGGATTTTATATCGTACATTTTGACGATGCCTGTGGCGGATTATCACTTATTGCACGAAGCACGCAGATTGGACGAAGTTTGTTGCGGATTCCGTTTAGTACCTACGCTGTTGACTAAGCCTGCGCTGTGGATTTAGATGATGGTTGTGTTTTAGTACTTATGTTTTCGTTTAATAAATTATTGATTAAACGGATTAACTCATTGCTCAAGATAAAGTCATGACGATAAAACGTTTGATTGAAGATGATGAATAAGACGATATCTAATTGATCTATCTTTAAGGTGCACTACACTGATTTCAGAAATAACAATGCAATTCTAGAATAACTAGATACTTATGCATGCGTTTTGTCTACACTTTTATTTTGAGTACTTATGGAGAAAAATAATGGGTCCTGGAGTTAAAAAGTTAAGCCTTAAGTTAGCTTATTTTACTTGAAGGAAACATTATTTTAATTTCGCTTGACTTGCCCGGGACAGACAAAAAAGTAAAAAGAAACTTTGGCCCTTTTTTTTAAATATTTGAATGTATTTTATTTCTTATTTTAAATAAAAGAATATTTCCTTTAAGTAAAATGAGCTAACTTACGGTTTTAAGGCACTTTTCCTCCAGGGTCCATAATTTTTTTCCACCCTGTATACTCACAGTCAGCATCAAAAGTACCGGATCAAACTCATTGAACTATTATTACTACGTATAGAACCGGCACAGAGAATCAGCATTTTGTGTCATGAATTGTTGTTTTGACAGCAAACCATTGAAGCGGAGCGTGAATCTCGCGACATAAACGCGTAAGCGCCAAGAATTTCACGGCGCTGACGACGTTTTGGTCGCGTGGTACAGGTTGCGATTGCGACAATTCCATTGTTTGGTATGGCGTCCCCAATAGTATATTCGCTTCAATTGTTGTTTACTCTGAGAGTACGTCTGAATGTCTGTCAAGTTTGACCAGTTTGACAGCACTGGCTCCCCTCGAATGCGGCTGACCCTCCCCAATAGTAATGATTTGATCATTACTATTAGAGAGGCCATCAAACATTCAAAAAATACGCGTCAAATATTTTTTTTGTTTCTACCATTTCTTAGAAGCTTAACAAAAAGAGACATGTTTAATAATTTTGTTGAATAAATCGGCTATGAAATATAATTGTGAATTTATCTCTATCAGATACTATTTACGCGTTGTTTAATTCCTCGCTATCGACGCTGACTGTACTAAACAGATCATATTAAATATGTATGTTCTATTTATGATCAATCGATAGAAAAACACATACATCTCTATTTTAAAAATAGGTACTCTTTCAATCGTAAATAACTTCATGAAGGTAAGATATAATTGTACCAAATTAAAGGTCAATGTGCAGCGCGTCGTGAACCTGGTTTGTTAATTGTGCTGTAGCCGCACGTGTCAGTTGATGGTGTATTCCCATCTGTCCCCACTGGGCACAGAACGTTAACTAGACATTGCCACATCACGCCATGGAATTATGGAAGTGCTGCCCTCATAGTTCTTGTGACCTAATTCGAAAACTTATTTGACATTCACACTTTGCACCAATGAACAGGGGACTTACATGCTGGGACCAGGTGTGGCAGCATGGTTCCATTTTTATCACTTGTCACTATGCCCGTCACTCGTGCTTACATACTTGTTATAACGTGACAGGTATAGTGACAAATGATAAAGAGCCGACTATTTTAGCCCTACAGGTGTGGCAGCATGGTTCCATGTTTATCACTTGTCACGATGCCCGTCTCTTTCGTGCTTACATACTTGTTAGAACGTGACAGGTATAGTGACAAATGATAAAGAGTTGACCATCTTAGCCCTACAGGTGTGGCAGCATGGTTCCATGTTTATCACTTGTCACGATGCCCGTCACTTTCGTGCTTACGTACTTGTTAGAACGTGATAGGCATGGTGACGAATGATAGCCAACCATCTTAGCCCTACTGGTTAATAAATCAAAGGGAATTGGTCTAAAAATTGTAATAAAAAGCAAAATATAATCCAAAAATTGTAATTACCTTTTTTCTCTATATATAAAAAATATTTCCATAACTAAACGTTACAAAATAATAATATCATTACAATACTAAATTTAAGAATAACATTTTAAGCTAAAAAATAATTGGACGTTACCATTCTTTCTTTTCCTTAAATTTTTAATATAAAAATCTTAGGAGTCAATCATCCCATTCTAAAACTATTATTATATTGAAGAATACAAAAATATTATTATAAGCTAAAATTACGTCTAACTTAACTTATCAGTTCATAAGTCTTTACAGCTAAATGTCTTATTGTTTCGTGAAACACATAAAAATCTCAACGACAAGCCCTAAGTAAAAGAGACAAAATGTCATGCATCTCTCTTTGCCATCGGCACTTTTATACATCTATAACTAGACCTCAGCAGAGGCATGAAGTGGCACATTTAAAGTCTTACCTATAAACTTACATGAGCTTTACTAAATTGAAGTACTTGTGCCCTCGGTGCGTCCACAACTCACGACGCGCCGCGCATGCGAGCGATTCGCTCGACACTCCCCTGATCTGGACGCACCTTTATATTAAATATACATAAACTATACTATCACTTTGTTGCAATTGGAAATGATCAAATGCAAGCGCTTACACAAAATTTACATCTATTACATACAGTATTATTGTATGAGAATATTATTTTAAATAAGTATTGCAAAGGTTTGCTCATAGCAATTCTAAATAGTCGGCAGTGTTGACTGGTTTATATATGTTCTTACATCCTTAAATTACTTAATACTAAAAATAATACAAGCACTATAAAAAACAGGCCAAGCGCGTGTCGGACAACGCAAAAGGGTTCCGTAGCTTCATACATTAGGGCAAAGAAACGCTGGGGTGAATCAACTTTTTCTTGTCACACGTTGCTACTACATGGTTACGGTCGCCTGAATCACTCTTAAAACCCTTGTTTTATGATAGGTATTTTAATTAATCACACACATTTTATGGCAGTTATAAGCCCCTTTCACAATGAGTCATTTAGTATATTAGCAGAACGTAGTATAGTATTTCTTCTAACAATCTATGCTACTATGTCGCCTGACTGACAAAAAAGATCAAAAAAAAAGTTGATAAACCCGCCAATTAATCAAGTTACTTTAATTATATTATTTTTATAGAGCATAATTTGGACTGTTATACTCTGTTCAAATTTTAAATGTCCATTTTGGGTTCATGAGATACAGATTTAACACTAAAGTTCACACGAGGAACCCTTTTTAATAGTACACTTTGTGTAAAGCTTATAGACAGACAGACAGACAGACAGCGGAAGCGTAAAAATATGGTACCGGTTACCCTTCGGGTACGGAACATAAACAAAATCCCACTTTCTACCGCCAAGTTGTTCCCAATTCATATTAGTGGTAACACCTATTTTCCCCGCGGTCCCCATTGGTAACAGATGCGAAGAGAATTCCATTTGTTACCAGTGGTAACAACTTGATGGTAACATCTGGGAGTAACACATAAAAGCATGCAAATTCGAAAAATAAAACATATTGCACCAATCGTGTTACACACCGAATTATATTACACATAATTTATGAATAGGACAAATGCCCGAATAGAATTGCACGGCGAATATATAATAATAGTCATATTTATGTTAAGCTAGACATCCTACTTTAAAAGTATTACACAAATAAGATGCTACAAACGAGCATACATTGCCCTCTAAGTGTGGTTCAAAGTATTCAAACTCAACGGACAAGTTTTGAGATAAAGTTTTTTTTAAGTGTTGTAATAACCCTGTACTTATATGGTTATTCCTAGATAATAATGAAAAACACTTTCGATAATTTGAAATCTAAAATCTGCTCTCCTGACATTCTTTACTAAAAAACACATTAAAATGTAAGCTTTGTAAAACTTGCTTTGTGTAGTAAATGTCGTTATACACAAATACATATATAACTCTATTCGAAAGTACCTGCCTACATATTGTCTTTCTGTAAAATAAGCTGCCTAAAACATAATCTTTGTAAAAAGTATAATATTTCATTTTAAAAATAATTATAGGGAAGATCAACTTTTCCATGTCACTTAGATATATCTCCTGGGTCACGTGTCGAAGTCATTTTATAAGATTTTGTACCAATACGAAATAGTAGTATATTTCAAGGATGATTGACATCTACATTTTTTACTGTATTACTGTTGTCTCCTGGCTGACGCGACAGAATAACAACAAAAAATGGTGTTCCACCTTAGATCGATTCGGGGGTAAATGTTTATAAAAATATTGTCCGCTCAGTACCTTCAGATATTGCTTAAGTTTTCATGTACATATCAAGAATTTATCTTTTATAATGTGAACTCTATTCCTTGGGTTTCGTACGTAGGTATAACAATTTGTTTCTATTTGTTGCTTTATTTATATCTTAAATATATTTTACGTAGGCATAATTTATTATTTGTTAAATGTTAGTATAGATGGGGCGAAAGCATTGAATTATATTTTTAATTTAATATGCACTAAGATTATACAAGATTTTAAATAGATAGGTTGTTCCTGAGATAATCTGATGGTGAAGGAAACGAAGTCGTACTAATAACACATTATTAGATTTTCTCAGTACGGAAACAAAGTGAGAAGTTTTGATCTAATTAAACCTAGTAGTATAACAGCAGCCTAATAGAACTACAGAAAGCGTACAGATTACATTAAGTATATGAGTTACTATGTATAGCTACTGTGAAGGCACAAGCCGGCTAGCCTTATGCCTGGGTTAACACATGACATATCTATACTATACTAAGTACGTATGATACAAGGATGTATAACTACATAAAGCATGATAGAAAATATATGAAAGTCAAACTTTCAGACACAGGTGGATGTATCAACTACTTGTCAAGTGTTTTTTCTGGGTCACGATCATCGGGTCGATTCAGCCCGATAAGCAAGTATGTGACTAATAGTTGCACTGAAAGGGTAAAACACAGTATGGTTGTATTAATAAAATATGCATTGTTTCAGGAATTATAAGCTCCCATAATGAGACATAAACAAGAAGATGGTACGACATTTCTTCTAATAAACTACACATAGTTTAGTAAGTAGTGTTGTTCGTCCCTGTGAGTCGGGAGATAGTAGTCACAACTACTGTCCCCTGGCTCACAGGGCAGAACAACACTAAGAAATAGTTGATCCACCTAGTATACGCCAGAATATTGGCAGGTTTTTACTATGCATATAGTATAATTTGAGATTATTGGCTAAGCGCATTTTTATAATACCTACTAACAGACCAGCGATTGACCCTTATCATATTTGATTTTATATCACGACAGGGCCTAAGATAATACTGACTGGATCAGTAGTAGTTTAGTCTTTATACGTCAGTATTTGAAAGAATTGCGCGGGTAAAATACTAAGTGTTATACGTTTTAGTTGTAGTCAATGTGACATTCAAGATGTCTTTAAAATGACAAGAATAATGAAATGGCAAGAGTCAAGAAACTTCTATAAGAGATAGATACTAACGATATGTGGAAAGTGTGGAAAGACGAGACGGTTGCAAAGAAAGAAGACTTTGATGTTAGTGTTAAACTTTTTAGACGCCACCAAATCATTTTCCAACCGCCTAAATCATGGTCTCAGCGCTAAGAACGCCTATAAATATCGCTCGCGAAATAACATTTTTACTCGCTCGCTTGCGCCAATAATCTTAACGTGAGCTAACATTTTAAATTTTACATATAGCGTTCAAAGTGTTAAAACAAGAGAGGAGATTATAGAGAAATAAATAGTATATATTAAGGTGGTGTAATATATGTTCCTAATAATTAAAATAGGATCCAAAATTGCCGGGCTGGTGAAGAACATGGGAAGGATTTGTGGCTAGGCAATATTATCATACTGATACTATAATATCTACATAAATATTGATCTACAAAAATATAGCTACAATAGTTGTATTAATGTTTTCATTACAATTATATACATAGATAATGCACATAGATATTGCTGTATGATATGATAAGGTTGTCGCGACATTTTTTGCAAAAATATATGCTGTTATTCTTAGTCTAGACTTCCTCCTGAGACCCAGAAGTAGTTGTTTTGTTTTCGAATTTGGAACCCTTAGTTACACAATAAAAGTTCAAAATAGATTGTGGAATATGTACAAAAATTTGTACGCAGGGTCTTAGGAGGTTAAAATGCGAGGGCAAGATGCTTTAAAATTAGATATACATGTTGCCTAAAGTACTTATTTTCGTATAAAATGTATACATAGTGTCCCCGTTTAAGTATCTAACTAAAACCATTCCTTAAAGAAAGGCATTTTAGTACTAGTCCTCCTTTACAAAACACAAATTTTGATAGATTGAAGGACCTTATACTTTTAGTTAAATACTTATGTAGACACATCATAGCTACCACTTTTTATATTTTACATCAATGACTATAATTTAAATGTTTCATAATAATCGACAGTTTAGCGGAATAACTCCTGTCGAAGTGTTGACTACAAATATCTTTTACTGGAATACACGTAGAATCATTTAGAACATGTTACCTATAATAATGCTTGGGGGATTTAACAACCGGTGTCGCTTTTAAGAGCTTACCCCTCCGCCGAAAACCGTCGGCCAATGGTCTTATGTATTGTATGGACTGACGTTTATCTGACTTGGCTATTTGTACGTTGCGTACAAACAGTCAAACATTTAACGTGCCCCCCCCCCCCCCCCCCGCGCAAAAATCAGCAGACTGTTTTGTACAGACTAGGCGTGTCCAGTTGTTTAATCCTCCAAGACCAACTGTATATACACAAGGTAGAAGTAAAGCGTATTCCTAACATAATTAACCAAAGTTTGGTGTATGAGTTCTAGAAATTTGCTTCGACTTGTACTTATACAGGATAAATCAAATAAAAACATAATCGTTCATTGTTGTCGTTGCATTAAATTGGAAGTTGAACGAGGATTTTGAAGTGCTTAATAAGTTTTATAACAGGTGAAAATATTTCATTGAGAAAAATGTAAATATTATAGTAAAAGGTATGAAATATAAATTACTTTTCATCCAAATAATAAATATCTCTATAACATTGATAAAACCAAAAAATACCTTATTTGGCCTTTCATTACAAAAAATGTACCTAAAAGATCTAAATACAACACAAATTAATGCCGAAATATAATGACCGAGAATTTCATTTAAAAAAATGCATTGTGAATTAATACTGAAAGAAATATTAAGTGAAATTAATAGTTGGATAAAAATAATAAATGTTTTTATTAATGTATGATGTGATATGACATAATATTTATTCATTCACATATATATTATATGTACATGTATATATAACTCGCCGCTGCCCCGCGCCCTCTCACTGCTCAATGCGCTCCTGGCATCGATTCCTGAATGCGATCTATTTGCTTGGCGATGGGCGGCAGTATGTAGTGAATGCTCGAGATTCTGTGAGGCGAGGGATGCTAGGTGCTAAACTGTTCCAATTTAATTTTTCAATGTCCGTTTATTGTTTTATAATTGTTAATGCTTATAATTATTATTGCTGTTAGTCTAATTTTCGTGACGCATTGGTTCAACTGTAATGTCGTGTAAACATTTTTATCAATAAAATAAAAATATTTTTTTTATTATATGTATATCGGCACTACCCGTTCAATGTTGTAAGTTCATAGTTTCCTGCTACCCAAAGGTTGTCTGGAAGAGATCGCTTCTTAGCGATAAGACCGCCTGTTGTTACCTAACTTTTAAGTGTTTTTTCATTTCCTGTCTATTTTTAACTGTATGATGCACAATAAAGAATATTAACTTACTTACTTATTATATTTACTTACTCAAGGAAAATTAAAGGGCTATAAGGTCATAAATATTTAGTAATAACCCCTTAAAATTAATTATTAACACATTACATAGAAAATATTTTGTTTAATTTGAACTTTAATGGCTGTAAATAGAGTTGAATATTATAACTGCCATACAGGGTTGCAAATGCGGTAAAGGGTTAAAATAATAACATTTCAGCATCATTAGGACTTAAAAATTAAGTAATAGCTGCCATTCTAATTAAAAGGTATACGCCGGCCACGTAAGGAATTTTTTGGCACGATCATGTTTATTGTAGGAACACTTAACCTTTTGACCGCCAAAGACGTCATATGACACGCGCGGCTACAGCCCAATATCAACCTTCATGCGTACCGACAAGGTTCACGATTACGCGCCGCGTAAGATAGGCGTGGCGTTCAAAAGGTTAAAAAACTGAATTTTAACGACTTGAACGGACTTCGCGGTCTCTTTACTCATTTTGTAAGTCAACACATTACTAAAATTATTATCTATACTGTCATACATGTGATTATCAAAGTTCTTTACTGATTTACCAAATATATTCTTACACGTATGGCACTTAATAAATAGATATATGTAAATATTCAATTTCACCAGACATATTGCAGCAGATAGCCTAATATCATATAAGTATCAAAATATACGAGTATCTTAAAATTTACAAAAATATCATTAATTTCTTTTCACATATATACATAGCGCCATATATTTATTTTACAATATGGCTAAAACTAACGTGTGATGCGATTTTCAATGGCAATCTTAAGCAATCTTGGCCAAACGTTAGTTAGAATTGAAACTTAACGTTCGGCCAACATCGATCTCAAGTAATACATTGGGGCATTTAACTATTTTTAACAGTGTGCAGTGTGGATGTGTCCTAATTACGAATAGGAAAACTTGATGCCATGACATATTTTACAAGACCTGTGTCTTTAAACGTTATAGAAAATACTTCTAACACATCTTGCGAGTTTCTGTAATGAGCGTTTGGACCCTATACTTTTACAATCACAAAAATCCATCGATCACTTACAATAAGTAATTGTAAAAGCGCGATTTGTAAATGGTTCTATAATGGCGCCAAATTAATGATTTTAACCTTTT
This sequence comes from Cydia pomonella, assembly GCF_033807575.1. Taxonomy (NCBI): domain Eukaryota; kingdom Metazoa; phylum Arthropoda; class Insecta; order Lepidoptera; family Tortricidae; genus Cydia; species Cydia pomonella. The sequence continues at coordinate 43,742,722 of NC_084703.1, forward strand.
GACCGCCAAAGACGTCATATGACGCGCGCAGCTACAGCCCAATATCAAGCTTCATGCGTACCGACAAGGTTCACGATTACGCGCCGCGTACGATAGGCGTGGCGTTCAAAAGGTTAAGGGTCATTTATGTACATAGTACGAGTTTTTTGCTACCAAATTACGGTTATAGTAATATGAGATAATACAGCGTGTATTTTTGATACGACCGCACAATCAAAGGGCTTTAATAAACACACTTTTACAGATATATAGAAATATATGTCTTTTACTTTTCAATATAAAACAATTCAGCAAGCAATGTACTGTTTTAACTCAAAACGTCGCGTTCAATGACGGGACGTTACAAGTGACCATGATGTACCAAATACATTGCCCCTCGAAATATTTTCATAATATAATTATGTTCGTAGTTAAAAATAAATTTAAAAACTCTTTCATAATTGTTTTATGTATGTCATGTCCGTGTGTATGTTTGACGACCGGTCAGGCCTAGTGGGTAGTCACACTGCCTATGAAGCCGATGGTCCCGGGTCCAAATCCTGGTAAGGGCATTTATTTGTGTGATGAGCACGGATATTTGTTCCTGAGTCATGGGTGTTTTCTATGTATTTAAGTTTTTATAAATATTTATACATTTTATATATCGTTGTCTAAGTACCCTCAACACAAGCCTTATTGAGCTTACTGTGGGACTTAGTCAATTTGTGTAATAATGTCCTATTAAATTTATTTAATTTATGTCATACTAACCCTAGATTTAAGTATTTGTATGTTACTAACACGATATGGACACTTCTTCGTCCTGCCCTTTTCCCATTATTTGGGGTCGGGTCTCCTCACTCTTCTGCGCCAGGCTAATCTATCCTGGGTTGTTTTTTCAGGCAAATGGGCGTCCTTGAGGTCTCTTTGTATTATTGACCACCAGGTTAGGGGCCGGCGGCCTCTACCTTTCTTTTGTTCTGGCAAATCTAGTGCAAGCTGTACCACATGGTCCTCACTTCTTCTTTTGACATGTCCGTACCATCTGAGACGGTTTTCGGTGAGTTTCTGGGTGATTGGTGCGACTTTAAAGCTGCCTCTTATATATTCGTTGCGTACTTTATCGAGTCGAGTCACACCTCCCGCCCATCTCAACATCTTCATCTCGTTGACATGTACCTTTTGCTCGTGAGTTCTTTTCACTGTCCAGCATTCGGATCCGTACAGTAGCGCCGGGCGAACCGCAGTCTTATATACTTTGCCCTTTACTTTTACGGGCAGACGAGGGTCACTCCTGTGAGTGTTCTCCATTTTTGCCACGCTACATTTACGCGGTGAGTGACGTCGTCATCCACGTTTGCGTCTGATGTTAGCACGGATCCTAGGTATTTGAACTTCGTTACTGTTGGAATGGGTGTTGTACCGATGTGTATAGTCTCAACCTTTGTGTTTCCACTGAAGGGACATTTCAAATATTCGGTTTTGTTCCTACTAACACGTAGGCCGTACTTCTCCAGAGACTGTGTCCACACATTGAGAAGTTCCTGCAGGTGTTGTGCAGTATTTGCGGCTAGTACAATGTCGTCTGCATACAGCATGGTCCACGGTAATGGTGCGGGTATGTCTTTAGTGAGGTAGTCCATCACCAAATTAAAAAGTAAGGGGCTTAACGCAGAACCCTGATGGACTCCTACTTTAACCTCAAAAGCTTTGCTTAGCCCTGCTAGACTACGGACTCTTGTGCTCACACCGTAGTACATGTCTTGAATAATCTGGACGTAGTGTTCCGGTACGTTTTGGGCTCGAAGTGCTTGCCAAACAAGTTTACGAGGCACGCGGTCAAAAGCCTTTTCGAGGTCGATGAATGCTAAGTGTAGGTCTTGGTTGTTGATCCTATGTTTTTCCATCATGATTCTGATCGCTTGTATGGCGTCGGTGGTAGATTTGGATGCTGTGAACCCGAACTGATTTGGAGATATTTTGGTCATAGCTGTGATACGTTTGTTAATGATCCGTTCCCATATTTTTAACGTATGCGAAGTAAGTTTTATACCTCTATAGTTTTCGCACTCTGCTACATCTCCTTTGTTTTTATAGAACGGCAAGAGGTAACTTTTCCGCCATGACTGCGGGATGGTTTTTGTAATTAAGATGGCATTAAACAACTTGGTCAGCCAGGCTACGGCCAGCGAGCCAAGTCGCTTCCATACGTCTGCCGGCACCTCGTCCGGGCCTAATGCTTTACGATTTTTCATTGCGGTCACCGCTTGTTGTACCTCTTTTTCGTGTACTATATTTACAGGGCCATGTATAGCATTTGAGGGTGCTGGTTCTTCATGTGGGAATTCCCCATTAAGCAATTGTTCATAGTATTCTAGCCACCTGTCACTAATCTGTTCGTTGTTTGTGATAAGTTCATGGTTTTTGCACTTTATATATTTATTTACTTTAATATCCATTGTTGATCTATGTCTAGTTTTTGCAATGTTCAGTACCTCATTCTCTGTTTTGGCGTTTTCCAATTTGTCATAGAAAGCCTGGTTTGAGTTTGCTTTCTCTTGTGCAGCGATTTTCTTTGCATGTTTCTTCGCTTTTTTATAGTGAATTCGATCTTCATCCAATTGAGATGTTTGCCATATCTTAAACCGAGATTTCTTAGTTGCCAGCGCCTCTTGAACCTTCTCACTCCACCATTTAGGGTCTTTTCCGGTACGAGGAGGTCCTTTGGAGGTACCTAAGATCTGTGTTGCTTTGATTTTACAGTGTTTCTCAAATTTGATCCACATATGGTCAGCGCACTCATAGTCCATCTTCAAATCAGCTTCCAAATAGTTTCTCAGCTCATCCATGAATGTATCACCTTTAGGGCCATCCAGTGTCCCCCACTTAATTCTAGGGGTTCTATCCACTATTGTTCTCATGGGCTTGGGTAGGTCGTACACAGCCACAAGTATCCGGTGCTGCGATGTTAGGGCCTCGCCTGGAATAACCTTGCAATCCTTGAATTTATGCTTTAAAGTTACGTCCGAGACTATAAAGTCTATTTGTGAGACTTTTCCTGCGCATTTGTAGGTTATTAAATGTTCTAGTTTCTTTTGGAAGTTCGTGTTTATCAGGGTTAACGAGTGCCTTGCTGCAAAATGTAGGATTTCTTCTCCTTGTTTATTCACTTCACCCAACCCGTACCCCCCGTGTACAGTTTTCTCATATGCAGTGTTGCTAACTCCAACATGTCCGTTTAGATCCCCTCCGATTATCTTGTATTCATTTGCAGGAATGCTACGGATCATGTCATCGAAGTCATCCCAGAAATCAGTCTTTTCTGCCTCTGTGCAACCTGATTGCGGGGCGTAAGCTGAAATTATATTGGTGATCTGCTGTTCATCCAGAGCAAGCTTGATTGCCATTAAACGGTCGCTCTTACGTGCGATGTTTATTATTCGGGCCTTAAAGTTGTTGTCGAGTACTATTGCCACTCCGTTTCTTTTGTTGTTCGTGCCGTTATATATAACCTGGTAGTCATTTCCTATGTCCTTCGATTTTGAGCCTTTCCATTTCGTTTCTTGTAGGCAACAGATGTTAATGCGTCTTTTTTGTAAGATTTTGCTCAGTTCTTGACTCCTTCCAGTGAGAGACCCCAAGTTCCATGTTGCAAGTCTTATCCTGTTGGTGGTCGAATGCGAATGCTTGTTCTTGTCAAACTTTTCGTCGCTTCGGGGGGACGCCCTAGTATTGGTTGCATTTTGTATCGCATTATTAGCATTCGCGTCGCTTACGGGGTACGCCCTAATATCTTTGCCTTTTCTCATTATGCGTTCGTATTCATGTGAGGAGATAAATTTTTTGGCTTTTTGTTTTACGGCCGGCTGCCGCCTGACGCCAAGGCAGTAACTCTCCTGGAGAGCTCAGGAGCCACCGTTGGACATTGTCTCTTCCGCCGCCTTCCTTACTACCTCGCCCTGCCTGGCGGTGTAGTTCCAGTGTAGCCTGGGACCTTAATATGTAGCGGCAGCCTTCCACTAGGTTTGTGCCTCCTCCGCCTGTTCCGCCGTACCGATGTTCGCCATCTCCGCCTTCACAGCCGTTGAGGACTTCACCCGTAACCCTGGGCAGGGGACCGCGATATACCCCACGGTACTGGGTCCTCATCCGCACTTCGCCACCCGATAACACACAACACGATATGGACACTGTTCGAAATAAATTGTTTTTGATTTGATTTTATAGCACTAATACCTACGTCTAGTTTAAGTTTGCGGTTATATTAAAAATACAGACTGTATATCGTCATATAAACTACAATAAAATTTGAACCCTTGTGAGTCACACTTTAATACTTTTTCATCACACTTGCTCGAAAAAGTTCTTATTTCATGCAGGTATACTGAAGGACAAAGGGCTATCTTGTTCCCGCGGGAGTTATGGATTGTGAAAACAAAGCTATAACTCCCTAGGGAGTTACAGCTTTTCTTTTAAATTATGTCACTTATTCATACAAACCAAGTAGCATTACTTTTAAAATACTGACATTTATAATTTAATAATAATAATTAATTTAAAAGCCCTTTAAAATATTTTTACATAATTTTCAATCGTGGCTGAATGCCGAATAGGTCTGTGCCTTCGATGTTTAACCTTTCAAGAAATTACAAAATGGCGGACGAATGTTTGATGTCACCGTGTTTAAGAATTATTTCGCATAAAATTTAGTTTTTTCTTCGCAAGTGTGATGAAAAACATTGTGTGTAACTCCGGGGGTAAGAATATTGCAAACTCGGGTCTTTAATTCCACTTATTTTTACAGAATTATCACCCTCGAATCCAAAATTTCACGTACCCCCCTCGTTGCACAATGTACTATTACAGTTTTACTCGAACATTACTGGCTGTCAAAGCGAGTCTCAGAGACCTATGGGGCCTAAACAAGTAACAATCGATTATGGAAAACGATGACGTCATAATTAATCGCATCTGTACATATACATTTTTACCTTTCGATTGACGTTAGTCGATCTTAGAAATTTTTGCAAAGTCCCCTGAGGCGCTACCACGAAAAATCTAAATGTCTTTTATCTGCCTCTTTATCGCACGAATATGCAAGCAATAGAGATAACGAAATTCCGATTACGTTTTTCCTGGTAGGCCCTGGTCTCTCCAAAACAAAGAGCATTTGAAATAGAGGTGGATTGTCAAAGAAAATTTTGTAGCTATAGTTTATTTACTGCCATCTTTCGAGACATGATTAAAACTTTTCAATGATGTGTTAAATTTCTTAAATATCAAAAAGTGGCGCCATCTTACCGAGCATCGGCTAAAGGTTATGGCGCCATCGTTCGAAACGCTGCCACCATACCTTTGGCCTTTAATCTATTAGATGGCGCCACTTTTTGATATTAAATAAATTTAACACATATCAGTGAAATAATAAGGATCAAAGTCAAATGACGTTCTAAAAGTTATAATCGTGTGTCGAAAGATGGCAATAAATTTACTGTGGCTACAAAGTTTACTTCGACAATCTACCCCTATTTCAAATTGTCTTTGCTCCGAAATATGTTGCACGATAAAAAATACGTGGACTAAACCTTCGGATATCATAAAACACACTAGAAATAATCGCACACGATTCTCAACCCCAAAACTCACACATACACCTTCAGGGTCCGATATTGAGCAAGTACCAGAATCTACCATCAGTGGTCTCCCCGCAGCAGCTCCATCAGCAGGTTGAAGCTGGGACCGTCGCCGTCTTTGCTTTTATTTGCCGGGTTTAACATTTCTTTGCCGACTTGCATGAAGAACTGAAATGGGAGAGGTTTATTAATGAAGGAACTAAACTTGGCTACCGCTACTGACTACTAGTAGCCGATCGAACAACTATACGTGCAGTGTTGTTCAGTCAACAGCAGAATTTCAAGCGTAGACTAAACAGCCGCATTACGCGTTTACGAAGAGAGCTAGATCCCACAGATGCCATTTCCATTGTAACATGCGTCAATGCGATTAGCACTACTGAGCAGTGTCACACAGTAAATAGCGGCGGCGCGCGTCGGAGCAGAGAGTCCGCTCAGTACAAAGTGTCATTCTCGCCGCACGCACACAGACGTGACTATTACGCACACAGACGTGACATTTACAGGCGTTCTCGGGCAGAGCTTAGTCGGGCTGTGCGCGCGTTGCTCACTTGACGTGCCCGCCGCTACGTAGGTACCTACTGTATGTACGTCAAAATGCAGTCTCTAAGGAATGTAAACATGATAAGATGTATGTATAAACGAATCGATGTATATCTGTAAACTTATATTTCCTACTCCTTTTTTAAATTCGAAATTAATACAGAAGCAAGAACGGCGGGAACGGACCATCTGTTTATTTTTTATTTTGTGGCAGTGTTGGCCGAACGTTAATTGCAATTGACAATTAACCATTACAAATTGAACCGTAAATATTAACGGACGGTAACAGTTTATTGGCTACGTGCGAAGTGCATGGTGGGGGTAAGTAAAGCGATCCCAGCGCATAAAGTGGTAAAAATTAGAACTAACTGCGGATAGCGTCTTTAACATTTCGTACAAGTTATATGGCTCGAAATAGAACTTTAATTTACGATTACTCCTGAAATATTCATTTAAATTGTACAGTCAAGTGTAAAAATATGGGTGTACACATCTTACTCAAAAATATGTCCCATAGCATCTTATTCCAGTGTAATAAGAGCGTAGTGCCATATTTATGAGACGATTCTCTCGATACATATTTTTGCAGCTGACTGTATGGTGTAAGGGACCATTGTAATCTGTATGAGATGCTAAATATAACTAACGTATTTAATTTGATAATCATTAATACTGTATCCGTGTAGCTTTGCTAATGCCACGTTTTATGTGAGCTTTATTTAGAAGTTAAAAATGGGTATAGGTATAAAACTTAAGTAAGTCACCTGTTGTATGTAGTTGTGACGTGTTCGAATAGACAATACATGTTTAAAAGACACACACAAACAAAACAAATGTCTATTCGAACACGTCACAACTACATACAACAGGTGACTTACTTAAGTTTTTTACCTATATAGCAAGTTATCCTTCAAAAACATACACATAATTGTTATATCGCGGACTTTATGTAAATCCATGAAAGAGAGACAACCCCACAATACATTGTGTTGTTATAGCTCAAACGGATGAGGCAGCGTTTTCGATTAAAGCTCGTAGCCACCGTGATGTTTTCCGACAATATCGTTATATTTCTACCAATTTACACAAAAACTAAACAAGTTATATACCTAAACCTTCCTCAAGAATCACTCTATTTATAGATGAAAGTCGTATGAAAATCCGTTCAGTAGTTTTTAGTTTAGGAGTAATTTTATAAGATAAGCCCGCCTGTTGTTTACCTCTATCTTCATGTATGAATTTGTATTGTATTATTTGTATTGTATGTAGTGAATTGACGTTTCCCCCTAGATTTGCTGATGATAGGTTGCGTGACTGACTGATTTACCTGGCAGGTGCGCTGCAGCTCCGGTATGCGCAGCAGCAGCTCGCCGAACTTGGCGGGCGTGTCTGGTGAATGTGCTGCGGTGTACGCCTGGAGCGCACCTAACGCCTTCTCTTGTGAGGCGCGGACTTTCTCGGCTTCCCGCAGCTCTGGGGCGTCTGAAATACATTATTTTTGAATAATAATAATAAGCCCCCAGGGCAGCTTGTGGCGAGCTGAATGGGAAGTGACGTCCCTTGGGTCCCATGCCCCCGAGAGTCGGTCAGGCTCCTCTCTCCGGCTTGCCTTCATTGGCCGGCTGGAGTGAACGCTGAGCAGGGGCCGCAGGACTCTCACCTCTGGCTTGCCTTTACCGGCCGTCCAGAGTGGGGTGTCAGAGCTATATGCTCGCAGGGTGGAAGTGAAATATGCAGCCACTGAGTAGAAAGCGGCGCACACCTCTCCACACCCTGAGCCACTCACGCAATGTTGTCCCCTTGTCGCTCTGTGCGAGCGGCCGTTTTCGGGGACCCTTATTTTGAGTTGGCGAGTCACCACCTGTCCATTTTTCGTGTTTTTTAACATATGATCAGGGCAGGTGCCATAGTCAGCTCCACAGTCTCTGTTACCAGTCCACTAGCAACTCAACCCAATAGCCCGGTTTCTCTTTGTACCTTTTTCTTACAATAGTCCTACACGAACCGGGGCTTGTCCTTGGATGCACTGCTATAGTGCGAACAGGGATAATCGTCGATTGGTGTCACATTCCATTTAGAATAAATTGTCTTATTACGAGGGGCATCTACGTGTTGGCTTCGGCCCCACGCACGCCAAATGCCCGGGACCCCATGGTCCCGCGAAATTGTAAGAGACATACAAATAATAATAAAAATACAGCCTATATACGTCTCACTGCTGGGCACAGGCCTCTTCTCATCCCTGAGAGGGCTCGGGCTATAGTCCCCACGCTAGCCCAATGCAGATTGGGAACTTCATATACACCTTTGAATTCCTTCGCAGATGTATGCAAGTTTCCTCACGATGTTTTCCTTCACCGAAAAGCAAGTGGTAAATATCAAATGATATTTCGTACATTATTTTTTAGTGAAGTGATATGAAATGTTGTTATATATTATGTGTAGGGACACGTAGTATCACAGACGGAATATGGACAATAATACCTAGGCCTAGTTTACCCTCTATGTTAGGTCAGATGGCAGTTTCGTAAAAACTTGTGCATATGCCAATTCTTGGGATTTGTTGCCAAGCGGACGCCAAGCTTCCATGAGCTGTGGCCAAATGCAGGAACAACGTGAATAATGCCCTTCAAACCTTCAAGAAAAGAGCGTACTCCCATCTTAAATGCCGGCAACGCACTTACAACCCTTCTGGTGTTGCAGGTATCCATGGGCGGCGGTAATCGCTTACCATCAGGTGATCCGTCTGCTCGTTTGCCTCCTCTACCATAAAAAAAAAGAATAAGATGATGAGGAGCAACTTCAAAGCGTTTAATTATAAGCTGTCTTACCTGAAGTGAGCAACACGATGACCTTGAGCGCCACGTACTCGTACCTGTCGACCCTCAACCGCCGCAGGTGGTCCGTGAAGCTCAGCATGCGCTCTATGCACGGAGTCAGACCCAATCTGGAGAAAAAAAACATTATTTTAGAGGACTTTGTTTGAAGTAATCGACTCATACGCGATTCTAAGAAATCAAAACTCAATCAAATTCGAATCTCCATCATCAAAGAAGTAGTTTGAGACCAATCGAACTTTAGGAAGTGGTTCTAATTTAGCTTCCAAGATGGGTTAACCGTTAAATGAAGACCTATCCATAGATACCCCACACGTATGGGTTGAATAAAAAAAATTTTGAGTTTCAGTTCTAAGTATGGGGAACCCCCAAAATTTATTGTTTTTTTTTTTCTATTTTTGCGTGAAAATCTTAATGCGTTTCAGAGAATAAATCTACTTACCAAGTTTGAACAGTATTGTTCTTATAGTTTCAGAAAACAGTGGCTGTGACATAAAAGGACAAACAGACGGACATGACGAATCTATAAGGGTTTCGTTTTTTGCCATTTGGCTACGGAACCCTAAAAAGATATCTAAGACCTTAATCTTCCTAAGTGTTACTTATTAACCGACTTCAAGATTTCAAAAGGAGGAGGTTATCATGTCAATTCGGTTGTATGTTTTTTTTATGTGAGTTTTGAAAATTAATTTTTTGATTGAATTTATATATATATATACAGATTGGTCCCGTTTTTGTCAAAACTCAGTTCTGATGATGGGATCCATGAGGAATCGAGGGAACTCTTCAAATGTGAAAGGCATACATATACATTTTTGTATTTTCTTTAACAAATCAAGCATTTACATTTAAAAAGTTACATTTGATGAAGTGGAACTGCTGATGATGATCAGTATGGAACTCTTCAACGACGCATAGTACACGTTTGGCGATTTGTCCTCTTCGCTGTGTTTGTTAAGTAAATTAGACTTTCAAGACAAATTTTTGTCAAGTTCGAGTTCTGACGATGGGGTCCATGAGGAATCGAGGGAACTCCTCAAATGTTAAAGGCATGTATATAGTGATTTTAATATTTTCATCAACAAATCAAGTATTTACATTTGTAGAAGTGGCATTTGATGAAGTGGAACTGCTGATGATGAACAGAACGGAACTCTTCAACGATGCATAGCTCACGTTTGGCAATTTGTTCTCTTTGCATGTTTGTCAAGCAGTTAGCTTTTCAAGGCACATTTCTATATTTCTATCCTATTTAGTTTTTTTGATAATTATCTGGTGCTTTATTTCATGCATGGTGTGAAATAATTTATCTTAAATACAGTCGAATACCCTATTGCGGGTATCTTACCAGTCAACCATAGGGCAAATCTGAAATGTGTCAAGGTGGGTGCAGTGACAAAAAAAAACATGTTACCTCCTTTTCTACAAAATTAGGCGTAGGACGCTGTCTTTTTAATTTCATTGTATGAAATCCAAAATCAACAATAATCGTCCTTTCACCTCATTGAAGTCGTTTCTTAAAAATTATGTTTAACTGAAAGGTTAGGTTGCCGATACTTACTTGGCAGCCTGGTGTAGCGTGATGCCCCTCCCTCCCCCCACCCGCACTTCCCCTGGGGTCCCCACGCCGCGGTAGCAGCAGGACAGAACTAGTAATTCGCACCAACTGTTGATCAGCAAGCAGATCTGATCGTCGATCTGTAAAGAAACAAATAGTAAAACTATAAAACCTATTAATAGTTAATAATATTAGGTCGTTACCTATGAAATTAGCGTTTTGTATGGAGAACTTTAACGAAATTCGATTTTTCATACAATGAATTTTGCGGATTATTTTGTGATGGCATTTTCAAACCGAACAAGTTTTTGCCGGTAATCTGAGACATTTTTAAGGCAAATTTTTATCTCATATTTTTTTTAATCTGTCCCGTCAGAAAAATATAAGTCGTTTAAATACTCGAGCCGGCAGCACATGAAAAGAGCTGTTTTCAAGACGGTATTCTGAATACATAAAACAATAAAAGTAGTACATAATAGCATGTAAAATCGTAGTTATGTAGCGCACTAATGAAATTAAAAAATACTTCGAAGTTACTATTAAAATAAATAAACTATGACATGACTAAGACCCAATATTAAACCTCATTTTTAAACCGACGCATTTTATTCTTTAATGGATTATAATTTCGTTTTTTTTTTCTGGCATCCTAGTCACAGCCTAGGTCAGGGGTCAGCAATTAGTTTCTTCAGAGGTCCAGTTCAGGAGTGTATTAAATAACCAAAAAAAATAAATAGGTCGGCGGTCCAGACCTAGACTGCGGTCCGCCATTAGGTGACTCCTGGCCTAGGTTATGTTTGACAGAGATTTCAAGGTATTGTATATGTTATGATAATACCGTTTATACCTTGAGGTGAATATTGTTTTTATTTTTCCGAGTGACCACTCTTTCATCACTTGATGGGTTGACTATTTATAGCACAGGTCAGCCAGAAAGTCTAGACTAGATTATATATATATAACTATTACACAAGTAAATTAATAAAGAGTAAAGTATTATGCGCCACACACCGAAAATTATACCTAGAGACAAGCTCTTGCACCATCTGACAATCGTGTACATCCTATGGTAAGGTCTGCCAGAAAGTCTGGACTAGAGTTCTTGGCCGTAATTTATGACGCGGCATACAAATTATTGGCTACCAGTTCAACTCTTTATATTGAATGTGATACACAGATAAATTAAATACTAGTAGTAATCTTACAGAAATTTTCTTAAATAGCGGCAAGCTCTTGCACCACTTGACAATTTTGTACAGCCTATGGTCAGCTATATTGCACAGAAAGCCTGCATTTAAGTATTATACGTCACAATAGACATAGAACTAAACAAACTTACCGAAATATTTTTAAATAGCGGCAAAATTTTGCACCATTTGTCAATCTTGTACAGTTTGTGATCAGCTATATTGCACAGGTCTGCCAGAAAGTCTTCGCTAAAGTATTATGCGCCATATTAGACACAAAATAAAGAAACTTACCGAAATATTCTTAAATAGCGGCAAGCTCTTGCACCACTTGACAATCTTGTACAGTCTGTGATCAGCTATATTGCACAGGTCTGCCAGAAAGTCTGGGCTAGAGTTCTGGGCCGTAATTCCTGAGGCTGCAAGTAAGGGGTTGGCCGAGGGGCTGCCCGTGGACTTGCCCAGGCGGTTCAGCTCCGACTCGTTATATTGCCAGAGATGCTCCACATCCATTATTTCCTGGGGTAAAGAAATAAGTGTTTAATAATAATGCATATGTTTACAAGTTATTAATATTTTCACGTGCAGGGGATATTTTTTTTATTTGTCTAATATAATATTCAATAAATTTCGTGTAAACACGCTTAACAACAAATTGTATTATAGTTGGTTTAATAATGGACAAATTGTTTTCCTTTCGGCCACGTTCGAAAATGAAAAGATCGTGAATGCCACGGCTGTCAATATATATTCTGCTGTAATTACTGTACGTTAAACGGCAAAGCTTTCATAGTGTGTTTTATTCAATAACCCTCACATGACAGTTCATATTATCCACCTTTCCCCTATAGCAGTAGTAAATAAATCAAAAGTCACCTGCAATAACGGGGGAATGTCTGGCGTGAGTCGGCTGTTGCTGGACTCCCCTCGACTGTACGACCCGGGGCCGTTCACCTGCAACAAAAAATACTATTACTAAGGAAATAATACTTATTCATCAAAGTATTCGTCTTATGACCTTGGATCGCACGACCTATACGAAAAAATATAAATAAACGGGCAAGAGCATGTCGGGCCACGCTCAGTGTAGGGTTCCGTAGTTACTCTTCCGTCACAATAAGCTAAACTGGAGATTAAAGTATAGTAAATTGTTAAGCAAGGGATGAAACGGTACCTTTCACGCGAGTTAAACAAATAGGCAAATTTGCATAATCAGTACCTAATTAAAGTAAGTCTTTTTACTATGAACGGGAAACTTTTTGCGATAACTCAAAAACAGCGTCCGCGATTTTTTTCATATTTTTTGGACCTATGGTTCAAAAGTTAGAGGGGGGGGACACACATTTATTATTTCTTTCGGAGCGATTATCTAAAAATATATTCACTTTATCAAAAAAATGTTTCTTGAAAACCCCTATTAGTTTTGAAAGACCTTTCCAACGATACCCCACACTTTAGGGTTGAAGCGAAAAAAAAATTTCACCCCCACTTTAAGTGTAGGGGAGGTACACTAAAAAAAAAAAAATTTAGATTTTATTGTACGACTTTGTCGGCTTTATTGATTTATATATCCATGCCAAATTTCAGCTTTCTAGCACTAACGACCACGGAGCAAAGCCTCGGACAGACAGACAGACAGACAGACAGACAGACAGACAGACGGACATGGCGAAACTATAAGGGTTCCTAGTTGACTACGGAACCCTAAAAATAAACTCTGGGGAGTAAAATAATGCTGGCTTTGCTACGATGCCTCGGGCAGGGTAAGACCCGTTTTGACTAGTAGGCCGCGGGCCAGGAGCATATTTCGTCGGTCATCGCCTCCCGGCTGATACTTTGTCAGATGATAGTTTAGATCCTATCATGAATTAAAAAAATAGTCAGCCGGTTGTATCGCAGTGGAAAGACCGTCATGTAAAAAACACCCTATACGCGCCTTACCACTTTATGTTCGCAAAGTATGCGTAATGTGTAAATTGATGTAATGTTACATACAAAGTTTCATGATCAGTTATTGCTATCATAAAAAGGTAAAGCGCTTTTTTTACATATTCGTGCGACCAGCTGACGTTCTTACCGCCGCGATATAACCGGCTGACGATTTTTTTATAATTAACAATAGCATCTGAACTATCATCTGACAAAGTATCAAACGGGAGGCGATGGCAATTTTTTACGTGTTTCGATGGCTGCCATTCCTCAACCCACCAACGGAACGGCAGGTGACGTCCACGAGGATTCATCATACATAGCTTTTAACTACTATACGAGTTTTCGCCCAGGAGGCGATTGGTCATGGAAATCTGTTCCTGGCTCGCGGTCTATAACAGCACTGCGACGCTCGGCACTTTGTGTGAACTCGCTTAATGTCCTGACGTAGTACATGTATGTACATCCGAAAACTTACGCAAGTGAGGCTTGATGCGTGGCGTAGCGTAGGAGGCACGGGTGCGGATAGTAGAGACCCGGTCGATACTGCTCCCGATAATGTGTACGAGCATTGGTACGTGGAGCGCCCGCCTCGTGTTCGATCTTCTCGTATGGCTGGAAATAAGGTTGTTAGATATTTGAAGTCAGTACTAAAGTACAGAAGATTTCCTTGACTAATGATGATGAAAAGGTACACATTTAAATTGGTCATTACTTCTTATCTTTTTATGTATACTTTGATAAAAAACCAAATTTCAGTAATGTCCAGTTTCTCGTTAAAAATTACAGATCTTCTGACCCTTACCGGGATTTGAATCAAAGATCGACGGTATCATAAGCTTAAATGCGGACGGCAAAGAGGACTAACGGACAACGGTAGACTTGATTCCTTAAGGCATCCAACTGTCAACCATTGGGATAAAAAGAAAAATTTGCGAGTAATTTTAGTGCCTTACCTTTCAAGAGAGATATGGGCATTGTAAGAGAGGTATGGGCAGAGGTATGTCATCTCGCTTTGTGTGGCACAGCGGATGTCATTCCAGATCTAGAGCAGAGCCCAACTGGGGAAGTACTCGTACCTCCACCTTACAGAAAACCGCAGCCAAATAACACTAGACCCTACTCATAGTGTTGTGTTCCTGCAGGTGAGTAAGGCTGCCAGAGCTCAACGAGGTGTTAGGGTCGGCAACGCGCATGTAACTCCTATGGAGTTGCAGGCGTACATATGCTACGGAGACTGCTTACTATCAGGCGGGCCGTATGCTTGTTTGCCACCGACGTAGTATAAAAAAAAACTTCATCCCAGTACCAAGCCGCCAAGGAATTTATCGAATCTACACGCCGGGCCATTTTCAACAACGGTGACAGGACAACGAGATTCGAACCCAGGACCATGTCGGATCTTACTACTATAACTGTATAGATACTGGATAGTCATTCTCGGTAACTTAAAAGGAGTGACTTTAGTGCCATTACCTTCCAGCTTCATCCCAGTGCCAAGGCACTTGTCGAATCTACACGCCGGGCACTTCTTCCTAGTCGCCACGGTGACAGGACAACTGCCGCCGCGTAGACACATATAGTTCTTTCTGTTTTGAACGGTCCGCTTGAAGAAACCTTTGCAGGACTCACAGGAGAAGATGCCGTAGTGGAAACCGCTGATTTTGTCGCCGCATATGGGGCAGGGGCTGTAAGAAAAATAAAATTTAGACGTCGGTATCCTATAGACGGGAAGTTAAAGGTGAAAGGTGACTGCAAAAGTGTCATTCCTACAGCATTGCAGTAAAGATGGTTGGCTCTTTATCATTTGTCACCATGCCTGTCACGTTCTAACAAGTATGTTAGTGCGAAAGTGACGGGCATAGTGACAAGCGATAAAAATGGAACCAGGCTGCCACAGCTGCTGGTGCAGACTGCCCGTCTGTGCCTTGATAAATATCTAGCGTCGTTGTCATTGCCGCTTTGTTGGTGCGCTTTGAAGTTTCAATACGTGACTCAATTTATTAAGAACGTTTACAATGACTTCGCCCTTTTCCTGTTGCGGCAAAGCTGCACGAGAAACGTTGCGGTGGTGAAACTGCTGTCGCCTTAAGGCTCGGCTTTTACTTGCTGGTGCCCTAGTGGTTGTGTAAACGGTCTTCGCTGGTATCCTAATCGTCGGCCGGCGACGCGTTGAACACGGGGTTCTGTTCCCGGTAGAGGACGTTACATGGCGACCCTGCCAATCTAGTATACCATACCTGTTAATGAGCTGTTGCCTGCTGATGCCCTGGTGGTGGTGTAAACGGTCTTCTCCAGTGTCCTCGTCGTCGGCCGGCGACGCGGGGAACACGGGGTTCTGTTCCCGGTAGAGGACGTTACATGGCGACCCTGCCAATCTAGTATACCATACCTGTTAATGAGCTGCTGCCTGCTGATACCCTGGTGGTGGTGTAAACGGTCTTCTCCAGTGTCCTCGTCGTCGGCCGGCGACGCGGGGAACACGGGGTTCTGTTCCCGGTAGAGGACGTTACATGGCGACCCTGCCAATCTAGTATACCATACCTGTTAATGAGCTGTTGCCTGCTGATGCCCTGGTGGTGGTGTAAACGGTCTTCTCCAGTGTCCTCGTCGTCGGCCGGCGACGCGGGGAACACGGGGTTCTGTTCCCGGTAGAGGACGTGCGGATGGCGACCCTGTAACGGTTAGTAAATTTGTGTTATTTCCAACAAGTGTATTACGTTTTCTAACGAATGTCCTACAAGTGTCCTGATTTCTATCGTTGCTCTACATTTTACATTTTGGACAGGCACAAACAAGATACGAACTGAAATGGCTACCCATCAAATTCAGTTCTTACGACTTCAGACAAGTGAAGTAATGGAAAATATATTGAACGCAAAGACGACTGAAGTTGTGGAAAATAACTGCACTGCATTCAATGTGTTATCTTTATTATTTTATATACGCTTCTTAAATTCCTTAACAATTGCTCGAACCTTTATATAAAGTTGCTTGGACTAATTAAAGTTGCACTGCATTAGAGTCCGTCTAAACTAACTTTGCACCGATCTTAAAAGAACAAAGTGACGGAGTGTTATTATAATCGTCATATTTTCATAGAAATTTGACAATAACCCATTTAGTGCAGCGGTGGTAGGTACCGCTGACAGATATAGCGCTCATTTTCGTTAGAAACGATGTATTTGAGCTAGAATAATTTTTATACGCGGTATTTACTTAGTGATCTCTTCAGTCTGTTGCCGTATTTATAAATTATGTCTTTTGATACATCTTACTTAATTAATACAAAAAAAATACGTGGGATTACAAGAAGTTGCAAAAAAATTAACATGTGGGATTTTTCACAGATATTATACGATTGCTCTTGTTTGAGGCTACTGTGTGCGAAAATTAATGTACAAAACTGATGCAAAGTATCTCGGATAGCAAGATCAGATACCGAACAATAGTACAAGTGCCCAAATGCGAAGGCCGAAGACTGAACTCCACGTAGGGCTAAAAGATCGGAGCGGCTGTCGGCGGCGCGTTTCCCTAAAGGGGCTCGCTGGCGCTCATGACTTTCGATCTGGATCCCGTGGTTTCCTAATGATTTTTGTAGCTTATTATATTATCAGCAACGGCTTTAAACAATATAGTACTCCATATTTACTCCAAAGTTCATTGTCTTCGAGATATTTGGCACTAAAGTTGAACAATTTTAGGCCAAAAAACTAGTTAACTGGCCATAACTTTTGTGTTGAATAGTTTAAAATCTAGAGACGTCAGAGATGAACCCAAATGTGTAGATTTCGTACATGTAAAATCCTTCACGGCAATCGAGTAACGAAAAACGTGTATTTTTTTAGACGATGTTTAAAAAAAAAGGAAATAAGTATTCATTTCTTTCGAAATCCGGCAGACAAGAATGGAGATAAAAGATTGAAGAACCGATAGCCGTTCTTATAAATCTTATAATTCTATCTATATTGCAAATGTACGAGTAACGACTCAAAACTTATCAAAAATCGTTGGAAAGCGCGGGGAGCCCCTTAGTTTCCCCAAGTATTTTAATAGCAAACGCCGAGAGCTGTATGAATGTAGTGTTATACCATGTAATTATAGTACAAGTACCTAAACAATCAATAGTACTCAAGCCAATAGTGCCTGTGTGCCAGATTTGGCCAGATACAGCCGAGTCGCATTTTTTTGTCTTCAGTCCAACTCATATCAGTGAAAGAACATGGGTCATATAGCCATGTCATTCTAAGAGTTTTAGTCCTGTATCGAAAGGTGGCAGTAAAAGTTGACTATAAAATTTACTTTGACAATACGCTTTTTGCTCTAAATAATAGGTATCGCATTGTCCTCTTGCGCTGCACTAAGTAGAAAAGGACTAAAAATCGCCTGGCTAGCTGTTTCCGAATGTATATGTTGCAACGAGGAATACATTTGGACCCGGGTATGTCCTTAAACTACGTCCAAAAGAGAGGTACCGGCATTGTGAATGTCATCTAGCTTTGTGTGGTAGGGCACAGCACAGCGGATGTCATTCCAGATCTAGAGCAGAGCCCAACTGGGGAAGTGCCTCCAACTTACAGAAAACCGCAGCCAAATAACACTAGACCCTACTCATAGTGTTGTGTTCCTGCCGGTGAGTAAGGTGGAGCTCAACGAGGGGCGGGAGGGGGTTAGGGTCCGCAACGCGCATATAACTCCTCTGGAGTTGCAGGCGTACATAGGCTACGGATACTGCTTACCATCAGGCGGGCCGTATGCTTGTTTGCCACCGACGTAGTATAAAAAAAAAGGTACGGGCATTGTGAATGTCATCTCGCTTTGTGTGGTAGGGCACAGCACAGCGGATGTCATTCCAGATCTAGAGCAGAGCGGACGTACCTTACAGAAAACCGCAGCCAAATAACACTAGACCCTACTCACAGTGTTGTGTTCCCGCCGGTGAGTAAGGTTGCCAAGTGCCGAGTGTTAGGGTCGGCAACGCGCATGTAACTCCTCCGAAGTTGCAGGCGTCCATAGGCTACGGAGACTGCTTACCATCAGGCGGGCCGTATGCTTGTTTGCCACCGACGTAGTATTAAAAAAATCGGGATGATACCGGACTAATTTGAATAAACCCTAGTTTCCTCGGGTTTCTCGAAACTAAAAACCTGAGATATTTTTAACATGCAAGAGTGAAAAAGCTGAGATAAGAATTAGGACTGGTTCTTCTGGACCATACGGATGAATTTGCTTCTATATTCATACGAATAACCTGTCAGAACGTCCTTATGGGAAGCGACAATGTGGTACCTTTTGCTGAACGACACAATTAAACTTTCTCGTGGATAAAGATCTTTCGCAAAGGCCAAAATAAACATCAAAAATAAACTTGACAATAATTTGTCAAGTTAATACAATAAAAAAGAAATGGTAAATCGCATGAGCCTAATTACTAGCGTTATGCAATTTCTAACAATTACGACAACGTGTCGTGATTAGTGTTGAACAAATACAATCGCTCGCATAAAATAAAAACACTTTAAAAATTCGCTTCGCTTTAAGTAAGTAAGTAAGTAAATATTCTTTATTACACCAACAATTACACATTTTTTATTCTTTTTTTTAGCTTTATTTTCATGCCTCAACGGAATAACTCAGACAGATATTCCAGTGTATTATAATATTCCTGTTCCTATCTATGCATCTATGTGTATAAGGTGTAAGTATGGACAGATGAGAACTCCGAGCTGTAAGACGAACAGGAAGAGCGCGATGCGTCGCTGTTGTTGCGTGAAAGAGACGACATGTACGACATTCGCTTGTTGATAGTTTGTCTTACAATAACTTTAGTAAAAGTTATACATATCTTAATGAAATTTGGTAAGACCGTAGTTGGGATCAATATATATTTCAAGTCCTAACATGAATAGGATCGATCAAGAGGTCATGAAGTTAGACCTAAAAGAACATTTAAAATGAAATATTAGAATATTATTCAAGTAGGCATATTACAATGCGCTTATAAACGTCAAATAAACCGCCGGCTCTAACCCTACACCTCTGACCCGAGAAGATTTAAATCCCCCCTCAATCAGAGAAAGATATCTCAATATGGGACCGGCAACTAAATCGGCGGGACACATATTTTCATTAAACATAACATGCATTCAATAATAAAAAATACAATTTAAATTACTATACAAAACATTCAATTACATACAGTAGGTATACTTTTCTTTATGGAAATTAGATTTAAAATATATATGTATAACAAATCATACAAAAACGTAGCTCCTTCAGAAAACAGATCGAATTCTTATAAAAGGAAAATAAACCAAAATTAATAAATGAAATGAGAATATATTGTAAATCTTGGCTGATTGAAGTACCTACAGTCGCCATCAAATAAATCGGAGCGGCCGAGGTGCTCATAAATATCTGAGCACGCACACTAACGCCTTGACAATAGAAGCGTGTTCAGATATTTGTAATCACCTTCGCCGCTTCGATATATCTGATGGCGACTGTACATAAAACATTTGATGTGCTTTCTTATTAACTGGGCAGTGTGATAACATGAATGCATTGAATGTTTGTAAGTGTGAAGTACCTGGACAGGTGAATGTGTGGGTGAGAACTCCGAGCTGTAAGAGTAACAGGAAGAGTGCGATGCATCGCTGTTGTTGCGAGAGAGAGACGGAGTGTAGTGCCGCGACGCGCGCGGGCTGGCCGATGGGCTGCTGTAGACACTGGAAAGAAATGAAATAACCTCAAATACCGGACATTTCTGTTTATAACACAATTAAAAACAAACAAGGTAACAGACGGAAGGTCAGAGTCGCATCATAAGGGTTCCTTTTGTAGATTTTTGGTACGGAAGTACCCTATAAACAAGAGTGTTTAAGTCAAGCATAAATATCCATTTTATCATTCTAATACCGATTCTAATCCCCGAAGATGAGGATATCTTAGATACTTTCTCATTTTAAGCCTAATAGACCGCGAGCTTTCCGTCGAAACGTTTACTCTTCTGGGTTCTCCTATTTTCCAGGAAGCCATTTCTAGCGCAATAGAGACCAGAAAGCGTCTACTTTTACACGTCCAAGAACGCCTAAAATACATTAATGCCCATGTAGCCCTGACTCTATTGCGCATGTGTTTCGATGTTCCCAAAATTACGTACCGTAAAACCACCCAACTATAGTCCAAAGCTCCCAACTATGGTCCACAAATAAACTCAATTTTTCTCGTTCAGGTGTGTATTTTACTATATTTTTGTAGTTCTAAGGCAAAGTATGTTTATAAATGGAAGGTAAAACTAGGAGTAAACCACAAGGAACATTGGTATAGATACTTAATTTCCTTTTGAACTTGTGGACCATAGTTGCAGTATTGGACTAGAGTTGGGTAGTTTTACGGTACCTGTTGAGAAACACTCCAACATGGCTGTGTCCGAGTGACGTGTCTTCATTTGACGGCATGTTAAGGGAAACGGCAGACTTTTGACTAGAATTAAGTTAGTCTTAAGTTTTGTTTTTTTTTTTTATGTATTTTTTTTTGTACTGATGTATTAAATATTATTTACATACATATTATAAATAAATATTTTAAAACTAAACACTACAAATCGCATTATGGTTGCGATACATTACTCAACCTCCGAGGCAAGCTTCCTAACACTCAGGGAACCTGCCTCGGAATCGCCGAAACTTGACACCCTTCGGCCAAAAATCCTCCTTGTTGAAGGTCGCTAGACGTTCAGTCGGAACGCTCACCACAAACGATTTAAATTTTAAGTGTGATTGCCATACCTGTGTGTGTACATGGAATGGACGGCGGAATCCGTGCTGGCGCTGGACTGGACTCGTGGCAGTCTGCCCAGCAGAGGGGAGCCGTGGAGTGCGCCCAGCAACTTGTCCATGCCCACTGAAGGCTCGCATTTTAGCTCTGAAATATAAAAAGAATAATTTTATTTATCTTAGAAACAAGGATACATTAGCGACTTGTAGACATGTAGACAAAAAATCGATATGTGATTTATAAACGTTCATACCAAGACAAGATATTGCCCACATACGAAACAGAATAAACTGCACTTTTTGCATAAATAAGTTTTTTAGAAAATGTCAACTTCTTCAATTTTAAAATAAAATAAAAAGAGCAAATCTATGTGAAATTGTGTCGCTTAATTTCAAACTCAGATATATTTATCTGTCAGATTTTGCGGTTTTGGTGTAGTAGAAAGTGGTAGAATGTTGTGAGTTTACCAAAGAGCAAAGTAAGTAGGTATGAATTCACACCATTGCTTTACTTTTGGTTCACACCTCAGCCGTATCAAATAGGGCAGAAATAATCATTGTCCATTAGGACGTTCAATATGTTTCCAGAAAGAAAAGTATACCGACAGCAGCGCTACCTGCCGGGTCCAATGGCATTTTCAAACCATCCAGGAACCCGTTGAAATTTAAACACAAAACTTTATCCAAATTGGTTGCATCAAATTAAATCGAGAGCAACGATACCTGCCGGTTCGAATTGTTCTTTCAAACCATCCATATCTAATACTAAATGGATGACCACCGCTTGCCTAAAGCTGTGCTCTACGAGTTGGCGGTGGGTAAGCGGAAACACGGTGGTCAGCACCTGCGATACAAGGACGTGCTCAAACGGCATCTGATCGCTTGCGCCATCGACCCTTAGCGTTGGGAGGAGCTTGCTGGAAGGAGTCTACTTGGCGTTCTACCGTCCATAACGGTGTCAAAACATTCGAAGATAACCGCCTCACTAGCCTAGACATAAAACGCCAGTCTCCCAGATATTTGGACATTAATGATCATTTTGTCATTGCAGAGTTAGCTTGGTCCGATATTAGAGATCTTTACCGCTTGGCATTCATACATTTGATGGAGATACAAGGATACTCAGTACTCACCAGACAACTCTCGACTCTCCTTCTTGATGGTGAGGTTCTGTATCTCCCCTGGAGGTTGCGGCATGGCCTGGGCCTCCATTTTGGCTGCTGGAGACGAAGGGCGACGCAGCGGGGCGCTTTCCGTTACTACCGATATCTGAAACAAATAATTTCATTATTAAAACATCTTATTAATCATCACTAAAGGTCCTACTGCTGTGCACATGCCTCTCACAAGAAGATTTGCCCAATGCAATGCAAATGCCTTCCGCTAAAGCCGAAATTTGCAATTTGCGGGGATCTTTCTCTTTTACTCTTACTAAGACGTAATTAGAGTGAGTGAGCAGATTGTGGTGTTTACAGACTTTCCATTGTTTTCGCAGATTGAGATCTCCAGAAGACGCTTTTGACGGCAACTCCGGGCAGCGGCAGGAACATGAA
Source organism: Cydia pomonella (assembly GCF_033807575.1). NCBI lineage: Eukaryota > Metazoa > Arthropoda > Insecta > Lepidoptera > Tortricidae > Cydia > Cydia pomonella. The sequence goes on from NC_084703.1 coordinate 43,765,719, forward strand.
CACTATGAGCCGGGAGGAGTCTTCATATCTATGGTCCCTATTCTTCCCAAAAGGACAATGTGTAAACGTCTTATTAGGGCCATTTGCACCATCCCACTTAGCCGGGGTTCAGCGGTTAAGCCGTTAACCCTGAGTCAAATTGTACTGGTAACCATGGCAATTCCGGGTTTAACCGGTTAACCCCGGGTTGGTGAGAAGGTGCAAGTGGGGCGAGTGTAATGAGTCGTTTAAACATTAACAATTTAGACTCTGATGTGGCTGTACAGGTGTGTTCTTGAGGTCCAGTACACGTTGGTTGTCCAGGCTTTGGAACTGCTCCGTTTTTAAAGGTTCCTGCTTTTGGTGACGTTGTTGCGTCTTTCTTACCAGCTGAACTTCTAACTTTACACCTTTAGTTGTTAATTCAGGCTTTGCTGCTCTACCTTCAGGTCCTAAGACTAGAAAATTAGTCCAAGCTAGAGGAACTAGACTTTAGAAGATTAGAATTCCTTACCCGGTTCATACTAAGACTCCTCTGATGTGGCTGTATCGGCGTGTACTTGAGGTCCAGCACACGTTGATCGTCCAGGCTTTGGAACTGCTCCGTTTTTAGAGGCTCCTGCTTTATGGTGACGTTGCGAAGCGTGTCTATGGAGTCCCGAGACGACTGTAGGTCCGGTGAGCTGCATGGGTCATCTGGAAGTAATGTAGAGGGCCATTGTATGCTTTAGTCGTTCCCGTCTTTCTTGTAGATATAGCAAAGTTAAGAGAATCAAATTTTTTGAACTGCGACTTCGAACTGAATATAAAGCGAGATAAAAAAATTCAGTACTTGAGCCTCAAATAAGAAAAACGTGATATAAGTATATTGCACCCGTTAACTTTTGGTGTTTTGTCTGCAAAAGTGGCCTTTTTCTGAAATGTGTTTGACCCAGGTGTCGAAAATCAATATAATTGTCAAAAGACTAAGTAGTTTTGTAGTGGTAAAATCTTTATTTTCCCTATTATCTTAAAGAATATAACAAAGTTAAAAATGTGGTACGTATTAATGTCAAATACTTATAATAAAATTAAACCATACAGATTTAATTTATCAAAAAGTCTACTCCTAAAGAAAATACATTAAAATCGCGAAGCAACTGGTGACCGAAGAGCTAGCGGCTTCCTCGCACAACGTATCAGCATTGCGATACGAGGAAATGCCGCCAGCATCGTTGGTACAATTCCTCAAGGGTTTATTTTAGATTTAAGCTAGTTGTATATATCCATTGTGTATACTGTTTTATAATAAAATTTGTTATTGTCAAACAGTCATCAATATCCAAGATGGTGCTAAAGTGTGACTATAACTGCACTTACTCATGTTCACGCTGGTGTCTATGACCATTTCGGAGTCGGACAGTTCTCCCTCCCAGGACATGGGCCTCTCTGTGTCCCCTGGCTCATGCCCGCTGGACGACCGCTTTTTCTTATTACGCATGTTTACCTGAAAGCAAGTTTAACGTGACTTCCCATATCGGAATTCATCCATTAAAGAGATGAAATAGGTGTTGAAAGTCAGTACAACAGAAGAGTATTCATGCAACGTGACACTCCAATCCTGTGCTTTTCGACAGCACCTAAACTGTTCCGGTAGATTCGAGTCGTAGATATATCTTGTATACCCGGCCCGCTTAACTATTTCTGCTACATGATTGTAGGGTTAAGGAGGGAGCAGCTCGATAGAAAAGCCGAGTACAGTAGCTCAAGCCATATACGTGCGTATATTTCAGACAGCCAGCAGATATTGCTAAGCGGGCCGGGTATTCAGATCTTACTCTCTTCGCAGTGTTTAAATCATTATGGATATCTCGCGTGCTTAACTACAGCACATTAAGGAAGGTATTTTCCTCGTACCTCGTACTGGTGTTGTGAGAAGTCGATCTTCGATATCTCAGCGTCCGTCGAGTCCTCGTCGTGGGGGTCCGAGGAAACGCTAATCCGTACTCCGCTCGAACTGTACGAGAATTGACCTGCAATGATGACAATAAACTTAAGAGTGAGGTCACACTGGTGCATTGCGTCATATATGTAATAGCCCAACTGTTCAGCTAAGTTTTTACCTATACTCTTGATGACACATTAAAATTTAGTCTGCTACGTCGGAGGCAATCAAGCATACGGCCTCCATAGCCTATGTACGCCAGAGAATTTACATGCGCGTTGCCCTAACACTCCGCACCCTCGTTAAGCTCTGGCAACCTTACTCACCGGCAGAAACACAACACTGAGTAAGGCCTAGTGTTATTTGGCTGCGGTTTTCGGTAAGGTGGAGGTACTTCCCCAGTTGGGCTCTGCTCTAGACCTGGAATGACATCCGCTGTGCTGTGCCCTACCGCACAAATCGAGATGTCATGCACAGTGCCCATACCTCTCTTTTGGACGTAGTTTAAGGACATATCCTGCTCCAGCTTGGGACATTACTAAATATTTGTACACGCAAATAAAATTTTCCTTCCCCCAAAATCGCTCAATGTTCCAAAGTTCGTTAATAAGTAAATAACATGTTCATTGAAACGTTAAACGACCGGTCAATAAGTTTGATGACTGTCTAGCCGCTCAAACGAACTTCGTTAACTTTGCAGACGGGTTGGGTTAACAATACGTATACGTAGACATATCTGCTATGGAAGGTAGAGGTAAGGAATGAAATCTCCATAGGCTGTTGCAAAAGTGTGCAGCTGTCAGCTATAAATAATAGTTCCAAAATTCTCCAGAGTAGCGCTAGAGTAGCTAAGAACCTAGGCGTTATTGACAGAGTGAAGTGCGCTCTCATGATTTGAATATTTTTCTCAATTATTCTAGGTATTGTAGCGCCACCTATTTAAGGTTTTTTGACGGACACTTTTTGGTTCATGGAGATTACATTCCTGACCTCTACCTTCCATAATATCTGCAGACAGATCTGTCAATGAAAGGCGGGTTGTCTGTAGACTAAAGAAGGATGAACAAAATTGCCGCAGACGATTAAATATCAAAAGTGCGACTGATCGGAATGATATCAAATGCCACTGGAATTATTGGATTAACAGTATAAATACATAAATAATAATAAATAAATATTATAGGACATTATTACTTCCATTAGACAAAGTCCTACAGTAAGCTCTAAGGCTTGTGTTGCCCGCAACAATATATCGTTACCTAAGTCCCGTACTTAGATAACGCAAGATAGAGAGGTGCACGCTCTTACCGCTAGGCCACCAGCGCTTCTTACACATGTAACTTGAGTGACAATGCAATGCTATGGTACCATCGAGCTGATCTGATGATGGAGGCAGGAGGTGGACATAGTAACTCTGTGATAAAACAACGCAACCTAATTGTGTTTAGGATAGCTAGAATTTCCTCGATGAATATTAGTTGCCTGTTGAAAAAAAAGTAGTCACCGATAAAAGCCTGTAAAAAAAATCTTACCATTGCTCGTCTCGGGCCCGGACATGCTGATCGTCGTCACAGACACATGCCCCCCCTCCACTTTAACCGCCTCCCCCTCAGTTGCCATCACTATTCAATCTCTACAAAAATCTTCCAAAAATACTCAAAAATGTCTATGAAAAATATATCTCCGTGGCATCTTTCTTGTACTCTGTAAGGCAGGTTGCAGTCTTCGTTTTGTTACATGGTGTCACGAGGGATGGCTAGACGTCGCCATTGGGGGGCTGGAAAGAGAGAAAAACTAATTAAAGTCACATGAAATCTCACATAAACTTAAGTACATATTAATATTATGGCATATAGGGTAAACAGTCTATTACTGGCAACCTTATACTAAAAGGGATTCTGTTTACTAATCACACAATCTAAGTTAATCATCAGAACGATAGTTATTTAGTTTACTTGAATTGTGTAAATAAATAAGTAGAATTCTTATTTTAGCCATTTTAGTATAAGGTGGCTAGTAATCGGAGGTACCCTACTATTTTTTTTAAAGCTTTTAGTATGTCTAATCTTGGAAGCTAAATTTTACCCACTTCCCGATTCCGATTAAGCTGGAAATTTGCATACATATGTAAGTCGGGTGATAATGCAATATTACCATCGAGCTGACCTGATGATGCAGACGGGAGGTGGCCATAGGAACTCTGTGATGAAACAGGCCGTATGCTTGCTTGCCACCGACGTGGTATAAAAACAACAAGGCAACCGAATTGTGTTTATGGTTTTTAGAATTATCTCAATAAAAGCTTGGACCAATAATGTTTTTTTTTCCAGAAACTTATTTTAGAGAAACAAGCCTAGAAGTCGATCTAAGGTGCCTTTGTGCCGATTTGAACACAACAAAATGAAGAGGTGCCATTACAAACGTTATTTTCATATACGTTTTACTATGGAAGATAAAGTCAAGGAGCAGAATCTCCCTATACCAAAAAGTGGTATACTAAATAGGTGGCGCTACAATTCCTAGAATACTTCAGAAAAAAATCTAATCATAGACAGCGCACTTCACTCCGTCAATAACGCCTAGGTTCTTAGCTACTCTAGCACTACTCTGGAGAGATTTAGAACTATTATTTATAGCTGACAGCTGGACACGCAATAGTTCTGCCTATGGAGATTCTATTCCTTGCCTCTACCTTCCATACGTTTTACATTAATGCTGTCATTGCGACACTTTGTCATTGCTAATGTCATGCTAGCTAGGTCCAACTATAACATTTACACCAGAATCAATCTTATGTATTTTGTTTTTAATATCAAAAAACCGGGCAAGTACAAGTCGGACTCGCGCACGAAGGGTTCCGTACTATTATTTATAAAAACGGCAAAAAAATTAGGTTTGTTGTATGGGAGCCCCCCTTACATATATATTTTTTATTTATTCTGTTTTTAGTATTTGTTGTTATAGCGGCAACAGAAATACATCATCTGTGAAAATTTCAACTGTCTAGCTATCACGGTTCATACAGCCTGGTGACAGACGGACGGACGGACGGACGGAGCACACGCAGTGTGTTATTTTAAACGTCAAACTTGTACCACATTATAACGTATAAATATCACTTGCTATTAAAATCGTTGCAGACTTATCTTGGTCTGACTTAAAATAGTTTGAAGATTCCTATATGAAGACAGCTCCGCCTTGGAAGATTTCAAAATTTTGGCCAGGGACTGTCTCATTTCAAACATAAATAGAGAGTATCATACTGTCTTTGTCTTACGCTAGTACTAGCACCCAAAAAGGGATGAGTATTGTTTTCTTCTTCTAGCTACTATTGAGCTGATCTGATGATGGAGATTGGTGGCCATAGGAAATCTGGGATAAAACAACGCAACCTAAGGATGTCTTGGGCTTGATGGAATTGACCCGATGAGTAGGTTGTAGTTGCTTGTTGAAAGAAAAAATCAGTTTTTTTTTATTACCGCTCAGAGTGTATACTATGTACATATATCAAAATGTCCGTCTACCAACTCGTCACACGTTTGTATTCGGAGGTTTCGACACTGTTTGTACACCTATGTGCGACCTTGCAGCTAGTAACGCGCCGCACGAGGCAGATATCGATACTCACAGGCGTAAGGGGCGTCTGAAAATATCGATATCGATAAAACTTGACTTTTTTTTCACTTTAACTATTTTACTCTATTAACAGCTCATATTGTTGCTTGTTAAGCCTTAAATGGTTATAAGTATTAGCAATGTAAAATAAAAACGTAGGGTTTTCACATGCTTCCTCACTCATACGCATAGCCAAGTGTTTGGTAGATGTCTCGCAGGCAGCCAGTGACGTGAATCAGATATTTATGAATCGGATTTCGACACTCACCACAAATCCTTGTCTCATCGATGTCGATAATTGCATTTAAAACCACGAAGGCTTTCTACATAAAATATAATAAGCACGCAAGCTGATATTCAGGAGTATGCCATGTGCGATATACATATATCAAATGTTGCTTAAATATTTGGTATCGCGCGCTCTCCTGGTAGGAGTCAAGTCAAGCTGTTTGAACATAACATAAATAGTACACGGTTAATTTTATTTATTTACTTAACGCAGCTAATCGTTACATCAATGTGAGGCATCTAAATCCTTCACTTGTGCTCGAACACAAACGATACGTTTGTAGCAAGCGACCTTGTCGGTCGCATCGTCACTATGCGTAATAACCGATAGCGAAGTCATTGGCACTGTTTACCGAGATAGCTGTTATCGTCGAGGCAGTTTCCTAGTGGCTTGTTTTGCTTGAGTAATGTGTAAACGAACATTAATGCAACTATTAATGAGTTAATTACAAATACCTTCTTAGATAAGGTAAGGTTAATACTGTCAGCTATCGTGATAATACCGGTGAAAATAAGAGTCACGTAGTCTGTTTCATAACTTTTACAAGCAATGAAATGAAGTTATAGAAGGTATTTTAGTTAGCATATATCAATGTTCTCGTTCTTTTACTCATAACTAAGGACAACAAGTTGACACTCTTTACTTAATTTATCACACTTTACAATCAAATATCATTTAAGATAAAAAATTGTCACTCAATTCGATTTATTTTAAAACGTGTATCTTTGGAGAAATATTACGAATAGAAATCAGGTTATAGTGATCTGACTGAGATTATAACGGCACCCTTGATAAAGTATGTACCTAGTCTATGATGTATCTTCTGCACCGCTTGTTTTTCATTGTTATGAGATTAATTCGCAAAACATTCATCAACAAAAATATATAATATTATAAAAAACTCATAACAAGCAAATATTGAGACATTTTTATTCCGGCGTGCTACGTATTTTTAACTCCATAAATAAGAAATTGGTCTATTTTTTGGTATCAACCTTTTATAAAAACGCGGCTCTGATGAAATATATCGCAAATTTAATCTCTAACCACCCATAAATGTCTCTCATTCCCTTGTATTATGAATCTTCGTTTTGACAAACATAATTTCTTTTGTTTTGGGCAAAGTATTCATCGAACTTAGCAACCTCGTAAAAAGCTTTGTTAAATTTCTAACAAATAGAAATATCAAAATGACAGGATAAGTGTCAAACGATTATCAACAGTTTTTTAAGGCTCATAAGTACACATTGGTCAAGTATGGTCCATGACAAGCCATCGCCAGTGTGTACAGGGGGCAATGGCATACAACAGCTGACGCCTGGCCATCAGTTGTCTATCGTGGTGAGCAATAGGGAAGTTGTCGGTTTTTTGACACTTCCATGGAACGTTGCCTGTGGTGTTACACAGTCGCCCATGGCAGTGGCTTGGCATGGCCCAACGTTAGCCACTGTGTACTAGGGGCCTTTGGATTTGACACGTTTATGAATAACGCCATTATAGTATTTTTCAAAGTCGATGGGTAAGATAACAAGTGTCATCTCAATATAATTTAAAACCTAAAAACGCCAAATCGTATTGAAATGACACTTGTCAGCGTATCCATCGAGTTAGTAAAGTACTATAGCACCACGCGTGTGTAACACCTCTGGAGTTGCATGCGTCCATAGTCTACGGTGACTGCTTAACATCAGGCGGGCCGTATGCATTTTTGCCACCGTCGTGGTATAAAAAAAACTTTAATTTGTAGGCAGCTAGAGGATAAAACCAGTACGTACTAGAAAGCAAGCACATCCAATTACAAGATGGAAAGATGACATTCGTCTGACTCTGGGGCCGGGCCATACTGGATGAGGGTTGCTGCAGACAGAGCCCAATGGAGACAGTTGGAGGAGGCCTATGCCTTACGACCACGAACTGAGACATATATTATAAAAAAATAAAAATGAAACTTATTTGAAATGTATACAGTTCGTAATTAATTTTATCGTTATCGATACAGCGGTGTCGCGTCACTAGTAAGGGGCGGTGGGGAGTCGGCCTTCGAGATCCGGTTGTTCAGGCATTTCGCCTTTCGAGTCCGCTCGGCCGAGAAGTAAAAAATATCGAGTTTGCGGCCAGGCTTAAAATACATCGAAATATAGCGATATTCAACACGTGCTCTTTCTAAAACATTGTACGTACCTAACCCTTCGTGCTGACCAGGGATTTATCGATTGTACGGTCACGTCTGAAAATAACGAGACGGATAAAGTGCCAAAAATATGTCTACACCACCCTAATATATGGGCCATAAGGTCGTGTATACATTTTTTTGACACTTCGATCGTGTCGATGTTTTCAGACGTGAATGTATAAGAAAAGTCTAAGACAATTTATTTTGCCTTTCAACTCAGCTTGGCTGAGGCAAAACAATATGAAGTTGGCTTAAAATACTTCTAAATATAGCGATATCGGGTTTAACGGCCCGCCATCCTAGTCGGCAGTGACCCTGCTTACAAACTAGGAGGTCCCGGGTTCGGTATCCATAGTAAAAGCTTTGCTTATTTTGGGCAATTATTTAGTTAAATTATTTGTTAGTTAATTTTTCAAAAAAACTGTACTGTACATAATACCTTTCATGTTGATCAAGGATTCATTTATTGTTGAGTCGGACCCAGCTAACTTTGCATGGTAGCAATGACAAATGTCATCGTAAGAGCAAAACGATTGTTTTACGTTAACTCGCAAGCTCGGCTCCCCCATTTCATGTCTATTTATTTATTTTCAAATAGTCTATATTCATGTCATGTCCTTGTTCCACCCTAGCGCCACAGAATAAATAATAGTGCTACCGTACGCGTACAGAAATGACACTTTCTACAAAAACGAAGTTTGACAGCGATTCAAGGACGAATTATTCTGACCCTTTCTAATGTATGACACTATCCCTTTCGGCCGTTTAGGGTTGTCAAAATTCAAGTCATCGTCTTATCTGTGGTCGTGCACGTATAGGGACGTCAAGTTGTGTCAACTCTAATAATTGCTCGGAGCAATGCTGAGCCGAACGGAGCCGAGAAAAGCCGAACGGAGCCGAGAAAAGCCGAAAGGAGGAGTGTCGCCCCACTGCTAGCGCCACCGGAGAGATTTCGAACTATTATTTACAACTGCTGCTTACACTTTTACAACTGTTTCTTACCCACTTACCACGAGCTTCTTGCTGACATGGCAACTGACACATTGGCAGGCATGTGCGTAACTTAGTTTCTATAGATCCTGTCTTCCACGAAGACGCGTGCCTTGACTTGTATTGCCATGTTATTAAAGGTTAGATTTGACAAATCTGGGCGTCATCGTGGGTAACATGAACTATATGCATGCCGCTCGTACTGGCATATTAGAAAATAGAATTGTTTCGTTTTATAATCGAATGAAACAAAACAAAAGAGGTACAATAACTATAGAGATGAACTGGTAGAGCCGGCAGATAACCGAACGAGATGCTCTTATGGAGCTTTCAGTAGGAGTAGCAAAGAAAGCGCTATGATTGTTTGTCCTTGTCACAGTTGCATTTTTTTTAGTCTCCACCGTAAGTTTTAGTATGGCTTATGGTGGGCAACAAATAACCCGACCAAATTACGAAGGTTGTTTTTGGTAAGTTGTCAGGAATATTAAAACGTGTTTTTAATTTGGCGTATTGCGTGTGTTCTGTCCTTCACGGGAGCACGTTTATAAAATAAATATTATAGGACATTCTTATACAGACTGACTAAGCCCCACAGTAAGCTCAAGTAGGCTTGTGATGTGGGTAGTCAGACAACGATATATATAATATATTTAATTATAATATCAGGAACAAATAAATGCCAAATAAATGCAAAGGGGATTCGAACCCGGGACCATCGGCTTCATAGGCAGGGTCACTACCCACTAGGCCAGACCGGTCATCATCTATAGCACATCTAGTTGATGCTACCATCTATGGTTCCGTTTAATCATGGTTTAAATTTCATTGGGGGTAATTTGTACCAGTATTAGGACCGCGGGCCGCTAGAGGATATGGAACCCCGAAGGCGAGTCTGAAGTTGCAATTATCTGCGCCGCTAGATTGCCAATAAAATCATATTAAAAACCAATATGAATTAAGGCCTTTTTATTATGAGATTACCTTCCACTTACTCTGAGAAATCTCTTAAGTATTAACTTTACTAAGTAATTGATTTTAACTGGAACTTTCATTATAGAAAAGGTCCTTTACTCAAACTTGCAATGAAATGTGTACATGACTTACTTCAAATTAGGTCTGGAAATACTAAGTATCTGGTGCGATGAGTGAAGGTGATAAGATGGTCGGCTTTTTATCATTTGTCACCATGCCTGTCAGGTTCTAACAAGTATGTAAGTGCGAAAGTGACAGACATAGTGACAGGTGATAAAAATGGAACCATGCTGCTATCGCTGTAAAGCAACCTTCTTTTGTTTTTAAACGTCAAATTATGGCATTCAACCATAAAAAACCTATAAGCAGCATTCTGCCGTTATGCTTTTTTTATTATTATTACGAAAATTTGATTATTTTTGCGTTACGACGCACGGTTTAGGAGATACAGCCCTATAAGGATTTCTGCATGAAGGGAAAAAATCTTTATAGGGCTTTAGGAAACCCCACAGTAATAATAAAAAAATACAAATCTCGGCGAGAAACGGGGTTGCCGGCCGCGTATCCCTATGCTGCCTCGCTACGCTCGGCCGTCTATATGTACTTGACCTGCAACCCTTTACGTTCCCGGGCGTCTATAGTAATGTACTATTATACGTCTGTCTGTATGTCAGAGGGGAGGATACATATTATGTAATGTAAATTTCCACAAAATGAGAAGGTGCTGTTGATAATACTTCTATTAAACGGTGAACTAACTAAAAAATAAATTTCATAACACGCATAAACCAGAAAATAGTAGATTGTTAACCAAGGGATGAAAAGCACTAATTTCTGCCGAGGTAGTTTGGTGCTCGAACGTAGTGAGTTATACAATCTAATTTTCACCCGAGTTAAACAATCTACTTTTCATTTAGAATACGAAGAAAGTACTTTCTATTAACCATTTAGGTAAAAATATCATTCTTTATGGAATGAGGAGTTAAATATCAGAATGGAAATTGTATAACGAATCTTTGAAAGTAAAATTCTCTAGTGTAGAAACATATCCCTTTCTGCACACTTGACCTGACCCTCTTTCAGAGCATGCGAAATGAAACAAAATATTGAAAATATGCAGACCATAATCATTTTCGCAGCCTGCTTTTTTAACAAAATAAAAGTAAATCGGAAAGAACTTCATAACGTCGATATTTGACGTGCTAAACTGCTAATACGTATAAAAATTTGAAAAAAAAGAAGCTGATTTGACATGGATTTGACTAAATTTTTCATTTATTCCTATTGCCGCTTTAAAATGAGTCGAATGCTTCACTCAAACCAGATTGACGCGCTCACGAATACATACAAAATGTCTAGTATATCAGTTCATTACTAAACTGGACGATTCACTGTTTAACTGAACGCAATGAAGAAAATCTGTATCATCGTCGGCACCTAACTGACCAGTCGTATCCCTTATTGCACGGAATTAAGGTCTATAAACGGTTACTTTACTGTTAGTAGTAATGACCGGACGGCCTTGTCTAGGCCACGATGACGCCATCACGTGCAGAACTCCTTTTATTGGGACACAATATTTTGGTGTCCCGTTCAAACTTCAGTAAACTCTGTGGGGTCGAGAGGAACGGGAGATATTGACTAGGCAATTTAATTATAGAACGGTGGACGGCTTTTGCAGGATTGTTAATTTTTGAAGGTTTGCTGATTTTTCATTTGATTGTTTGGTATGTTATATTTATCATGACAATCTGTGGTAATAGCTTTTTATACAGAAATGGATACCGTATCCAGTTACTTATTACATTTTTATAGGAGGAGGTTATGTATTCGGTCGTGGAATGTTTTTAAAACTTAAATCATAACATAACTGACATTAAAAATTCTAAAACAATTTTATTTTTTTCAAGAATCATAAATTGTTTCGTAATAAATTCGTACGTACTAATAAAGTCATAAAGGGTTCGGTTATAATTATAAAATATCCCATACTTTTATACTTCGTTATCAATAATTTGGAAGTGTGTAGATTTTTAATTTTATAACGAAAGCTTTTTAGGGTTCCATTATTACATTGAACCCTCAAAATTTGAGCTGCTACTGACATGTCACTGTCAGTGACAGGCAGTCGTCGTAAGACAACTTGTGAGTTCCATACCTACTTTACTAGCGTCATATCGGCGTTCGGATCTCGTCGGTAACGGTAAGTGACCCTGTCTATCGAGCAGGAGGTTAATTCCCGGGTTCGAATTACCCGGCATTTATTTGTATAATTTACCAAAGGATACACTCCTTTTTTTCTGCATTCTTTGGGATCCTTCAACTGCCATTGTCCCTTTTGACAATCTTTTCGTCCCTGTCGAGGACCGAGCAATTTTTTTTTGTATACTATGTTGGTGGCAAATAAGCATACGGCCCGTCTGATGGTAAGCAGTCTCCGTACCCTATGGACGCCTGCAACTCCAGTTGTTACATGCGCGCTCTGCACCCTCGTTGATTCTTACTCACCGGCAGGAACACAACACTAGTAGGGTCTAGTATTATTTGGCTGCGGTTTTCTGTAAGGTGGAGGTACTAGCCCACTAGGGCTCTACTCTAGATCTGGAATGACATCCGCTGTGCTGTGCCCTACCACACAAAACGAGATGACATTCACAATGCCCATACCTCTCTTTTAGACGTAGTTAAAGACATACCCGGACCCAAAAGGACATACCCGGGTCCATTTAAGGACCTACCCGGGTTCAAAATGGTGGACTGTTATGATGGACGCCAAGACTCATTTTGGGTCATCACGCCAGCCACTTGGCAGCACTTACTTAAGTGCACTCCTTTTTTTGGCGGTCGTGGAAAAATAGCTATTAGTTGTATAGCCGAGAGATCTGTCTAAAACGGTACAAATCCCGCGCGACGGCCATGTTTTCTGTCGCAGGTTTCGCAGGCCATATATTTTGGTTTTCTTTCTAATTTCCTGGCTTTACGCCCTCACAAACATCAACATTATTAATATTGTTTATCATGTCATGTCTGCGCGCTAGTTGGCCGGGTTGGTTTAAGTTTCCGATGTTGGCCACAAGATGGCAGCACCTACAACGCGCAAGAAAGCATGCGCATACTGTAAGGGGCAACACCTGCTTTGGCGTGAAGTGTCAATATCAAGTCTAAGTTTCCGATGTAGGGCACAAGATGGCAGAACCTACAACACGCGAGGGAGCATGCGCGCACTGCGCAAGTGTCAATGTCAAGTTTAAGTTTCCGATGTAGGCCACAAGACGGCAGAACCTGCAACACGCAAGGGAGCAAGCGCACACTGTGCAAGTGTCAATGTCAAGTTTAGGTTTCCGAAATAGGCTACAAGATGGCAGACCCTCAAACGTACACGGACTCTGTTTGAAATTACAACTACATTACCAGCCATCCGCCTGCCGGCCGCGACACAAAGGAAATTTCGTACAATCCATTTCCAGTGACGTCCTTCCCGTTATCGATGGTGCGACGACCGATAGCTATCTGAAGGTCACATCACTATCTGTGACGTCACACCGTGCATTCGCTAATGCAATTATTTCAAGTATTTTTAGGTACTTATTCGTTTTAGAGTAGTTTATTATAATTTTCTGTCAATTAGATTTGATGTAGGGACCGTGCGCGTTGGAGAGTCTGCCATCTTGTGGCCTGAATCGGAAACAGACATGTACATTGACGCTTCATGCCGAAGCAAGTGCTGCCATCTACCGTTCTCGTACGTTTTCTAGTGCATAGGAGGTTCTGCCATCTTGTGGGTTACATTAGAAGCATAAACTTCACATTTACACCTCACGCCAAAAATTATGTTTTCACCACACCAACTGGTAAAGGCTCTCTTGATTGTTCAAAAACTAATGAGAAAGTTGCATTTTATCCTCATGTGGGGCACAGTAATCAGATGCAAATTTTGAGTCGTATTGACTTTTAAATGATGATTTTGCATGATAAATATTTAATTACGTTCATTTGGATTTGATTTGGTTAGTTTTTTTGGTATTTCATAGTTATTATTTTTCTCGCGTTGGTGTGGTGAAAACATGGGTATACAATTTTGCAGTTGTATGTTACCTGAAAGGACGTTGCCATACTTAAGGTTAAACTGTTTGATAACGAAAGTAATATTCACTTTATTTTATCAACGTTTCTTGCGTAATTAATTATTGTGCAATTACTACCTACGTTCGATAACAGTGTTTTCTTACTTTGCTTCGTCCTGGTTTAAACGAGAAAGGCATTTTATAAGTTCAATACTCCTAGTAAAACCAGACCAGTAATATGATCGCGCGCCATAGGGACCGTGCGCGTTGGAGGGTCTGCCATCTTGTGATCTGAATCGGAACCATAAACATGCACATTTACACGTCAAGTGCATAGTAGGTTCTGCCATCTTGTGGACTACATCGGAACAATAAACCTCACATTTACGCTTCGCGCCAAAAATCTGACAGCTCCTGTGCTGCCCCCTACAGTTCATGCACGCTCCCTATATTGAATTAATTTTCTTTGAACTAAATTTTTCATACTAAACTGAACTGTCATACATGAGAATAACAGCGCCCTCTTGACAATGATCATATATTTCTGGCTGGGGTGGTCGGGTTTTACAATGGTAGCCGGTGAAAGTATTGTGTCAAATTCATGTTTTTTTTTTGGGAACGTGGATGCCAGCCCTTTAAGCCATTAAGCAAATAAAATTAGAGACACGGGCAAGCTAATAATGGCGCCATCTATGCAAACCTATGACATTTGAAAACCTTTTTCGTACGGCTTGAGGCGAGTTGCCTCAAACGTGTTATACTTTGTTTTAAAATGTGGACTTAATATAAACACGTTTATTCATATAAGTTTCTGGACAAATTAAAAAAAAAAACCTTTATGCTTTGCTTTCCAAAACTGCGAAATTTCGACATGCAAGAATGTCGGATACTTATCATATTACCAAAATGAAAGTTTCCTTTGTTTTCTGCGTAAAATTCCAAAAATTACCGAGTACTTCCTGAAATACGAAAAAATATGTTGAAATTCTCATTTCAGTTATTATTTACGATCTTTCCGACGTATAGAGTCAGACCCAGAAAATTTAGCAGCCATTTTGACAGTGCAAGTGTTATTTTAAACTCCAAACTTCTATAAAATTATGACGTTTACTTATACTTGCACAGGCTGTACTATCAAAATCATTGCCAACGTAATTTGGCCTGACTTTAGTAAAGGTATTAAATATCGACACGGACAAAGTGCCAAAAATATGTATACACGACCTTATTGCCTTTGTCAGTAGAGTTTAATACCTTGACTGTAATAGTTGCTATTGGCCAGTGCTACCCATATCAATAATATTAGTCGGTACTCGCTATTTTGATTTTCGAAACATAAACAAGTTTCAAACAGGAACTCAACGAGGCTAACGTATTTTTATTGTAACGCGAGTTCAACCCTCTAATTGAAGCATTAAGGTTCAATTTCGCAAAGTAATTCGTACATTTTATTTCCAAAACCAACGTCGAACGATTGAATTTCAAATTTGGCATTCAAACGGGTACGGCTGTTCGGTATAAATTTAAAGCGCAAATGCCTCAAAGCACTCAATATCCAAACAATTATATATCATATCAAAACTAAAGACACTTACGCTATTCTAGAATTGGCGCTATCAAACACCGCAAAATTATCTATGCAGGTGGTTAAATCTGGAACTACAGTAAACATGTAATAAGTTGTAAGCGTATGTACTATGACGACGACACTGCGAGCCGCAAAGTTAAGTTGGTACGGCTGTGGATATCCCGTATGGTTTGTAAATAATTCCGAATAAGAGACTGAATAAGTGATTATCGCTTTGGTAACTTTCTTGGCATTGACATGTACACGATTGCTAATTCGCATACAAAACGTTGTTATAGTTTGTCCAGGACTGTTTCATTTCAAACATAGACGAGATAAACATACTATCTTTATCTTACACTAGTACTAACACCCAAAAGAACGGGATGAGTATAGTTTTCTTTGTTCCTACTGTGTTTACCAGACTATATATTTAAATAATCGCCATGTATATTTGATAAATTACATAAGTAAGTCCATTTTAACGCAGTAATGTTAAAAAATTTCGATGTCACGAATCATCAGTAGAACTAGTCGAATGCGCCCCAAGGTCAACGCCCCCGTCTTCAGCCGTCTCACAACGATTTCGCATCACGCGTCCTTGACACTGATGACTAGACTGTGTACTCTGACTTACAGTACTGACTGAATGTAGACCCTATGTGTTCGTAATAAAGTTCAAGTATGTCAGTCAACAGTGGTGCCTGATGGTGCCAACAGCAATCGCAGGTATCGGGAAAAGGTGGTCTAAATAACTATAATGCAGTGGTTAAATGTACAAAGGCAATATATACAGGTATTTTCCATTGCAACAATATACAGATATATGTTTGCGCGTCATTGCTTGAATTTGGTCATAGAGAAATAAGTAAGCACAGAACTCACACCATACATTTTCTTACCCAAACGCATATTATTTTCGTAGTCGACATCTAGCGTCAAGTAGCGGATTTATCAGTACTGTTACTTGATAATAGATGTCGCGACGAACGGTCTAATGCTAAACACCGAACTAGTCTTATGTATATTTCAGTAGGAGTAGCAGAGAAAGCGCTATTATTGTTTGTCCTTGTCCGTCTCATTTTCTTTTATTCCCCACACGTAAATTATAGTATGGTTTATGGCTAAAAAATAATCCGACCAAATTACGTAGGTTGTTTTTGGTACGTTGTCAGGAATGTTAAAACGTGTTTTCAATTTGATCGCATTGCTTTTGTTCTGTCCCCCACATCTATAGGACTCTGCCATCTATGCCGCAACTAGTAGGGTGACACTCGACCTTTCGGGTGCGCTCGGCTCGGAATTGCTACGAACAATTATTAGAGTTGGCAAAACTTGACGTTCCTTTGCGTGCACAACCACAAATGGGATAATGAAGTACTTGAAATTTGACAACCCTAAATAGCCGAAAGGGATAGTGCTATACATTAGAAAGGGACAAAATGATTCGTCCTTGAATTGCTGTCAAACTTTGGTTTTGTAGGAAGTGACATTTCTGTACGGTAGTACTATTTGTTCTATATCATCTTCGTGGATGATGATTTATAAAAAAAACCGTACAAGTGCGAGACTCGCCCACCGAGGGTTCCGCACTTTTTAGTATTTGTTGTTATAGCGGCAACTGAAATACATCATCAGTGAAAATTTCAACTGTCTGGCTATCACGGTTCATCCTTGTGACAGACGGACAGATAGACTGCGGAGTCTTAGTAATAGGGTCACGTTTTACCCTTTGGATACGGAACCCTAAAACCTGTCTTATGTTCTTCCCCGGCACTCAAACTATCTCAATCTTATATCAATGTTAAATTTCATCTAAATCGGTTCAGCGGTTTAAGCGTGAAGAGGGAACATACAAACATTGATACATTCGCATTTTTATAAAAAAAAACATCACAGTGATATATTTTATTATGGAAGGTAGAGGCAAGGAACAAAATCTCCATATACCAAAAAGTGCCCGACAAAAAACCATAAATAGGTGGCGCTACAATACCTAAAATACTTGAGATAAAAATCTAATCATAGACAGCGCACTTCACTCCATCAATAACGCCTAGGTTCTTAGCTACTCTAGCGCTACTCTGGGGAGATTTGGACCTATTATTTATAGCTGACAGCTGGACACTTTTGCAACAATTCTGCCTAAGGAGTTTCTGTTCCTTGCCTCAACCTTCCATAATATTTTATGTCAATTTATAAGTTTCATAACTGTCAAAAATCAATTCTGACGTTGCTCCGAATAATATAGATCGGTCGAATAACAGAGAAGTGCGCTGTCTATGATTTGTTTTTTTTTTTTCAACTATTCTAGGGATTGTAGCGTCACCTATTTAAGGTTTTATTTTATGACACTTTTTGGTACATGGAGATTTCATTCCTTACCTCCACTTTCCATACCTACACCTCTGACCCGAGAAGATTTAATTCCCTCCTAAATTGCAAGAGGGTATCCCAATATAGAACCGGCAAGAATCTCGGCGGGACACATCTTTTCAAAACAGTACATCTTATAAATATGGTTACTACTACAGGTTTTATGCATTAAATAAAATAATCAATTTAAATTTATATGGTATAACAACAAAAAATCATACAGTAGGAACTTTCTCATAGAAATTTGTTTCACGAAGACGCATGCCTTGACTCGTATGTACATGTTTTCAAAGGTTAGATTTGATAAATCGGCGCGTCATCGTCGATGACACGAACTATATCTGCGAACGTCGCTGACGTATGGATCTAAGATGGCTGAAAGAGGTGAACAGACTCCGTTTCTTTGAACTCGCCGAATGTGACGAAATTCGGTTCAATAGTTCTACTAGACGTCATCGAGATCTGTAGCCCAAGTGTAAATTTATTCGATAGCGAAACGTACGCGTTTGCGTTAAGTCTCATTTAGTATGGGATTTAGAAACAGCGCGCCAAGCGGGGCGTTTTAGAAACTCATAATGCCATACAAAATGAGACTTAAACCAAACGCGTACGTCACGCTTCGTTATCGAATAAATTTACACTAGGGGTTCTAATGTGACAATATTGTTTTTCTACGCATCTGTTATCTGTCATTTATACATTCTAGAACACTAAGAACATACATAATTGGTTTGAAGAATAATAATAATAATAAATATATATAGGACATTATTACACAAATTGACTAAGTCCCACAGTAAGCTCAATATGGCTTGTGTTGTGGGTACTTAGATAACGATATATATAGTACATAAATACTTAAATACATGAACCACCAATGACTCAGAAACAAATGCTCATCACACAAATAAATGCCCTTACCGGGATTTGAACCTTGACGCACCGGCTTCATAGGCCAGACAGGTGGTCACAGAAAAGTCTATATAGTCTATTCCTCATAACAGCACTTGTGTTTAAAAATCTTATTTCTAACAAAATCAAAAGTTTTTAATCCAAGAGCATTATTGCTGCCACATGACCCTCTAGTGAACGTCGATTAAAAACAAAGTTCACCACAGACAATGTTTTTCATTTTGACGTATCCCGCGCTATTAAAGTTTTTTTTTAATTATTACATTAATTTTGCATTTTATTCATAAGTTAGAAACTCAGCAGTCGTATAAAAGTATTATATGCAACGTTGTATAAGTAAGTGAAAAAATGCTCGAGGCGTATTCCTTTACAATGGTCATGCGGCTCCGGCTCACACAGTAACCCACGCCACTCGGCTTTATTGACCCTTCTTATACAACGGTTGCATAAAATACTATTTTGAAGTGTTGTATCTATTTTATACCCCAAGAGGCCTCGGCGAGAGACATTGTAATTTTACAAGCTTTTATTTAACTTGCCCTGTTAGTATGTTAGTGAGGGTCAACTCTTGAAAGCTTAATTAGATTTATTCGAGTTATATTTTTCCATTTTGCTAAGATTATAAAAGAAACAATGGTCGCACGTAAATTAGTCTGTAGACGTTTCGCGCGCAACGGACAGCTGTCCAAACACCGAACAGCCGGGCAGCTTGTCCTACCGAAACTATTATTGCTCTAGTTAACATATTCGTAACTAATCGTTTATTACAGACATGCTTAATGGTATAAGTTTTGGCAAAAAAAATTGGTCCAAGCTTATATCGCTGACTGTATTTTATTTACCGCAACTAATACTCATCGACATAATTCTAAAAACCCCAAACACAATTAAATAGGTTGCGTTGTTTCATCACAGAGTTCCTATGCCCACCTCCTGTCTCCATCATCAGATCAGCTTCATGTCATAATATTGCATTGTCACCCGACTTACATATGTATGCAAAATTTCAGCTCGGAAATCATTATCGAAAAAAAGTGATAAAGAATTAAAACACAGATAATAGTAATAAACACTGTCAATAAGTTAATATCTACCTATAGTTGGACATGTACCTACAACTACAGTTTATTTTTTCCTCGGTTTGTGTAACAGGTCCATTACATACGTCGTGGCTAGATCTTATTAATTGATCATTTGATCGGTTGGTCATACAATGACAAAGGCGAACCTAACATAACCAAACTACATCATGAAGTGATCGATTCTAAAATGACATAGGGAAGAATAGCTTTGCAATCCTAGCGAAATAACGGTATTTTTTTCCTATGAAATTCCATTTCGGGAGAAAACGTTTTCCACTAACGAAATCTTAACAAATCACTTTGATTTTGATGTCGATCGCTTCAGCATAATATATTCTAGAAGTTACGGTTTTTTGTAAAAAAGTTTTTCATTGTGTCAATAACATACTAAAAAAATATAGTGAATGGAAAATATTTAAACGTGGAAAAACGTTTTCTCTTTTTTATGGGCGGTCACGTGGTATACTTCTTTAAGTATATTAGTTCAGGTAACATTTTTATGCAATACAAACATAAACGCACAAAGAAAGGGATGGAAGCTCATATCGCGACGGCTCCACAAACTAGTTACGCCGGTCGTCGACCCCGAGCCCTGTCTAACGGCACCCGGGCTCGCTAAATTCGTTCTTCATTCACAGAATTTTCTACTATAAACACAACACGTGCACTTGAAACAATTGCTTTTTTCAAATTAAGAATTTTTCAATTTTCAAATTCGAAAACTGAATAGAACGAAAACAAATGAGGTTAAAAACAGATTAAGATACCAATTGTCAGGAACATGAAAGAGTGTAATTTTATGTTATGTTATTTATTTACAGATTAAGGTTTACCAACAGAGATAATAATACAAATGGATTTAATTAATAAATACAAAAGTCATAACAGAGTATTATTCAACCAATTATAGGCAAATATATCTTGTGCTAATAATATTACGCTCTCACATTTTGTACTTATAATTTAAACTAAGCCAAAACAAAGGATAACCGGCAACGTGCGAGTCGGACTCGCCCACCGAGGAGTCCGTTCAAATTTTAGTTGTTTTTATTATATTTTTATTTTTTACAAATTTATAATTTTCAGATTTTTCCCTGTACTTGTAGTGTTAGACAGTATTACTTGCCTTTCATAGTTCTAGGTCAACGCTAGTACTCTATAAATTTCCATTCCTTTTAGTGAACGTTTTTGAGGCATAAACGGCCGATCTTTTTTTACGTTAATAGGCGGCTCCACACAGTGTGAGGAAATTTCCTCGCGCGTATGCTCGCTCTGTGTGGAACCACCTAATTTAAAACTTTGATTTTTTTACAGCTTGAAGGGACTGTAGACCGGAGTATAGGGTTAAAATTACAACTCGATACCTCCACGAAGTGATCCTATAAGGCAGATTGCAGTGCCATCTGCATTTATCTTTGCGCTTTGTTTTGAAGTTTTGAAGTATCTATCTACCTATATCTATAGAGCTTTGTACATTTACCAATAGCCAATGGCTCCTCTACACGATAGGCCATCATACTGGCCCACTAAGATACCGCCAGCGTGTAGAGAGGGTAGTGGTGTCGAATGGCTTATGGCGCGTCGGGATGGCGATGGAATGGTCACGTGCCGTTTTTTCGTCCGCACATCAAAGGTAGTGGGCCAACTATGGTGCGTACGCATCTACAGGTGGCCCATTCCATAATGGCCATCTCGCTTTCACATGTGTTACTTCTTCTCCCCGCAAAATTCGGCAAACATTTTTGTACGCAAATACGACCTAAGGTTATTCCAGTTGTATGTTCTAAGATTCAATTCGACTACAACGAGCCAATGAAAATCCGCGGGCAGAAATGTCTGAAACGCGCCCAAGTAAATGTTGAACACCTTGGTTAACTAATTGAGAGGCATGCGGGCTTATGGCCTTAGTCAGTTGATGCAATCTACACAGTTAACTAGTGAAAAGTTTAAAATATGATTTTTTGCGTGTATTTTTGAACTTCGTTTAAAATGTTTAACTAGAATCCAAGGTCGTGGGAAACAAACTTACAGCCCGCCTGATGGTAAGCAGTCACCTTAGCTTATGGACGCCTGCAATTACAAGGGTAAACATGAACGTTGCCGACCCTTTTAAAACCCGCTTTTACTTTGCACTGACTTGAAAAGTGAGGCAGTGTCAATACAAACATGACTTTTTTTAGCATTGGCGTAAGTAAAACGCAAGAAATTCTCTCGTCAATGTAGCTAAATTACGTTAATTTTCAAACATGGAATTTAAAATTTAGATCAACATACTCGTAATCAAACAAATTTCTAAAAATTTCTTCTCTGTTTCATTAACAAATCATGTTTAAATGTATCAAAAGAAAACATATATCTTAATTTTTATTCTATTTTCAAAATAAGGAGATTCCCAACAAGACTGTATTTTTTAAGTGTTGCACTTGAACCGCATTAGCTGATAAAATAATTACCTACATCCGTTAAACGGCTATAAACCGGTTTTCGAAATTCAAAATAAGAATTGAATTAGACAGATAATATGTTTTGAATGTCATTGGAAATCCTTCAAATTAAGAAAATTGAATGATTTTATAATTATGTTACAAAGCTTTCGTTTTACTTATTCAGGCGTCTAATTTTATGTTCGATGGTAGGTTTCATACGCACAAAAAAAAAATTATGATACAGGAGGCATACGAGCAGACGGATCACTTTATGGTAAGCGATTACCGCCGCCCATGGACACCTGCAACACCCTCCTCTGTTTGACATGTGTCACCAGTATTACTATTATTATTAATGTTTAGTTTTAACACATTATGTATGTATTTACTAAGCCCCACAGTAATCTCAATAAGGCTCGTGTTGTGGATACTTCGACAACGATATGTATAATATATAAATACTATACAAACACCCATGACTCTGAAACAAATATATATGCTCATCACTCAAATAAATGCCCTTGGGATTTGAACCCAGGACCATCGGCTTCATAGGCAGGGTCACTACACACTAGGCCAGACGGGTCGTGCATGGAAGTTGTCAGTGTTTATTTTGACTAGCCTCTGGTTTATACATTAACTTGGATTTCAAGGTTCCGTGCACCGCTGTATAGTCAGTTTCACGACCTCTACTTAAATTAAATTATCTTATATTAGATCTTTACAATCCATAGATTTTGTTAGTTTATCTAAGCTACGTAGGTACCTAATAACTAGTGTTATTATTTAATAATTAACCTATACAACTAAAAGGAACAATACTACGTACAGGTCGCCCAGTCACAACTACCAGGTGCCTCCATATAGGACGGTCGTATCTATCGGATAATACTTTCAGAAAGCTGTTGGGACATTTTTTTGCTTTTAAACGTACAGTCGAGTTCATAAATTTGTATACATTTTTTCATTATTGCAACGGATTAAGGTGAAGAAATATATACATATTTATGAACTCGACTGTACTTAAAAGAATGTAAACAAGCGAAACCATATATTTATGACTCAACCAGTCTGCCTACTCTGGAAATATTTTATATTTCATTTGGATTTGATTTGGTTTGATTTTTATGGTATTTCTTAGTTAGTATTTTCCACACCTTGGGAAACAATTTTTGTGTTTCACTCGGAGGCAAAGTTTGTTTAACCCTCGTGCCTTGAAACCCTCGCAACACTCAAGATTCCATTTCTCGAACCACTCGCTACGCTTGTGGTTCAGTTTCGGAATATTTCGTTTGCTCGGGTATCAATATTAGCTAGAGCGGTTAAACAACAACTTTGCGCCCTTGTAGAGCAAATAACCATTTTACTCGTATTGTATTTTTTTCTGACCACTCTGTCACGCTTGTATTTTTGTCTTTAATTAAATAAGTAACAAAAGTCTAGTGCTATTGCTTGTTTTCTAGCTGATTATAATCAGCATGAGTAAATTTTTAAACTAAATTTCAAACTTACAAAAAGCTCCACTCCTTCATATTTATTGGAGACAAAAAACAAGAAAACGAAAAGAATTTTGACCCAGGTATGTAGCACGTAAATATTGAGATAAAATATGGTAAACAACAATGGTTCCGTTTAACACGAAATTAAGTATAGTTGCAATTTGAGCAGGCCTATGATATGAATCACTACTACATACTTGCATAATGCAATTCCAATGCAGTCGGTAACCAAAAAGATCTATGTTGTAATACAAAATGTGTCATATTCGATCAAAGGGAACCGTGCGATTGGCGCTTAATGCAAAGCGGTGCTAATGTCAAAGCATCGTCAATTTTAACGTAAGCGCCAACTGCGTTACGCGTTAAGCGTCATTTAGGCTTAGGCACGAATCACTTAGGCTTCTTCATTAATGGAATGATAACTTGATAACTGCTGAGAGGAAATTCCTTAAAGAACGGACACTTGAAACTAGCTGATCTATAAGATCTTACTACAATGAGCTTTGTACAATCGCCATCAGATATATCGGAGCGGCCAAGGCGCTCACAAATATCTGAACACGCCTCTATTGTCAAGGCGGTTAGAGTGCGTGTTCAGATATTTTTGAGGACCTCGACCGCTCCGAGATATCTGATCGCGACTGTATATTACACGAGTTGAGCCTAACCATAATACGTAAACCAGATTATCCTAAAAAAAAAATTGAAATAAAAGCTTTTAATCTATTGCAAATTATTTCCGACGACATTTGGTATAAAATTTAGGGCATTTGACATTAAACCGACAAACGACAATTGGGTCTAAGCACCCAATATTAAAGGGAATTTCGTTATATTTATCTCAGGATTGTTTTAAAAACCGTGAGTCATTGGCTGGCAATCTCGCAAATCTTCCAATTACGGCAGTATATTTTGGACACCGGAAGACCTACTCATAGTTTGGCTGTGATCTTGAATTGTTGAATCATAACTTCTCCGTTGGTTTTTGAATAGCCCGAAGGAAGGTTGAGGAAGGCGATGGCTGAGGTACACGTCATTGTGAACGGGTGCTGTTCATGGAGACCACTGTTTCAGCCAAAATGGTCATATTCGATCAAAAGGAACGGGGCGATTGGCGCTTAATGCAACGCGGTGCTAATGTAAAGCATCGTCAATTTTAACGTAAGCGCCAACTGCGTTAAGGGTCATTTTGGCTTAAACAATAAAAGTTTACGACCCAGGCACACGGATAGGTATATACCACGTTCTTCTTATTCCAGCCTCAAATACTGGAAAAAAAGGATCCCGCTTCGCCTGTAAGGGTACAGCGTAAAAATTACCTTTTGATTGTCTTTGCAAGTGTATGACTCAAATGCTTTATGATTTGTAACTACATTTTTTAATATTTACAATCGACTAAATCGTACAAACTTTGAGAATGTTTATTGACTATAATGATTATTGTTCCTTATGTATTATTTTTTGTCTCATCGATTTGACGTCTTCCATCATTATGGAATCGTTGAGGTTTTTGACGTGTCTTTTATTTTTCTTTTTTTGTTAATATGGCTTATAAGATATTTATTTTCCGTCCCAATGTTACTTTTTTGTTGACGGAAGCGTCACGCTAACAGATTTTTGTATAGTATCACATTTTTTCATAACCATTAGTTCGTTTTGATGAGTCAGCAGCTAAAAATGATTCGTACCTGCCAGTGACTCATTCACTCTCACATATCTTGGAGTAAGATTCCAATTTAATAGTAGTTTATGTGACAGTCGGTGTCAGATATATCGGAGCAGGTAAGGCGCTCACAAATATCTGAACACGCTTCTATTGTCAAGGCACTAGAGCGCGTGTCCAGATATTTTTGACCACCTCGGCCACTCCAATATATCTGATGGAGACTGGACATTTCATAGATTTCACCTTCGAGTGATTGGTGCTTACTCGTACATTAAAAAGTCAACATTTACATTGAATCATTGTTTTTATAATATAACAAAGTTCAGTTCAAAGTGAGATTTTTAACTGTTTTATTTCTGTTTTTAAAGTAAAAAAACTTGTGTTCCCTATAATTAGGAGTTGGATTGACAAAGTTTCGATCGGCAAACTTGAATCATTGGACCTTTAAATTGCTAAAATTCATAACTAGTGGACCCAGCGCAAACTTGATTTTAACTTTACGATTGAAAGTTCAAAATCGAGCAGCTCACCGTAAACATAAGTCGTATCAGCTCCAAAGATCTTAATCGTTCTGTTCCAAATTCAAATTTCCCCAATGTCCCTGGACCCGTGAGTCACCGTTCCGCGAACAAGCGGGCCGTTGCGAAACTCAAGGGCCGATTCACAAAGCTCACCGAGCGCATCGCCTCAGAGGCCACAAAGCAGGCACGATTTCCGATTACACATACTTCTTATGTCTCAAGGTCAAGTAACGTTAGAGTTAAACGAACAGACGACACAAATTCTTTTGTGAATTACCTGGAAGGATGTATCACACAACCGTTCCGATTTCAAAAGCCATATACTTGTGTTTTGTATTAAGATATGATTTTTTAATGCAATGGCCTCGGCCTCGCTCAGGGATTGAGAAAGTATGCGCAGGTACCATTGCAAATTTGAAAAGGTCGCCAGTTAAAACAATCCGTGAGAAAGTCATTCCATATTTAAATGGTTCAAGACTTGAGTCATAATAATTATTTACATTTACATAACCTTCAGAGCCAGATATTAGCAATAAATACGTCTGGTAAGCCATTTATGTCAGTACTTACAGCATACAGTAGAAAAAAAATACTATATTAAATTTATCCCGTTAAGAAAAAAAAGCATATATGATTCATGCTCTTATTTGTTTACCAAGTTAAATAAACGACTCTTGGTAAAGTATTTCCTAAAAAGAAGGTGTAAGTAATATGAAATAAATACTCTAGAAACAAATGAAAAAGTCGCTGAAATGAATAAGTTTTTGGCAAATATTTCATTTTCGGTACAAGCTTTTATCGCTGACTGTACTTTTTTTCCACAGACAACTAATACTCATCGAGACAATTCTAAAAACCCCAAACACAATTAGGTTGCGTTGTTTTATCACAGAGTTCCTATGGCTACCTCCTGTCTCCATCATCAGATCAGCTTGATGGTACCATAATATAGCATTGTCACCCGACTTACATATGTATGCAAACTTTCAGCTTCATCGGAAACCAGCAAGTGGGTCAAATTTAACTTGTAATATTTGGCCCATACATACTAACAGGGCAAGTTAAATAAAATCTTGTAACAAAACATATGGATGGCCAGGGGCCCATTTCTCGCACGGTATTAGTCTAATATTTGTTGCCATGGTAACCCATATGACTTGACAGTTCGTAGACTAATAATAATTAGTCTAATATCGTTCGATTATTAGTCTAATACCGATGGTCATGATTACGAGTAGAGGCAATAAATGTGATCATTGTAAGTTATAACGTAAGTTATTGTTTTAACCATGAAATAATTAAAAATGAAATTGTTCAGATACAGCCACACACCTGTTCTTATAATATCTAGCCGTGTATATGCACATGCGTTACGTACGTATGTGTGTATGTACACATACGTACACGATGCGCTGGCAGCCTTGAAGCATCGGCCGTCAAAACATGTCTGCCTCTACGAGTCTACATTAAGTACTTATACCGAGAACGCATCATACGCAATTTAATTGTAACTGGCCGGTTAATATGTGTATGTATATGTAGTTTTAAAATGGGACCTTAGTAAGGTTGTCGTTTACGATAATCTTAAGTTTACAAACGCTTCAAGACTGCAGCTTAGAAGAAACATTGACAGTAAAATTTGAATCAATCCGCCAATTTAGTCCGCCTTTTATACTTAAAATCTTTTTTTTTTATATACATAAAGTAAAATGAATAATAAATCAATGACATTAGAAAATAGAGTTGAAATAGATTCGTTTCAAAATAGAACGATACAAAGCAAAAACAACTCTGTTCCATATTTACTCACGATTTAAAAAATTTTGGAGGTAATTTTGTACCAGGATTAGGACCGTGGGCCGCTAGAGACAATGGACCTCGTTTCCCTGATGTGTATTTTTTGAGACCTAAACGGTTTTATAGATTTTACCGAGTAAGGTTTGCTTAAGTAAGTTCTTTTTAGTTTTTTATATGCCGTCTCTGTAATACGCGGTCTTCGTCGACTGTTAATTTTTAACCAGGGTCTTAAGTTTTGCAACAGTAAAAGGCACGACGAAGTTATTCATTAAGCAAGGCAACACTATTGTATTATATAAGAAATAATAATAATTGCTTAAACGTACTTACTTGTAAGTTGTATGTGTTTTTACCAGGGATCGGAAACCGGTATTTTTTGTATGGGAACGAAAACGGTATTTTTTCGTTCTTTGTTAATTATTTCATTTCTAATTGGGCAATCTAATAATACGAAGTCGTTATCTAAAAACACAACCGAGTCCTATATTTGGAGTATAAAATAAACCGAAATATATGCTTATTTCAAAGTTTTTCCAAAAAACCGGTTCCGATCCCTGGTTTTTACTTTTTCTACTTACTCGTCGACTGTAATGGTTGAATTAAGATTTCGTATACTAAACTGTAATTGCGTGGTTTTCATGTACGGGCTCCCAACTCAACTATAATATTCATTTCGATACACTGTAGCCAACTATAAAAAAATACCAATAGACGCCGCGCTCCCATAGAAAAGACTAAACGGGCGAAAATAGTCGCTCTTTTATGTCTTATGTACTACATTTTTGTCTACTGAGATACCAATTTTCATTCATTATTTAGACTCGTAGAAAAAGTATTGTATATAGTGATATAATCAAGCTTTTCAATCTCATACCTTAATAGGGCAACTCAGCAAGCTTCGTTGCCTAAACACGGTACTCGACTCTATTACATCACGATTGTATAAAATACTATTTTAGTTGTAGTTAAGTACACGTTCAAAGAAAAAAAACTATTATTATATCCTTTATGCCCTTAGGGAAATTACACTAAAACGTATTAATTTAAAATAGCTCAAAAGTAAGAAAGGAATATTATAGGTACCCATATTCCAAAACGAAACGCAAAAACTGTTTATTTAAAAACATGTCCGTTTCCGTGCCGTTTGCAATAACAACTGCAAGAGTGCAGTCGCAGCTTTATTCCGAGAACATTTTTACTTCACTCCGTTGAAGTCAATGCAACACAATATAACGTACAGTCACGTCCAAAAATATGTATACACTACCTTAGTACATACATGACCAATACGGTCGTGTAAGTATACATATTTTTGGCACTTTGTCTATATCGATATTTTCATACGTGACTGTACTGGATTTGTAAGCTCATAATTTACTGAAATATTTGTTAAACTAGTAATAAAATATAACGTGTCGAAGAAAATAAACATCAGAAAATAGTTCATTGGCGCTTACGTTAAAATAAAAAGTAAGCTCCATTACCGTAAAATGTGCCTTTGCTCCAAAATTCGAAGTTTAATTTAAATTTCAAAATGATTACATACCTATTGATATAAGCCAAATTGGGGGTTGAAAGTAAAAAATCACTACTACCATGTTGTAAACATTTGAAATTAACGAGGTTGAGTTTGTATAGTTTTCATATATGTGTCAAAGTCTAGTCAAAGGTCCCACTTTGTCGCTTACCATAAGGACGAGATTTGCTTGTATATGTAAACGAAACACCTGTCAAAGCATCCTTATGGCAAGCGACAAAGTGGGACTTTTTACGTGGAAGCGACACATATCAAGTTTGGAGCACAATTAGACAGTTTGAAAAAAATTATATAAACTGCCAAAAGAGATTTTAAAAATTAATGATTATAAGAAATTTAAAAAAAAATGTTGTATAATTTCTTAATAACTAAAGCGTACTACTCAATACAAGATTTTTTGTCAGGCTTAGGAAATTTTATAACCTTTTAATTTGTTGTGTATACTTTTTTATACTACGTCGTTGGCAAACAAGCAAACGGCCCGCCTGATGGTAAGCAGACTCCGTAGCCTATGTACGCCTGCAACTCCAGAGGAGTTACATGCGCGTTGCCGACCCTGAATCTCCCCCCCCCCCCACCCCTCGTTGAGCTCATTAGTTAACATAAATTTAGTTTGTGAATGCATGCTACATGTCCTCTGTAGCTATTTGTATGCCATGTGGCGAAGCATAGTGATACTTTATTATACATTTAAAACCTACTGTTGTACATACCTATGTTTAACAAATAAATAATTCGGAATTAGAATTGGAAAGTAGACACATTTTAAGAAAAGCTACAATCATCCTGATAGTACTCGGTGTCTAAATATTATTCGTCATATAATATATATAATATATCATTGTTTAATACGTATTTGTTTGTACTAACCACACTAAGTCTAAAGTTAAGCACAAGCACGAGCTTGCTGTACATTCTCCTGATTTCCATACGCGTCATGTCTACGTATCAAGGTTAAGTACTTGATACTTGGCTTAGGTATAGAGCTTAACAGAGTATACGATTCACTCAGTCGACTTAAGAGTCACACGATAAAACCCGCTCCAATACAATAGAAGTTACGCCCTCATTTTATAACGACATGCTTTAAATTACACGAACTGCCCTCAAAGTTTAACAGTACTATTTACACATTGTACCGTGTCTTACGAAAATAAAATCATTATTAAAAATATATATATTGATATTCAACAAATAATAATATTCAACATATAATACTCGTAATAAAGGTCCTCAAAGGTTAGCTGGAAGAGATTCCATATAGGGATAAGTTCGCCTTTGTTGTATTTAATTTGCTCTATAACTGTGTTTCTTCTGTTTTTATTTATATGTGCAATAAAGTAACATATGTATATCTATGTCTGGCAGTCTGGTACTAGTTTTCTGTGAATAAAGCCCATCATAGACGGAGCGATCATATATATTACCGTAAGATACCGACAGATGTCTTATAGTATAGCTAAGCACCACACACGCCAACGACGCCAAAATATATATCGCTGTCTGTCTAGCTCTCTAGGACCTACATTGTGAGAGACGAAATATACCAGAATATACTGTAATATACCAAGCTATATGATATCGTAAAATAACAAAATATTCATTATAGCTTCGTATGTTGCGTGTGCGTTCGTGGACTCTGTCAAATGGTACGTAAAATATGTTGTAAGATGCCCTGCTATAAGACTTTGCAATTTCTAGTGACAAAAACTACCAGACATCGATCCTATATGTTACTTGAATGTAAATGTTAAGTTTCAAGTTATTACAGAATGTTTTAAAATGAGAGCGTAACTTCAATTGTATAGTATTAGGTTCGTGTGACTCTTAAAGTTCCTAAAACCTGTTTAAGTGTGTTCTGGATATTGGTTACGGTTTTGAGCTCAGTTGTATTGGTTTAGAGCGACTACAAGCTTTAATAATCACCGGATTAGCGCTACAGGTAAATCTAATAATTCTTATAATAGTTACACTAAACCAAGATTTTCGAGTTACTTTTGGACCATAGTTAGATGGTTATACGGTACACAAATGTGACGTTCCTTGGGTAAAGGTACCTTATGACAGCTGGCGCTTACACTGTTATTAACGACGCTCGTATACTGCTTATAATGTCGCGTAAGCGACGTAAGTTTCCACTGCAGTTTAAACTGCACAAATAAAGGCAAGAACTTTAACTTAAGATTTTAAACCCATAGCATATAAATGCCGAATACACTACCTACCTTACGTATATTATACTTGTACGGTCACGAACAAAGTACCAAAAATATGTAGGTATACACTACCCTAATATATGAGCAATAGGGTCGTGTATACATATTTTTGCACTTTGTTCGTATCTATATTATTAGACGTGACTGTACAGTCGTTAAATGTAAGAAATGAAATAAACAATATAACGGATATACGTTAAAAAATATACTTCGGATATAATTGACCAAATCATGGTAGTATTCTTCATAATTATTTAACTGTTGATGGTTTATCTGATTTCCCTTCAAAAGAGTGGTTAATAGTTTATGCCACAATCTTACATAGTTTTAAAATAATCAAAATACTCGTACTAATTGGGACAATTAAAACAAAGCTTTACGTAAGGCCTCTCTCTAGTAGACAAGGTTACTTGATTGGTTTGCTAGAAATATGTACAGTCAAGGTATTAAATATCTACACGGACAAAGTGCTAAAAATATGTATACACTACCTTCATGCGCAATAAAGGCGTGTATACGTATTTTTGGCAGGTTGTCCGTGTCGATATTTAATACCTTGACTGTATTACTAATTGCAGGAAAACGAAACAATTTGTGAACTAGTACGCTCATCATGAGTTTTACGCGGCCTTAAACGCTAGTAGCGACTGCGTTAACTCAAATGCAGTGCATCTCGCTTGCACCAATGTGAGTACGAGGCAGATACATTGTCTTCTCCTTCTTCCTCGCATTGTCCCGGCATTTTGCCACGGCTCATGGGAGCCTGGGGCCCGTTTGACAACTAATCCCAAGATTTTGCATAGGCACTAGTTTTTATGAAAGCGACTGCCATCTGACCTTCCACCCTAGACGTAAACTAGGCCTTGTTGGGATTAGTCCGGTTTCCCCATGATGTTTTCCTTCACCGAAAAGCGACAGGTAAATATCAAATGATATTTCGTACATAAGTTCCGAAAAACTCATTGGTAGGAGCCGAGGTTTGAACCCGCGACCTCCGGATTGCAAGTCACATGCTACCGCTAGGCCAGCAGTGCTTTTTTGCATTCAGGCAGATGCATTGTGACTATTGTAAGTTAGTTTTCGCAGTCCCTAGCGAATGTGTCAGTATCCAACTCGTTACTACGAGGACATTGAGTTATTATTACTATAAAGAAGCCATACCAAACAATGAACTTATCGCAATCGCAACCTGTACCACGCGACCAAAACGTCGTAAGCGACGTAAAAATTCATGGCGCTTACGCGTTCGAGATTCACGCTCCGCTTCTAGCCTCCTAAGGCCCAGCCATAGAAATGAAAAATCCTAAATTTGCCACTAGAATTTGAACCTATAGTGCAGGGAATACAGTTGATTTTATTTTGTTTGAAAATTGAATGAAACTAACCAAATGCAACTCTGTTCCAATTGAATATGATTTAAATTTCATCGAACTGAATAAGTCCTATAGGTAGGACCTTGGGCCTTACGAGGTTAAGGTTGGTTAAAACAACAACTCATGGAGCAAAATACTGGTTCTCTGTGCCAGTTCTATAAGTAGTAATAAGTTCGATGAGTAAGGATAAAGATGTGACCGCTCTACTTCTACTGGACGTAAAATGTATGTTTTGGTACGCATAAAATTTTCAAATATTGCTAATGCAACTTGGCAGCTGGGTCTCACTACGAGCAACAAAGCTCTCTCTTATTACCAACTCTGAAATATTGTACAGACAGAAGACAGAAAGCGAAAAGTAGACAAATTATATGAAAAAATATAGCCAGTTAGCAAATAAGGGTGCTAGAGTTCAACCAAGCTTACTCTGCAGCCCTGCACATACTTTGCAACAACAAAGTGTAGTAGTTTCAACATAAACGTCAAACAAAAAAAATCTCTGGTAAAATGACGTATATTGTGGCACTTCTCGTCAGATACATGCATACAGTCTGGCAAACCCAATTTGTCAGTAAATAAAAAGAAAAAAGCCTCGGACAGATAGACATATCAAAACTATAAGGGTTCCTAGTTGGCTACGGAACCCTAAAAAACTATACATACTTATCCCTTTTCTGGGTGCTAGTACGGGTGCGTAAGACAGAGACAGTATGATTCTATCTATCTATGTTTGAAATGAGACAGTCCCTAACTAGACTATACCTACAATTATTTATATATTATCACTGTTTCACTGTAGTAAGTTGTTTATTTTAAGATTATATAATACATTATTTACCCAGGTATTGACTGTTGTATTTATAAATGGTGTAAACCTTATGTCATTAAGATTATAAATATATTTAGAAGAAATGGGATAAGCGACACACATCTATCTTTACAGGGGAGCAAAAAAATGCATTTTACTTTCTAAAAAAGATCCAGTAGTGATGTGTTCTATATTATCCCATTATTATTTTACATTTAAATGGGTTATTTTAGAATTTAGTGCCGCTTAAGCAAAATGATCGTAAAAATACATTTAAGTAGATAAAATAGTACATTACGATACAAGTGCGAAAAATAGGAAATTATCGTAATGAGTGGCGGTAAATTAAAACACGACCGAAGGGAGTGTTTTAAATCGACACGAGTTGCGAATTACCTATTCGCACATGTATCGTACAACGTTTTACAGTACATATATATGGCCCTTTAAATGTTCTACACAGTAACGTAATATGCTAATTTTTGCACTAGTGCTATAAAATAGCATCATATGTACTGTAAATCTTATTATGATGTCACTGTAAATGTTGTATTTACTTATAAAAGAGCCCGTGGGGCCTACTTGCAGAATACCCCCTTATTCATAAAATTTAGCGACCTCTTACAAACATCTGTTAAATGTTATCGCTTTCTAACAAACATAATAGTCCAAATGACGGATAGGGAGAAACGATTATAAGCGATTTGTTAGATTTGACGCCATAAATTTATAAATTTTGAAGAAGGTGCAGAATTATCTTAGACTCCATGCCAGCATTTCCCAAACTATTGGTCGCGAGTCGCGACCCATTGGTGGGTCGCGAGAAAATATTGAGTGGGCCCACAATACCCAGTGCATACAAAGATGAACGTAGGTACTGTCTGTAATTTCCACCCATTTATGATTATTATAACATAGCTTTGTTGCCTATTTCGGGGAAGAGATGAAAAAGTTCGACTTGTTGAATAATAGTCAATGATTGAAATTTAGTCAATGTTCGGTACTCTATAAGATCGAAAGATCCATCGGAAGACCAGCGCTGGAAGCCACCAGCAACATGCTGAGATGAGGCCATTTCGTTTACTTTATATTTTCAGTTTTTGTTATGGTATGTAATGTAATGTGTCTTGTTTGTGTTTACGAATAAAAATTATTATATTCTAAATTATTCTATTCTATTAATAATTGTTGTATATAGCAGTATTTATTACATTCTAAAATGTTTTTAGTGTAAGTTATAATATGCATGATGTGGATGTACTAAATACAAAAAAAAAAATATGTTTTTTGTGATAATAAAAAATAAACAGTGAGAACAAATAAGACACCATTGAGTAGTTCCTCGACTCGCTATTAAATAGAACTAGGAAATCTGAGCATTTCCCATATTTTATGTCCCCTTTGGTAGTTTTTGTTAGGTGGGTCCACCACTAAACTTTGGAAACCAATGCTCTAGGCCAATTTTCTTTTTCTACTAAATTACCCATATTTTATGTCCCCTTTTTAAGACGGCTAAGTGAGTCCCGTATTTGGTAGTTTTCGTTAGGTGGGTCCACCACTAAACTTTGGGAACCAATGCTCTAGGCAAATTTTCTTTTTCTGCTAAATTACATATATTTTATGTCCCCTTTTTAAGACGGCTCCCGTATTTGGTAGTTTTTGTTAGGTGGGTCCACCACTAAACTTTGGGAACCAATGCTCTAGGCAAATTTTCTTTTTCTGCTAAATTTAGCACGTTCGCAAGTTGGTAACACTGTAAGGTCCCTGCTCCGACAGACGCGGTTGAGTCACTCTTCCGGCCGATAGCAAGGTCACCGCCCGGCCGCACGCACACGAAAGTAGTGAGAGTACCACTACTATTAACAACTGTTTTATGTTTATACGGCGTCTGTCCTTGTTTAACGAATTTTGGGGGACATGTTTCGGTTATAGGGATAGACTAAGCTAAGTTAGTAGCGATTTTGATAGCCAGAGGGTGCAAGTGTTATTTTAAACGTCAAAATTTTATGAGATTATAACGTTTAAATAACAGTTGCGCCATCTAGGCTGTCAAAATCGCTGCCTACTTAGCTTGGTCTAATTACATATAAATATATACAATGTGTTGGCGTTTACGCTATTTGGAAGATACAATACATATAGGTGGTAAACGTCTATCGCTCACTTTGGCAAAATATTGCGTTTACAAATTACAACCAATAAATATAACTATATATTTTTTAAATACCTAGCTACAGACATTTGTTCCCGAGTCATGTGTGTTTTGTATATTTATATAATAAGTACTCACAAGTTCACATCACAACACAAGCCTTGTTGAACTTACTATGTCTTTTAATTTTATTCGGTTATTATTACTCGTAAATAATCTTTTTAAATAATTTTCTATAATTCATGAGTGTAAAACAATGTGTGATGTGATATTAATGTCATTTATAATGTAACATGTAACACTAACTTTGGCAAAATATTGCGTTTAAAAATACATAAATACCATAATAAAACTATTTTTAATACATACCTAGCAGTCAGTAACAAATGGCGCTACACATAAAAGTAGTGATTCAAGCATTATTAACAACTGTTTAATGTTTATATGGAGTCTATCCTTGTTTTTGGGAGGCAATTGGTTAATTTTATATTATTAATTTTCCTAAAGATTTAATCTTTTAAGCCGTCCAATGGCTTTACACATACGCAAGCAGTGAGTGTACAGAGTACTGTATTAACAACTGTTCAAATGTTTATACCAAGTCTGTCCTTGTTTCTCGCAATATCGGAAAAATTTTGCGGTAGTTTTTACGTTTTCATTAAGTTTCAATGGGTTACTTAGAATAAAAAATAATATCCAACGAGACACACGATAGTCGTGAACGTCTAGACAGGCCAAGCAATCTTAGCATTATTAACTGTAAATTGTTTAGTTTTATTTTTGTAATATGGCCATTCGTGTTATTTGAGATCAATATATTGTTTATAATAATTAAAATTGTTGTGCTGAACCGTATTAAAAATCCTCAATACAATTGGCGTTTACGTTTTTTTAAGGGAAATGCGTTATGCAGTAAGCGCCAACAGATTTTAAGGAGTCCTCTTATTCGGATACGACACGGTAAGTAGTAAAATTTCAAAAACTTTGGCTTTTTAAAAACAATTCAAGGTGAAATAACGATCTTGCTAGGACTATGAGATCTTGCTTGGAGGATTGATTTTGCTAGGACTCTAGACGGGAAAGTTTCGATAAAGTTGGAAAAGTTCTCAGAAGTTTCAGTAAAATTTCACCTGGAACAAAGAAAGCTTTCATTTTGGAAATGATTTTTTTTTTCATATAAAAATATTAGAACTTCTGACATATTTCCAAGTGGAAATTTTGTAATTTTGGAAACTTTCCGACAGCCCATCAGCAGAAGTCTAGCTACGATTGGCGTCAAAATGAGAGATCAATATGTGACGTTCGAATAACGCTCCCTACGTTTGAATGAAATTATAAGTCTCGTCGATAGCAAGGTCACCGTCCGCACCCACACAGCCATGGAGAGTACCACGCTGTTAACAAAATGTGAACCTTATCAGAACGTAATAAGGTCCGCCGATGATAAGTTAACGCGGTCTCCAAGTTGGATGCAGGCTCCTGCGTGCGAGCGGGACATCGCAATGTGCATACTGGCATAGTGTTTTCTCGCTTATGTACCGGAGCGGCGTGCGGACCCAGGGTTACCGTATGAAAAAAAACGAATATCCTGACGAAAGTCCGGACATAAGACTGAAAATCCTGACATTTCCTGGACGATCATTTCTCCTAGCCATAGAGAACTAAGAAGTAATAGAGTGCTCACTCCATACATCAGTTTTGGAACTCTCAGTACTGCTACTCGACAATAGATATCGCGGCAAACAAACAGTCTAATGCTCAACGATTTTCCGCTAATATTATATATAACCAGAGTAACCGGAACTCTATTTTCAACTCCTACACTTACTCTTGGGCAAAAATTGTCTTACTTAATAAATAAATGGCGCCTGACATGGTTAACTGTCTTGGTGGTTGGGTCGTTGATAGTTGATTTAACAGTTGTTCGTTTGTCAACGAAATAAACTGTTTTTTTAACAAAAACTTAAAAGTTATTGCACTTACAATGCTTATTTCATGTCTAGTCATATCTCATGTCAAAAAATGGGCTGACATCGTTTTCTCTGTACTCCTCAAGTAATTTTATTAATGAAATTAATTAGCCAAGTATAAGAAGCGACCAGTAGGTATCAAAAAACCGCAAAAACTCAGCCAAAACAAGTCTATTTCGGTGAAAAAATCCCGAGGCCGCACCGCCTCCTAAATTATTGGAGCTGCAGCGAACAAAAACACATTTCATGTCCAATTAACACGCGTTAAGCTTAAGACTAATTAAAATATACATGTATTTTTGAATAAAATTTGGTGTGAATTGAAAAACAAAATCGTATGAAGCAAGTTTTTGTAGTCCTTTTTTTCAGATTTCGATAAAATTTGGTGGATAGATTGGTTCGGTGTTCGGTACAATATTAGCTACGTGCGAAGTGCATGGTAACATAGTAAAGCGATCGCAGCGCATGCGGTGGTAACAATTGACACTAACAAAGGTATAAGCGCGTTTTCGATTGAAGCTCCAAGACAGCGTGTTTTTTCCGACATCGTTAGCAAACATCGTCATATTTCAACCAATATTACAAAAAACCCTTAAACTTTCATCAAGAATCGTTCTATCGATAGGTGAAAACCGTGTGAAAATCTGTTCAGTAGTTTTTGAGTTAGGCAGACGTTTTATAAGATGTAGCGATTTGACTTTTTCCGTTAGATTTGCGGATGCTACGCTAAAATCTTCCGCAAGTTACGAAAACGGGTATTTTCGTAATTCAACAGCAAGTACTTAAGTACTTATTTTTTTTCGGGGCATGTTGCGAATTCGTATTTATGCCGCCCTGAATGAGGAGCTCGACGCACCAGCCATATTATACCCAACCATACCACTAACCAAAAAAATCTACAACAAAAATAGTCGGCCCAAGAGCGACTAATTGTAAGATTGGTTTTCGGTATAATGGGGGATATTACGCAAAACCCTGCGTAGAGGGCGCCTCTAGCGCATACTGAGGGCCTACCGGGAAACATGAAAATTGAAATTTCGTTATCAGCGATAATGCGATAATGAGGTAGATAATGATTTTTCGCTTTTTGCAATTACAATTTTCATCAACAAAACCTAGTACCAGACAGATACATGTTCATACTAAGTTCCATATTATTACTGGTCGTTTTAAAATGTGAACGTAACTTCGATTGTATGCAAGCGGCGTTTTGGCGACGGGTTCGTGTTACTCTGAAGTTCCTTATTACAAGCCCTAACTCGTAGTTTAATTGCAAGATGCAAAACAAGCAGAGCTCTTGCGAAATATGTTTCAACATAGCGTAACTGGAAAACTAACTCAATACCATAAACGAACTCTCCGAGCTAAACTACTAATTGTGGTCAGTAAGTCACCATTCATTTACTACGTAAGACGATTTTTGTCAGTTTTTGACCCCCTAACGCCCCCGTGTAAAGAAAAAATAAGAATAGGCCTCCCCCCTCCGTATATTACGTAAGAATCTAAAGGAAACAATTAACTCTGTACCGTGTTTGATAGCAGTGTTTCGAAGTATTATTTTAAAGTTTTAAACGTCCTAATTTCATAGAAATTAAAAAAAAATCGAAACATGTTCGACGCCCCTCCCCCTAAATCGTCTTTCTATCGTATAGTCTGGCAAACCCCACTGACAGTAAAGAAGAACGGAAAAAACCGCATAATAATCCGTTTAGTGGTTTTTGAGTTCATCGCGAACAAACACACAGACAGACGTGGCGGGGAACTTCGATTTATAAAATATAGTAATTAAAGTTGTGAATGGTCAATATAAGCTTTAAATAAATAAATAAATTTATAAATAAATCCATTTTTTTTATTGGAGTTTTGATAATTTATTAAGTATTGATAACAACAAATATTTAGTTTCATATACCGTACAAGATGAGAAATTAAGCCATTATTATGTATCACAGAACACGTCAAAATGATGAGCGAGTACCATTTGGAATTCACTCTGTGTAGTCTGTGGTTGAAGGCTACAAGGGGGATGAAAAGGGGAAATTAATCTGTCAAATACACTCAGAAAGGAGGCAATTCGACTTATTTGATTAGCACGCTGTTAAAAAAAAAACTTAAAAAATCAGCAATCGGTTCTTAGTGATCATTTTTCCATTTTACAAATGTTTTCGACATTTTAGTGTCTGGATTTTGGCCGTAGATGATTTTCAATATTACCCGAGTCTGTACGTTTCGCTTTTTTTGATATTCTAGTTTTTTGCAAGCTTTTATTTAGTTTCACCTGTCCCGTTGTCTCTCGGTCTGTAATCTTGCAAGTTAAATTGGACCCACTTCCCGGTTTCTAATGAAGATGAAAATCTGCATAAGTCGGGTGACAATGCAATATTATGGTACCATCGAGCTGATCTGATGATGGAGACAGGAGGTGGCCATGGGAACTCCGTGATAAAACGACGCAACCTAATTGTGTTTGGGGTTTTTAGAAGTGTCCCGATGAGTATTAGTTGTCTGTGGAAAGAAAAGCAAAGTCAGCTGTAAAAGCTTGTTCCCAAAAATTTTTTGGTACAAGCTTTTTTTTTTTTACTTTTTGTCTAAAACTTATTATAAGAACTAGATTACTTCAAACAGCATTAAAACAAAAAAAAGCCCCGTAAACACACGCCTAGCATACAAAATCGGCAACAATAAACGCAAAAATCAAAACAGACACAGATGATTTCTTTCACATTCCGCTCTCAAAACTTCATTACGATTGGTTAAGTTTTGGAAGAGGAAAATGTTGAGAACAAAACCTCATTTCTGATTTTTTTTCGCAGTGTTTATCGCCTAAGCTGCATTATCCTTATTGCATTAATTTTTGGAGCCGCTCGCGTCAGTGCGACGGAGATATTTATCTACAATTCTTAAATCTGAGAAGGCACTCGGCTATTTTGGCAAAAACTTTTTTTTTATATTTGGAAAATCTAGCCGCAAACTAAGCAAAGCTTGTACTATGGACACTAGGCGCCGATCAACACATACTTATATAGATAAGTAAATACATATTTGTATACATAGAAAACACCCATGACACTGTTCTCATCACACAAATATGCATCACAGAAAATGCCCTTACCGGGATTCGAACCCGGGTCCATCGACTTCATAGGCAAGGCCAGACCGGTCGACACTCGTCATCATTAGTGGATTTTTTTTGTTCCATTTATGAAAACAGCTTGCCTTCAACTTCAAAATGTGACTTAATAATAATCAAAACAAAAGGTGACATGTTATGACAAGGGGGAGGGGGAGTTACAAACTTTGTGACGTCACTTTAACTTCATCGGTAACTGTTTTATTTATTTATTTATTCGCTGGACAGTTAAACAACGAGTTTTTGGAACGGTAATCGTTTTTATTCGGTTATTTTTCTATCCCAATCGGTTTTCTGTTATAAAATTACTCATATTTTTTTTGTCAAAAACAGTTTGATAATATATTAATAATACCTAATAGGATTTGCCTATTTCGTTGAAAACAGAATTGCCAAAAATGTGACGTCACACCAAGGGGGGTTTGCCAGACCAAGTATGACAAGGAGGGGGGAGGGAAAAACCCTCGAAATTCGTGTGACGTAATTAATGGATGACCCCATATGCGACTTTTGGACAGCTTTTGGACTGAAGCAAGCTTTAAGGGTAGGTCCTCAGTACTACTGCGTCAGTTATGCGTTGGAAAGAGATAACAATATCGCTTACTCCTAACGCATAACTGACGCAGTAGTACTGAGGACCTACCGCGAATACCGAACTTCGCAAATCGTTCTCTTTTACTCCAATAACGCCTTACTTGGAGTAAAAGAGAAAGGTGCCCGCAATTTGTGAACTTCGGTATTCGCGGTAGGCCCTCTATGTATGAGGTGCTGATGAGGCTTTAGTTTTAACTTTTTGTTGTAAACAGAGTAATATATTTTTAAAGGCTATTAGATTAGTCACGGCGGATTCAGAACTGGTTCTAATAACAAGTTCTGATTAGAAATGCTTAGACGCTGCAGAACTAATTACAAACAACATTAGGAGACATTCGATAATCGCATCGATATACAATTCGAAAATGCGAATCGCTAATGGGCCGATATTTTTTTTGTCGAGTTTTTTCGTGGATTTCGATAAATTTTGGTGGAGAGTTCCCTATGGAACGTGTCATTCACGGCAACGCGTGCCTTGACTCCTATTGTCTTGTTGTTAAAGGTTAGATTTGACAAATCTGCGCGTCTTCGTCGATGACACGAACTATATTCAGTACAATAATAAAGCGCAAATTCATATTCTAAATAAATCCTCCTCTGAGTTATGAAAACGTATGTTTTTTTAAATAACGGAAAATTACGTAAATATTTTGTTTTCCATTTCATTCCAGTCAAATTTTCGTTCCATTACAGCCAAATTTAATCCAAATGTAACATTAAAAAAACAGGCAGAATCTGTGGGTACCAAGTGTGGAAGCGCTTTACACAATGTAGTAGTTTTAAACAAGTTATTGGTTACGCAAGGCTGTAAAGACAAGGAAGAAATCCAAGATTTTGGATAACATGTGGAAACCTGAGTGTAGCGAGTCTCAATGATGATACACTTTTTATAACTGTAAAATATTTCTTATTGGGATAGCTTTGTCTTTGTATTTCCATTTATTTGGCTATGGTACTTGTAGGTTACTAAAACTATTAAATATAATAACGGTATAAATCCTATATTATAGTTTAGATTAGTTATGATTCGTCCGAAAACACAAAGTTTTTTACTGTGCATAGGTTCCTATAGTTGGCAATTGTAACTAAAAGATAATATTTTAACAGGAGCTTCTAGTGTTACCGATATATATCTTGACCAAAATTACTTCGTTAAAAAGTTAACTCAAAGAGAACGCCATATTTTGCAAGGTTATTTACCTTCGTTTCTGCTAGTAAACTGGTTAAAGGCTGCTTGATATAAAATATTGCATCATACGAGTTGCATTACAGATAGCAATCATTAAACCCTGTAAGATAACATTCGCAAGGCAAAGCATATTAAAGCACATGAAATAAAATAAAAATACATTTTGGTCGCACCTCCTCTTTTTTCCAGATAGAATACAACAAGAAAAGGTAAAAAAATAATTTCGAAGACGCTATAACGAATAAGTATTAACCGTAGTTTTATAGTTAAAGTACAAAGCACTGTTTTTTTTTTTACCTTTTACTCGTGTGCTTGTAAACGGGAGAGCCCCGCAACGGGTGTGGACGAGACATAGAAGTAAATAGCAGGCGACGGGGGTGCGTACCCTTGTCATCTGACGACACGACCTTCAGTCGGCGCACCGACCTTGAGCGGCGCTCGCCCCGCGGGTCAGAGGTGAATGCACTTCCCCGCGATCGTCGCGCCCCGCCGCCCCACGTCTAACGCCACCACTCACCTCGCTTCCTAACATTCCAGCTGCTAAACTCCCGACTCGCAACGCCGAGCTACTAGCCAGCACCCACCCGACAGGTCTCGGCACGACGCGGCACACCTTTCCCATTAAATGCCACCGACAAGTATATTGACATCGACGCCAGACAGTTTCGACTCGGAAAGTTGTTTACCGGTCACACACGCGCACGCGATATATTAAAGTTAACACGAAACTTGGGAAAAGAAAGTTGTATTCACACAAAATATAGATTTAACAAGGAAAACATTGTATACGGCGAACGGTGAGCGGCGAGCGACTGCGACACGACGTCCTCCCGTCTCCGCAAAACAAAGCGGAATGAACTCGGTCAAGCGCACGAACGTGACATCTCGCGAGTCGCTGCTCCGAAAGGAATGATTGGCCATCTAGCAGTGAACTAGTGTTTTAGAATGACATCCCAAAAAACTATATTCGTCGCGTTGAATTTTATACTCCATAGATGGCAGTATTAAATCTGTTTGAAATTCTTGTTTAGTTTATATCAACGGTACCTATTTTATAAATAAATACCTCAAAATATCGTAACGTAAAGATTTTATTTAGAATAATTATGATATTGTAGGTTTTAATTTTTAGTTTAATTCTGAATATTTATGGTATCTAAAACACGAGTAGTGCCATCTAGGGAGAATATACTTATTACTTAGGGCTTAGGCTTACTCGCATTTCTCATGATGTGTAAATTTTTAAACAGATGGCACTTTTGACCATTTACGTTTAAGAAGACTGTCGAAAAGTTCTTTTAAATGACTAATTTAAGTTATTAATGTGAAATGTTATCATTCAATGAATTCTTAGGGTAAAAAATTTGTATATTATGTCCGCACTACTATTCCGTTTGAATGACAAACGGAAATCAATCATCATAATAATATTGTAATTATTTGCTGTCAAAATACGTCTACTCAAACTTTTTCGAGATTGACAATTAAATCTGACATTTCCTTAAAAATTACACTTTACTGTGTGTTTAATTTGTGTAGCGAAATTACATCGTGAAACCAATCAGCTGAGCATAAAAACATTTCTAGTGGGAAAGTGTGCAAACGAAGTAATACTTTCCAAAACCCAAA
Organism: Cydia pomonella; assembly: GCF_033807575.1. Taxonomy (NCBI): domain Eukaryota; kingdom Metazoa; phylum Arthropoda; class Insecta; order Lepidoptera; family Tortricidae; genus Cydia; species Cydia pomonella. Next base: position 43,810,169 of record NC_084703.1, read on the forward strand.
CTCTCAGAGCTCGCATCAAAGCTCATTAGAACGCCCATCATATTGAGTCATTAATTAAACACCAGTAAATTTAACACTTGCTTTCAAGGTTGCATCAATAAAAGACCTAAAGTGCTTGGAATACAATGGTGATATTTTAAAAATGGGCGACGAAAACGATCGTGATTGCGGGAGGAGCGGCCCGAAGAATTGCTTGCTCAAAATTGTGATTTTGGGAGACGGTGGGGTAGGCAAATCTTGTTTGATGAGCCGTTTCATTTCGAACCACTTCGATGATCACAGCTTCCATACTATTGGCGTGGAGTTCATGAATAAGACTATAGAGGTGAATGGGAGGCAGTATACTTTACAAGTAAGTAAATTTGTGGTTTTAGCTTCTTTACAGGAATCAGGAAAAAAGTGGTTTTGGTGTAGAACCGATCAAAATGTTTGAAGGAAAATCTTATAACTCATCAAGTGGCATATGTCGTTTTTGGGTTATTGGAAATTTGATTTTATTTCAATTAGTCAAATTTGAAATTTAAATGACATTATCGGTCGGGAGTCAATGGCCTACCACTCTAAGGATATGCGTCGAATATTTCGGTGAGAGAATTACACTACTGCTATGTGTACCAAATCATATCAAGTTGTAGCGGTACCCAGGCATCTTAATTATCGCTACAATAGAACTTTCATAGCTTCCAAGTTTAGTCAATAATATCTGGGAGACCAAGCTTTGCTCGGAAAACATATGAAAACTCAAAAATGAGTGCTTTCCCAGAGATAGACTTATAAGCTAGATCATATTTTTCCCCCAAAACCTGCCCGTGCCCCTGCCACACATATTCTGTGATTAGTGATTTGAATGCAACTTGTAGTGATTGACCTAAATTATTAATATTATTATGCTATTTATATTATAACTATGTGGTTTCTATGTGTCATAAAGTTTATAAACTACTAATTTGTTTTGTATGTATTCATGTTAAAACCACAATATGACAGGGAAATCCCTGTAAATAGTAGGTAAAGTTTATTTGATCTTGATTGTATGATCTTGATTAAACACATTTTATATTATAAATAGGACAACAGAGGACAGGGACAGGGACAAAGTTTGTAATATGGCTACTAGGAGACTATACATACATATATAAAGAGAAAACACCAATGACTCAGGGACAAATATCTGTTCGTCACACAAATAAATGCCCTTACTGGGATTCGAACACTGGGACCATCGACTTCATAGGCAGTGTCACTACCCACTAGGCCAAACCGGTCATCAAACTAAGACTGCTATGCGATTGTCATGCCAAGCGAAACTCTCCTAACATTGAAAATACTCGTAATGATGATGATGTGCAGAGTGACATGAACGAGAGAGAACACTTCTATTTTCATTCATTCTTGAGTGTATGTGTGGTGCTAGCAGCAAATTAATAGATTAGAATATTTTTTTTCGTAAACATAAACAAGACACGTTACATTACACAATATAACAAAAACAAAGAAAGTATAAAGTGTCACAAAATGGCGTTATCTCAGCATGTTGCTGATGGCTTCCAGCATTGATCTTCAAGAAGAAGAGACCATCAAGTGAGAAAAATCACGGAAGGTAACAGACAAGAAGGAAACGACATAAAATAATATAGAGTGAACAAATTGAAAAATAGATAAAAGATAATGACTAAATTAAGTTAAGATTATTTATATATCCAGCATCGTAAACATAACACTATATCGGTCCCGGTTAATAGGTTAAATTTTATTTTCTGATTATTCTCAAAATGCTATTAATTTAATCCATTTCTAGGTCACAATTTAGAATGATTTACAGACGACAGGTATATCCTTACCTTTTCAACAGTTATTTTTTGGTAATACATCTAGGGTTTGCTCCCGGGAAATACCGGAACCGAAAGTACCGGGAAATACCGGAACCGAAAGTACCGGGTATACCTTGGATTTACGGCCAAGCAATGAACCAAGATTTCAAAATTAAAATCCCGGTACTTTCGGGATTTTCGGGACTAACATTTCCCGCACAATATTTGACTGTTTTCTCTTAGCATGAAATATCATATTTTTTAAAGAAATATGTTTTATCATATACATCATATATATATAATGTTTGTTATTGTTGCTGTACTTTTCGCTTTTCTTTTTGTCTTTTTGTATTTGTTGTACTAACACTTAGTTTTTAAACCTTAAATGTTACTAACCATTATGGACCATTGTTGTCTTTTGAAATAAATAAATTAAATTAAATATACTTTTACGGCTGACCAAATAGTCAATAGGTTTGACAATGCCGACAATACAAAACTGCGTGATTTTAAACTTACAAATTATATTATTTACTATTATGCAGAGACTGCCTCACGTCACAGTTAGTAATGTAGGCAATGATTGTGTGGCTTAAAGACACATATTATCGTAAAAATAAGTATGTGTATCTTCACTATGGTACATTTTTTAAACTGATTTTTGAAGGCAGTACCCAAAATACCGGGAAATCCCGGATCCATTTTTGCTTGGTACCGAAATCCCTAGATACATTCAGTTTTATTTATTCTCAAACAAGCAAAATTATTGCAATAGGAGGAAGGAAACCCAAATCTCTATTGCACACAATAAACTTCTTAGTGACACAAAAATATGCTTTATGATAATGTAATAGAGTACATTTTAGATGTATGCACTTTGACCTTAGTGAGGAAGGTTATATAATTTAAGGTAAATTAGAGGCTTCAATTAGATAAGGAAAACGTTATGTCGTTGTTGATTACATATTTGGATATAATTTTGAAGTTAAAATATATCACATCAAACCAGAGACTGCTTATATATAGTCTGTCAAACGACTTTTTCAATTGAAAAGGCGCGAGATTCAGATTTTCTATGGGAGTATAACCCTTCGCGCCTACATTTTTTAAATTTGCCTCATTTTTACTGCCTGAAATAGCTTGACAAACTATACATTTCATACAAATTAGGCTTAGCACGCACTGCGATTAATTTCTTGCAATTTCAGTCTTGCGAGTGCATGCGCTTATGAAGAATGCCGTACGTTACACTTTTTTCGCTTCAGAAACCTTCTTCCTTCTTGGCGTTGTCCCGGTATTTTTCCACGGCTCATAGGAGCCTGGGGTTCGCATGACAACTAATCCCCAGAATTGGCGTAGGCACTAGTTTTTACGAAAGCGACTGCCATCTGACCTTCCAACCCAGAGGGTAAACTAGGCCTTATTGGAATTAGTCCGGTATCCTCACGATGTTTTCCTTCCTTCTGAGTTGGTGGTGCGAGCGGGACAGCGCTATGTACGCGCATGGTGCTGTCTCGCTCACACACCGGAGCTCCTTGCGAGTCCGCATCAGTAGTGATAACCGCGTAAGTTACAGTCCACCTGTTTTTTAATCATAAAGGTATCGTCACGTAAAGGCGCAATTCTCATTGTATAAGTATAATAGCTTCATTGCCAGACAGATAACGTACGGCCTTGCATGCTAACATAAAGGTTTTACTTCTACAGTTACAGTCGCCTTCAGATATATCGGAGCGGTCAAGGTACTCAAAAATATCTGAACACGCACGCTATCGCATAAAAAAACCAAAACAAAAAAAAAATGTATTGTACCGTTAATTTTCTTAAAATTGCACTATACGTTCTCGTTATCCAATGGAAGATTTTTTAGGACATACGGTGAAATTGCGCTTATTATGTACAGAACAGGGGACTTTATCTATCCACCAAATTTTTTAGAAATATATAACAAAAAAAAATTCAACCCACACCTATATGGGTAACGCTAATAATAGTCATGCAAACGTGTAAAAGCATCGAACTTACTTTACGGCACTTACGCCTTTTAATTGTTTTATGGGGGATACAAAAACGATTATTTTGAAAATAGTTTTCGTTGTTTCAAAGTATTTTCTAACCAACAGAACCCCTAGAGACGCACGCGTTTGCGTCAAGTCTCATTTTGTATGGGATTTAGAAACAGCGCGCCAATCGGGACGTTTTGGAAACTCAAAATCCCATACAAAAAGAGACTTAACGCAAACGCGTACGTCACATCACGCTATCGAATAAATTTACATTAGGGGTACAGATCTTGGACATATGATTGTTCAAGTATATTCGACGTACTGAGCGATTGCGATTACTTTCTAGAATTTACATTTTAAATTTCATGAATTCCCACCGCGCTCCTGCCTTCCCAGCTCCCGAGTTTACGATTCTCTGTCGAACTATCTCATAGTTTCTATGTAGGGGTGTTACCTCACCAATCGATCGATGGTAAAAAGGAACAGTCGCCGTCGATCGATCGATTGGTCTGATGTCTAGGTAGAAACTATCTATCGACGTCGACTGTCCCATTTTACTATCGATAGATTATTGATCGATTGATGCGGTAAGACTCTAAAATTATCTAACATATAATGATTCTTATTTTGCTACTTCTACCCTTAGATTCCCACAAAACACGGGATGTTTCGGTGTTCAAAAGTTGTCAAGATTCGGGTTATGAAATGCAAAACAGACGGGTTAGAGGCCAAGTGGTTGCCAAGGACGCCAACGGCCACAGTCGTCATCTTCGCCAATGCAATAGGGACTTACGCGTAACTCAGTAAAGTTCAATTTCGCTTATAATCCCGATTACCTAGCGTCCGAGGCACGGCGTATTCCTTCTCCATCTGGCGTTCAAATGGTTAAAGTAATTTAGAAGTTATCGAGTCAAAAATACATTTTATTTTCTAGGTATGGGACACAGCAGGCCAGGAGCGCTTCAAATCCCTCCGAACCCCGTTCTACCGCGGCTCCGACATCTGCATACTTGCGTACTCCGTGGACGACCGGAGCTCGTTCCAAAGCGTCAAGATATGGCTAAATGAGTTCTTACATTACGCCGCAGTGAAGAACGGCGTCGAAAGGTTCCCCTTCATGGTTGTAGGAAACAAGGTAACTGACAGTCAGCAGCAAGCATGTGACACTACTATAAAATATATAGTGGTTAGATATGTCGGTCTCACTCTAACTATAGCAGTTAGAGTCACTCCGGACACCGTTCTACGTTCGTACGGCTTGGACATCTGCACCGAAGTTCGTTCGAAATTATCAAGATGTGGTTGAAGTTCACATCTGCCGTGTGGAAAGGAATCCTTTCATGGTCGTAGGTAATAAGGTACTTTACTAGGTTTTTTTATTATTAAGTAAGTCTCTTTGTAGAGCTTTCTCGATACCCCGATAGAAGACCTCATGAAGGTAGCACTGATAGTTTTTAGAATGTCAGTTTTTTAGTTATAACCCTTCTTCATGCACACTAAGAAGGTTAGTTTTCCTTAAAGAGACAATCGAATCTTAGCCTAACCCATCAAATAGCACAACGATTAAAAGAACAATCCTAGTTAACCGACATATTTACAACTGTTTTTTAAACTTGTTTTTCCATTTCCAGTCAGACGTGACGTCACGCGAGCGAGAGGTGACATACGATCAGCTGAAACAGCTGTGCGCAGAAAACAAGATAGCATCATACATAGAGACGTCGGCTAAGAACGATAACAACGTCGTCGAAGCGTTCACTATGGCTGTTCAAAGGTAGGCAGGGTCGCCATGTGTAGGCACTACAACAGTGTGATAGAGACATACGCGCAGCTGAGACAGCTGTGTGCAGAGAACAAGATAACATCATACATAGAGACGTCGGCTAAGAACGATAACGTCGTCAAAATTTTCACTATAGCTGTTCAAAGGTAAGCAGGGTTGCCATGTGTAGGCACTACACTACAAGTACTACAACAGTGTGATGAGACATACGCTCAGCTGAGACAGCTGTGCGGAGAGAACAAGATAGTATCATACATAGTGACGTCGGCTAGGAACGATAACGTCGTTGAAGCTTTCACTATGGCTATTCAAAGGTAGGCAGGGTCGCCATGTGTAGGCACTACAACAGTGTGATAGAGACATACGCGTAGCTGAGACAGCTGTGTGCAGAGAACAAGATAGCATCATACATAGAGACGTCGGCTAAGAACGATAACGTCGTTGAAGGTTTCACTATGGCTATTCAAAGGTAGGCAGGGTCGCCATGTGTAGGCACTACAACAGTGTGATAGAGACATACGCGCAGCTGAGACAGCTGTGCGGAGAGAACAAGATAGTATCATACATAGTGACGTCGGCTAGGAACGATAACGTCGTTGAAGCTTTCACTATGGCTATTCAAAGGTAGGCAGGGTCGCCATGTGTAGGCACTACAACAGTGTGATAGAGACATACGCGCAGCTGAGACAGCTGTGTGCAGAGAACAAGATAACATCATACATAGAGACGTCGGCTAAGAACGATAACGTCGTCAAAGTTTTCACTATAGCTGTTCAAAGGTAAGCAGGGTTGCCATGTGTAGGCACTACACTACAAGTACTACAACAGTGTGATGAGACATACGCTCAGCTGAGACAGCTGTGCGGAGAGAACAAGATAGTATCATACATAGTGACGTCGGCTAGGAACGATAACGTCGTTGAAGCTTTCACTATGGCTATTCAAAGGTAGGCAGGGTCGCCATGTGTAGGCACTACACTACAAGTACTACAACAGTGTGATGAGACATACGCTCAGCTGAGACAGCTGTGCGGAGAGAACAAGATAGTATCATACATAGTGACGTCGGCTAGGAACGATAACGTCGTTGAAGCTTTCACTATGGCTATTCAAAGGTAGGCAGGGTCGCCATGTGTAGGCACTACAACAGTGTGATAGAGACATACGCGCAGCTGAGACAGCTGTGTGCAGAGAACAAGATAACATCATACATAGAGACGTCGGCTAAGAACGATAACGTCGTCGAAGCTTTCACTATAGCTGTTCAAAGGTAAGCAGGGTCGCCATGTGTAGGCACTACACTACAAGTACTACAACAGTGTGATGAGACATACGCTCAGCTGAGACAGCTGTGCGGAGAGAACAAGATAGTATCATACATAGTGACGTCGGCTAGGAACGATAACGTCGTTGAAGCTTTCACTAAGGCTATTCAAAGGTAGGCAGGGACACCATATAGGCACTACACTACAACAGGATGATCTAAAAATACCACCACCTAACTAACTGCACCAAACTGTTTCAGTTTAGCCCAATGGTTAACTGGTAGAGAATGCCTTAAGGCGTTACGTCCGCCATTTGTACTCTTTTTTGTAAATTTGTGCAGTAAAGTTTGAATAAACAAATAAATAAATACGAGCACTGATGTGCTGTGGGAAAGTTTTCTCAATTGCGAAATTTCAACAAGAACAGAATTCGGTAATTTCTAAAATTTTTGTATAGGGATAGAAATATTCCATAAAAAAAGTAAAGTATAGTAGAAGTAAAAACAAAAATATTACTTTGCTATTTCGCAATTTAAAAACGTGCTATTAAATGAGTGCTAAACCGTATTTTTTACATGCAATTAATGTTACCCTCCCACCGCAAATAAATATAAACGGTCTGACGTCCGGCAACTGAATTCTTTATTAGCATTAAATGTGGTTAACAATGGGTCTTATGATAATTATAACTATAAGTGTATCACACATTTAGCCGTATTTGTAAAATATACATATCATAAAAAAAATTACGTTTCATGCAACTTTGAATGAAATGTATACATTTCTTAAAATTTCGAAGAACGTTTCCAACTTTTTGGAACCTTCCCGCAACCTAACACATCTGTACATACGAGTACACATTTGTACAAAAGTACTATATTTTATGACTCGACTGAACGGGAAATTTCTGGCTTCGTATTGAATTAACCGGACTTGCAAGGTCGTCTGTTTACTCAGCCAGTTTGAGTTTGTGGTGACTCCCCGCAGTACAATGACTAGTAAAACTCATAAGTCGATAATTTGGACGACAGTGTGCGGTGATTCCCTGCAGGAGGTATAACGACTAGTGACTCATAAGCAGATAAACTTATTTATAATAAGTTTAAAGCTAGCTTTGCGAACCTATTCGTAATAAAATTTTAGCTTAATAAGTATTAAGTTTTGGCGAGATCAATAATATGTAGCGGCCGTGCAGGTCAGGATCTCGACGACTCAAATAAAACTTCAATTCTTAGTGAACTGATATATTTTTCCAATTGGTACTGATTTAAAAACAGGTTCTTGACAGAATGAGAAAGTGCAGAAAGTGATGGTTGATAGTATGGAGGATGACGAAAGGGTGATTTCACCCAATCGTCACCCAAGCAAGATTTTGAACAATACAAAATATTGAAATATTGATATTGTTGCTTTAGGAAAAGCCTCTGAATACTAGCCGAGCCCGACGGCTGCGTTTAGCTACTGCATTGGGAATATTTTTATAAAATATAAGATTACACAAATTGACTAAGTCCCATAGTAAGCACAATAAGGCTTGTGTTGTGAGTACTTAGACAACGATAAATATAGTATACAAATATTTATAAATATTTAAACACATAAACACCCATGACTCAGGAACAAATATTTGTGCTCATCACACAAATAAATGTCCTTACCAGAATTTGAACCCGGGACCATTGACTTCATAGGCAGTCACTACTCACTAGGCTAAATAGGACGTCAAGTTTATACAATAATAAGTTTCATTCGTAACAAATACGTTTTACCATACCTCCCAATCCTCCCATACAAACTATTATTTATTAAGTAAGGAAAGTGATGCTTGGTGTGAGCACAATCTTACTTATTTCACTATACTTTTACTTGCCTTTCTGCTGCCCCTAAACGTACTATTCCATTACGATAATTACGAGTACTAGCTATAACTAAATATGAATACTTTCTGTTTTTAGATGGGTGGAGCTCGAGCAAGTCGCCGAAAAAGAAATGGGCATGCTAGAAAACCCCGACTCCATCACGTTACATGGCGACCGCGTCGCGTCCAACCTGCGAGCAACTTGCTGTTCTCGCTTCAGCGACGCTTGAACGTGATTCAGTACATTCCGCGCCCTACTGTAAAGGCTATAAGCCCTTCATATTCCAATGCGTCGTAAAGATAGTCGCAACTTCAGCGAAGTTTAAAACTTTCTTACAATTTATAGTCGCCGATATAATTGTCCTATTTAAGGACTATTCTGAACAGTTGAGGTTTACTTTTGTTTAGATTTTATATCTTACTTTAACTCTATTTTCAATAATAGACGTCAACAAACGATTTTGACAGTGAAAGCCTTAAATACGTCTTCTCTGTGAAGCTATGATTATATGTACATTAATATAAACATTACATGGTAATATAGCTTAAAAAAGGGCTCATTTCATTACATGGCGACCGCGGCGCGTCCAACCTGCAGCGTCTTGCGGCTCTCGCTTCAACGCATGAATTACCGAAAGTGACGGGTTCTTTTCGGCGGAGTTAAAAACTGTCGTACAATGCTTTAATTATGGTCTTCAATTTGGCCTATGGAAGGACTATACTAAAAGACGTCAAGACGTCTAAATCCGTCTAAGGAAAATTCCGTACACGATCTTTTTTTACAACTGCCAGCTACTTATCACTGGACGTTTTTGAACGCTGGAACTAAAAGCAATCGATTATTCTCGATCAAGTTGACAATGGATAGTGTGTTCTTTGGATAAAGCGCTCGCGTACGGAATACCCGCAGCCGAATTTGCCGCGTCGATTTTTTTTTTAATTTGACTTATAATTTCCTTTGCAATTCGTTTGCAAATCTTGCTTTACTATAACATTTTAGTTCCATGTTGACCAAAAATAAAAAGACAAGATAAAAACTTAGTGTAAGTTTTGGAGGAGGTGACACGTGATTGAATCACGGGTTTCGTCAAACGAAACTTTGGTAAAATCAATTGAAGGTGAGATAATTAGAGTAGGCCTAATTGGTTTAAACCATACCTTTGTTTTTGATATAAATAATTTACCCGACACAGGGTGACCACCAACTTGACTTTAATCTCGTTTTATAGCTACTATAGCTGGTTTCTCCGACTATAAGATATAGCAATTTTTAATAAATATTTGGTCGGGTTATTCAGGACTACCGTGTATAGAAAAAAATAAGTGAATTGCAATTTTTAAATAAATAAAATTTCGTTCAAGATTGCAAGAGCAAGCAGTCGCGAACAATAAAAGAGCTTTTGCAAAAAAACATTGAAGGCCTGATTTTCACAGATCCTAGTGTTTTTGGGTTCTTTCAACTCAGAACCACTAGCATATTCAATCCTGACGCAAAAAAATGTCCCAAAAATTTGTATGAGTATTGTAGTTTCCACTACGTCACGCACACAAGTGAAAAATTCACACTAAAACGTGACGTAATGGAACGGAGATTTTGGGACATCTTTTTTTGAATGGTGGATGGAGAATGCGGTTGATTCTGAGTAGAATGAGGCCGAGAATGTCCAGATTTGTAAGAATCAGGTTTTCAATATTTATGTTAGAAAACGCCCAAAATGTATGAACTAAGCTCCATCTTGTAATTCCTTTTCACTCGGTATTTAAGATTGTTTTAATAAGTAGGTTGTAGTTGCTTCATATAGGTTGTATTGCTAAGAGTTTATTTACTTATTTATTTGCACGCTTAAGTCAACAACATTAATATATACACACTTATATTACACCCAAGAGAAATGATTGTAATAGAGAGATAATTCTAAGAAAAAATCGTGCCTCAGTTTGACATCCAAAACAGATGGCGCTGTACTGCGCCATATGATTTGCGGTCACTGAATTGTCAAACGTAAACTATTGACAATCAGAGTTACCGCAAATGTATGGAGCTGTACAGTGGCATCTCGTTTACTTGTCAAATTCTAAGTACGATATTGTCTTAGATTTTACACATCTTACTCACTCAATGAATCTTTGATTATACGCCTACTGTTTGTGCACATGATTGAATGAAAACATATTACAGTTTTTTGTATAGATGATATATTTGAACGTATAGAAACGGTTTTATGGGTACATATTAATGTTGTTGATTATACGAGTACCAGGCACATGTACATAACGTAGGAATGCTTTTTTCACCGTAGATCTCTAATTTATTATTGTCCTTTACAATACAACTGATCCTGATTTAAAATAATATGTACTTACTTGTGATTGTTTCTTATCATGTGTTTTTGTTTTGGAGCCCAATTATTTGCTTATTCCAAGACCAGTCTATTATAGTCGCCATCAGATATATCGGAGCGGTCTTGAAGCATCTTGATGCTTACAAATATCTGAATACGCCTCTATTGTGAAGATGTTAGAGTGCGTGTTCAGAGATTTTGAGCACCTCAGCCGCTCCGATATATCTGATGGCGACTGTACAATAAGATATTTCAGTTACTACAAAAATAAAATGTATGAAACTTGAAATGTATGATTTTGTCTAATGGATAAAGCATTATCTTAGGATTTTACTGATATTTCTCAGAGTGTTAACTCTGTCTATATACATACGTAAATATGACATTGTTTCTTGAAAGTGCTGTATAGGCACATTAAGTAACAGGGAAAACGAAATATTACATTAAAATATGTAAATATATGTTTACATGTCTGTAGTGATTTATTATATAAATGTTTACTGTATATTAGCTTATTCTTGAAAATTAGGAAGTCAGGAACACATGGCAAATAATAAATAATTTTGCTGTTTAAACGTCTTAATTTTAAAATAACCACTCGCGTGATTCATATTTTTCAGTGACTTCTATTATTATAATAAAATAAGGGTGACAGCTGGTAACCACAGTTACCAAAAGCAAGTGAGTGGCTATAATAATTATAAAGTCTACAATTTGGTTAATATTGTTTCAACAAAAGCATGTTACCTACTTATTATGAAGATATTGTACTTCCTACTGAAAATGTAAACCCCAATATTTCGAAGACCAATACTATCGCGTAAATGTAATTTAAATTATAAGATTCTTTGCATATCTATTTGTACAGGGGGAAATTGTTATGTTTACACCATACGCAGAGGGAATATGTGGGTCATATTGAACAATTTTTACTAGAAATCGTGAAAAAGAATACAGTTGTTCCATAGAAAATATTGATTATGTGATTCACCAAAATATATGAGACAATAGATTTTTTTTCGTGATTTCGGGGTTGGCCCCATAGTAAAAGTTGTTCAGTATAACCTGGATATATACCCTTGAGCGTATGGTCAAACATAACAATTACCCCTTTATATCACGCTTTATTCTAAAGAGGCGCACGCTGTATATCATGGATTAACATATCGTGGAGGAACAAATTTAATACTTAAGTTACTTGCGTCCAAGATGGGCCGGTTCTTAATAAGAGGATAGTGGTCGACCGCTTTCCATATAAGCGTATTTCCCATTTTCCTTCCTGAGTGTTGACTTTATGGAAAAAATCGATATAAATTATTGTATATTAACTATAGCTGTTTTAACGCCCAAGGTGGAAATTATTTGCTACCATGTGACACATGTATGTTTCTAAATATTATTTAAGCTAAAAAAATTGTATACAAAAAAATATGTCCTAGCAAGAAACGTGCTTGATCCCTAGCAAGGAAGAAAAATACCAATTTGATCCTAGCAGGGAAGAAAAAGCTTCTTTCCGAATAGGTCATGTGAAAAAATATTCTTATAATGTTAATATCCAGAGAGGAAAATGAGGACTACGTTTTCATTCGGGTACTCCACTAAATAAATTTTGGAATAATGCCTTTATATGGGCTTCTAGGACTCAGGAGGCTATAGATCTTGTCATTCAAGAGGACTCGTAATGTCATGTTATTAAAGGTTAGATCTGACGAAACTGACGCGTCATAGTGGATGACACGAACTGGCTCGTTATTGCTCTTGAGTGTAGATACTTACTGTTAATTTATTACGATTTTTTTTTTCTCAGTAACGAAATAAATAATTAGTGAGGCTATTAACCACTTGGACTATTTGGAGCTAAGCTTATATTATATTTTACCTTGACATAAATTTACAACTAAAAATAAATGTTTTATATCCGTCATACGCGACGAATTTTTTTTAAATTTTACGGTTTTTTTAATGAACTTATGACGTTATTCATAAACGCGTTACTGGCCTCAATTAGCTATGAATTGTTTGCCTTTATCTGTAATTTTGACTTATTTATTTGTAAGAAAGGGATAAAACATTTAACTAAATCAGGTTTGTAAAGTTTTATAAATAAGGGGGTTATTGTGTATTTCGGTTGTGAACGCGCATAAATTGCTGATTTGATTTTTCTCATCATTTCACTGCACCAAGAGATTAGATTAGTGTAGTGTCGATTCAAGGGACACTTGTGAATTTATCTTTACTTAAAATTAAGAATTGTACCAAAATGAACATTCCAATGTAGCTGTAAAATTTCATCAAACATACAGGGATCCAAGAATCTGACCTTGCACTTTACACCTTGAAAATAAATGGGCCATTCCCACTAGTATACTTACTACCAAGTTTTTGATGGACGACTGGTCTGGCCTAGTGGGTAGTGAACCCATCGCCCGAACCCGGGACCATCGATTTGGGAAGTGGCCGGTCAATTACGTCACGTTTTAGTGCGAAACACTTCTTCACTTTTAGTGCGTGACGTAGTGGAAACAACTTTTAAGACATTTTTTAAGCATCAGAATTGAATAGCTGGTGATTATGAGTTGGACGACCGCTCTGGCCTAGTGGGTAGTGAGCCTGCCTATGAAGCCGAAGGTCCCGGGTCCGAATCCCGGTAAGGGCATGACAAAAATATTTCCCGGTAGTTACCACCGACTTACTTTGGTGGTGACTTATTATTATTAACAACTTGGTGGTAACTAGTGGCTAAGAGAATTTGAAGTAGAGGTGGATTGTCAAAGAAAATTTTGTAGCCACAGTAAATTAACTGCTATCTTTCGACACATGATTAAAACTTTTAGAACACCATTTGACTTTGATCCTTATTCTTTCACTGATATGTGTGGTGAATATATTAGATGGCGCTACTTTTTGATATTTAACACAAATCAGTGAAAGAATAAGTGTAAGGCCTGAGTGGACGCTCGCTCGGCACGGCGTGCAGCGTGGCGTCGGGCTCACGAGTGCTGTGAGCAGCGTGCACTAAGGCCGCTCCTAAACGTTGGCATTTGCATAACATATTGCACGCCCGACTCGAGCGACACGCGAGACTCGAAGGATCAAAGTCAAATTGCGTTCTAAAAATGTTAATCATGTGTCGAAAATGGCAGTAAATTTACTGTAGCTACAAAGTTTTCTTTGACAATGCACCTCTATATCAAATTCACTTTGCTAGTGGGAATAACACAAATAAAGTCGCATTTAGATACTTGTGATGCCTTTGTGAAATAACTAACGGTAACTGTATTAATAAATGGTATACATGTGTCGAAGTCTAGGTCCCACATAGTCGCTTACAATAAGCACGGGATTTGCTTGTATCTTTATACGAATCACCTGTCAAAGCGTCCTTATGGCAAGCGACAAAGTGGGACTTTTTGCTTGGAAACGACACATATATGCATTCGTATTAGCCGTCCTATTCTGGCGATGTATCTTATATATGTAGATATACTAATGTGTCGTCGGAAAATTTCCAATATGGCGAAAAGCATTCAATAATGTTGGAAACTTCTTTTTTTTATATGGGAATCGATATTTAAGGGAAAAGAAAGGAAAGCCTGAAATTTTCCTGAGATTTATAAAGTACTTTTCCAACTTTTCGGAAATATACCGAAACCTGTTCATCTGTATTCTCATATGACACTTGGGTACGCATATTTTTCATTTTGTTATCTTTGATTACAAGAAATTTAGTACTGTAAAAAAAATTGGCGATCTAAGTAAAATAACCCAGGGATACATTAGAGGACAAATGTTCCGCGACATGTGTCGGCGACTTGATTACGCTTGACATATCTATACACCGTGTTTTTATTGAATTCCGTTAACTCCGGGGTATGGGCAAGTACGTTTAAGGAAGCTAAACGGCATAGTTACTTAAAAAAATATTTTTTTTATAATTGTTTAATTTTTTTAAATACATTTGATTCAACCAAACAATTGTGACATATCAATGTCATTTTGAACATCAACTGTCCGAGATAGTACTCAACTTTGCTTGCAAATGAATAAACTCGTACTAAACACTAATCAATATGTACGCAGGCCCGTAAATCCTTATAAGAAAAAAAAACTGATTATCTCCGAAATGGAGTTGATTAGAATACCGGTGTCTTTGTGAAAGTTACTTAATTTAAGCTCAGTAATGCACCCTTGAAATTAACGGAAATAAACACTGTAGAATAGTATAGAAGAAATTGTATTTAAATAACGCTTACACTTAAGCATTACATGAGACATCGCGCGACTTTGTCGCCAGTGTGTTGCACATGTGAGTCGCGCCCTGGGTACTAGACATGTCGAGCGAAGATCGGCAACGTCATGCCACCGGACGTCGCTGGCGACACGTCGCGTCCTGTGTATCCCTGGCTTAATGTTTTTATTGTGACTTCTTGGAAGTTGCTTAAAATATTTGTAAAGGTACTTAATAAACCGTGTCTCAGTATTTGTAATGTAATAGATACTTAATCAGACTGCGTGCGTTGCAAAGATCAGAACAGTTTTCTATGTATAAAAAATTTAAAATAAACCAGAATACAGACTCAAAGTGCATTGGGACAACTACGTAAATCGCTAAAATCCACTAAACCAGAAGCACTTTATTTCATACTTTTGCAATACTTAGTGTAAGGCCTGAGTGGACGCTCGAGTTGGGCGTGCGGCGTGCATGTTGAACAAATGCAACCGTATAGGAGCGGTCTTAGTGCACGCTGGTCACACCACTCGTGAGCCCGACGCCACGCTGCACGCCGTGCCGAGCGAGCGTCCACTCAGGCCTTACACTTATGCTATTGCAACGCTTACCCTTACTTCAGTAAAATTTGCTTCAATATAATCAATGTCTATGGAAGATTATCTACAATCTGTTATCCAAGTCAATAAATGCAATGGTAATGCTAATGTTCAGTGTTTGATTTTCTTTCTCAGTGACTGTCAGTGTAGAATGCCCCCTGGTACGGTCACGTCTGAAAATATCGATATGAAAAAAGTGGCAAAAATATGTATACACGACTTTATTGCCCATATTAAGGTAGTGTATACATATTTTTGGCACATTTTTCGTACCGATATTTTCAGACGTGACTGTACAAACTTATATATTTATTTAATCTTAATTGCACAAAAGAAAACTAATGCTATAGAGGCATTCTCTACTAGTCAACCTTTAGGCAAAGCAGATGAGTCGTAGGCGGTACAAAATCATGTGGAGCTGATGATAGAATTATGAATGAATTATTTTATAATGTATAGCATCTACACGCGCTGGACCGATCATGTTCGCTTTAGTTGTTATTGTAAATATTTCTCAATACTCTCAATCGTTAAAGTTGAAGACCAACCTATCGCGCGTTAAAACGAATTTTTGTTTGGGTACCCTAAAATATTTTTTATACTTGCCGTTCGCTTCAAGTTGGCCGTTGCCTCCCTCCGCACCACGCCGCAACCTAGGCCTGATTAGTGCTGCTGCTAATGCTGTGACGTCATTATGTAATGGTCAACTCATGTTTACCTAGTATGTTTAGTAGCTAGGGAGCCGGATGTAGCATGTGTACTCGAGCGTCGTAGGGTAAAAAGTTATATAAAGTTCTTTTCCAGCGAGCAGGAAAACGTCTACTCTTTTTCAAATCGAATGAATGAAATAATATTTTTTATTTCACGTAACACATGGACACCTTTTTATTAGTAGAACTTACACACTACGGGGCTAGTAGGTACAGTAATGTAACTTTAAAATAAAACAACACTCACGGGGGAATGCAATCCCTCACAGTGCGACCAGTAGTGACAGTCCCCTATCCGCTATCATTCGTAGGATGCTGTTAGACTTACCACGCAAGCAGCATCTTAAAAAATCGTTGAATAGATTGTGGTTTTGGTCCAAGTTAAGAGGCTGTCAATACCTAAAGCGCGCACACTGTCTATTTGTATCGGATTAAATGAGATAGCACTGTCGCATGTTACTGGGCCTGGGCAAGGGAATAATAAGAAAAATATTTAAATAAAAAAAAGTGGATTATTAGTGTAATATTTTACTCAACCACGGTTTAGATATAAATGTTTTGAAATTGTGATTTTAATTGCAGACCCATAAGTCAAAACAATAAAGACATAAAACCATTTAATTGTGATTTTAAGACCAATCATTGCAATTATTTTCTATCGAGCCGATTTCGTTCAATCGTGTATCGAGTACAACCACGGTCTTTGAAATATAATTAATATGAACATATATTTTTCTTACTTGACTAAAACAAATAGTCTTTCTTAAAAAACTGTTTAAGTAACATCAATTTCAAGGACATTGGGTGTTGACAGCCTCTTAATGCTATAATTTTTCTATAACTTAATCTGACAATTATTTGTACGCATTTCCTCAAAGTGACGATCACAATTTCGACGCCCGGTGTTCACAATGTAACCGTCACATTATGAAAATACATAGAATTATCAGATATATTAATAGCACAATTAGAGCATTCATTTGTACTAAAATGACCAAATCCATCTGATCAACATACGGCTAAAAGTGGTTAAGATAGACTCCACGGGGTAGCAAGATATTACTCGTATCTTAATTTGACGCGCTCGAGTAAATACAAAAATCCCCTCTTGGGCTCCCCAACCATAGTGTTTAAACTTCTTTGCTTCTTGCAAATATGATAACTGCTGTTCTTCTGATTTACAATAAAACACCAAGTTAGACCCAAACTTGTTTAATAAATAACTAGGCTTACAGTAATTCCTTCGGCTCGCACCCATGGTATCGAGACATATGTTACAAACATCAATTGATTTATCCTTTAATTAATATTTAGGTATCTAACATACACGGTGTAACATGAGGAAACCGAAAATTTTTAACAGTATTCCTGATCATATTTAGAGACTAAATAGTCATATAAACTTTTCTGGATTCCACCTAGTTTCAGAGTTACAATCAATTTAAAAAAAAACATCTTATTATTGTAACTTGGTAGAAAACGACTTTTTATGCCATGATTGGGAGTAGTCTAAATGCAAGTTATCTTTGCATAAACTAGGTTTTACTAAAAAAAAACGTATTCAGTGCCAGTTTTACCATAACATAACATTAACAAACATTAAAAAATTCGAAAAAATAAAACAAAAAAATATTTTCTTGGCGAAATTTACTTTAATTTTTTTTTTTCCTTCTTTCGACTTCAGAAGTGCGTGGTTAAAAATTTTCGGGCCCCTCGTGTTTTTTGATGGAAACTTAATACATAGAGATTTGGCTGCTTTTTCTACACTCCTTACTAATATGTTTCGAGAAATGGGCCCCAGGGCCAGACAGATATGTTATTTGAATTTTTATGTCTAATTCCATGTTACATCATAATGTCGTTTTAAAATGAGAGCGTAACCTCGATTGTATGGCGGGGGCTAGATTCGTGTGACTCTTAACCTTTTTTACGCCAATGACGCATATATCCGTACCGTAGGTACAACGCCGAAAACGGATTAATCCGTCACTGACCACAGAGCAACATAGACCTACGTGCATATGCATAAAGTTCAATTTCAGTTTTGACACTTCGGTGACGTGGCGTCCGAGTGACAGCTTTTGTGTTTGACCCGGCGTCGAAAAGATTAAGTAAAGATTATGGAAGGTAGAGGTAAGAATAGAACCTCCACCTACCAAAAAGTGTCCGTCAAAAAACTTTACATAGGTGGCGCTACAATACCTAGAATACTTGAAAAAAAAAACAAATCAAGACAGCGCTCTTCACTCCGTGAATAACGCCTACGTTCTTAGCTACTTTAGCGCTACTCTGGAGAGATTTGGAACTATTATTTATAGCTGACAGCTGGACACTTTTGCAACAGTTCTGCCTATGGAGATTGTATTCCTTACCTCTATCTTCCATAAAAGATAAACATAAACTCCCAACAGTCTGTGATAAGCAGCAATTTTATATTTTGTTACTACACAATCTAAGGCGCTGTACAAGGTTATCAAGTCTATTAAAACATTTTACAGTACATACGGCGCTACTTTACCACACTAGTGCGATAATTAGCACATTACGTAACCATGTCGAAAAAAAGGTATGCAGCCATATGTACTGTAATACATTGTACGATACATGTGCGAAAAGGCAACTCGTGTCGATTTAAAACACTCGCTGCGAACTTCCCATTTCTCGCACTTGTATCGTAAATTCGTAAAGTACTATTATTCGACTACGTACGTATCATTTTCTACTTTACATACTAATTCGTTAACTATCATACATACCCATATATTTAACATTTGACACCAGCTACCATCAACATTATTATATTAAAGTTACAACAGAAAGGACACATTCGTGTAAATATGGCATAGTAGCGGCAAAAAAACATATTTTTTTGTTTTTTTTTTGCGGCCCTAAAAAGGGCCATTCATTACAATTGCAAATAATAATAATAAATTTTAATATAATTCATTTAAATATCGATTTTATACATTAACCAAAATGGGCCAAATGGGCATAATAAGTATAATAACTATCGGGCTGCTCGAGTTGCTCTTTTAGTTCCGGAGTGCTTTCGCCCCATACAACAATGATTGCATTCCTAGGAAGCCAGGAAGGAGTAGTTTTGTGGTCATTCGTATTTCGTTCTGGCTTAACGGAGCCTTCGTTCCGCGAATTAGTTTTCCAGCTTCACAGGCAATTTTTTCTATAATAACATTGACAAAATAGTTCATAATTAAAATGCTTTTGCTTGAAATTCCGACGTTATTTCCTGTACGTGATTTTAATACTCTGATGAGGTATATTGAGAAACTATTGCAGTTCTTTCTTGACATCTTATTGCCGTCTTTCTTCTTTTTGCAGACCAGGCCACCTTCATTGGCTTGAATGCTTTCTTCATAAATTTGTAGGGAGGCATTTTTGATTTTATATTTGTATTTGTTTATAATTTACAATCTACGATTACGACTAGTGTATAATTTTGAGTATTAACGCGTAAGTACTATTTTGTCAAATACCGTTACATATTTTTATTATAGTAATTTCTGAAAAACGGCGTTAGCGATTTCGATAGAATTTAAAATATAGGGACGTTTTAAAATGACAATTCGATCAACCTAGGGTACACTTTTAAAATAGTTTGCCCGGTTAAGTTGTAAAGTAATGATTTCATTTAATTTTCAAACCAGAGGCCAACGATGGCGAAACATCGATCCTGGTCGTGATGATGATACAATCATTGTTTATATGATATAAAGTCTTAGATGTGTCTCATATCACGAATTTTCGAATGAATGCCTGCATAAAAATAGCAATGTGATATTTTTTTGCCGCTACTGTATATTATGCTCAGAAGATGTTATTATGTTCCTACAAAGAGAATTTGAAATAGAGGTGGATTGTCAAACAACATTTTGTAGCCACAGCAAATTTACTGCCATCTTTCGACACAAGCTATTAGAACGCCATTTGACTTTTATCCTTATTCTTTCACTGATTGACATGTGTTAAAGTAGTCAAATATCACAAAGTGGCGCCATCTAGTAGATCAAAGGCCAAAGGTATGGCGGCATCGATTAGAGCGATGGCGCCACAACCTTTAGCCTATGCCCGGAAGATAGCGCCACTTTTTGGTTATTAACAAATTTAACACATATCGTCAGTGAAAGAATAAGGATCAAAGTCAAATAGTGTTCTAAAAGTTTTAATCGTGTGTCGAAAGATGGTAGTAAATTTACTGTGGCTACCAATTTTCTTTGACAATACACCTCTATTTCAAATTCTCTTTGGTTCCTCCTAACTAATCTAATGGAATAAGAATAATGGAACTAAATATAATGAAATGAAGATATTATAATTATTTCATATTATGGCTTATTCTCGTTTCTTTTTAAAATCGTTTCAAATAGTAAAAGTTAGCACATGCAAAATCCTCGTATGATTCCAAAGTATGATTAAATGAAAGTTCCCTAGCGCAATATTCGTTGTGAAATATTACCGAAGCGGTACTATATAACATGAGCGATACAAACTATTTAAATTTTCACCTAATCCACCATAAGCTTAAAGATGACAATATCGACGCGAATTGCATTCATCTTCTGAACGCTAAGAACACCTAAAGGCGTCGTTACTAGTCGTGCCCGCAGCGCCAAGGACAACTATAGGTGTTATGGGGGACGCTGTCAAAGTAACCTTCACACTTTCAAGTAAAGTTTACATTAGCTCGCTTGCACCCGGGAGCTTGGCGTGGTACTAAATTTTTGTTTACGACGTATAGCGGTTAAAAGGTTAATTTGGCGCAAAATAAATGTATCTTTTATTGTTTTCTACGCTTTTAACAAAGCCGTTAATAATAATATGCACTTTTAAAAATATTTGGCCATTCTCATATGATTTATTACACAGCACTATTTTATTTATTTTAATATACGTCTTTAAAAACATCTGAATGCGTTATTTGATAACGTACAGGGTTGAAACTATGTAAGAGGCCCTGAGCGGTAATAAACTTATATCGCTTATTTTTATTTTTTTTATTTATCTTATTATTCCTAACAATAGTATTCAAGTTTAATTTTTGACGCTACCAAAGAGAATTAAAAAGACCAAGAGTGCTCACTTCATACAGCGGTTTTGTTACCAAAAATACTATTATTTTCGTAGTCTACATCTAGCGTCAAGTAGCGGAACTCTCAGTACTGCTACTACACAATACATTACGCGGCAAACAAAAAGCCTAATGCCTAACGATTATTATGACTATAATAACCGGTACTCGGAAATTTATAACTCCTACGCTTACTCTGGTTAGAATATTAGCTGAAAATCTTTGAGCTTTACACTTTTTGTTTGCCGCGACATCCATGGTCGAGAAGCAGTACTGAGAGTTCCGCTACCATCCACCAGACACCATCAACATTATTATATTAAAGTTACAACAGAAAGGACACATTCGTGTAAATATGGCATAGTAGCGGCAAAAAAACATATTTGTTAGTTTTTTTGCGGCCCTAAAAAGGGCTATTGATTACATTTGCAAATAAAAATAATAAATTTTAATATAATTAATTTAAATGGGCCAAATGGGTATAATAACTATCGGACTGCTCGAGTTGTTCTTGTAGTTCCGGAGCGCTTTCGCGCCATTCAACAATGATTGCATTCCTAGGAAGCCAGGAAAGAGTAGTTTTGTGGCCATTCGTATTTCGTTCTCACTTAACGGAGCCTTCGTTCCGCGTATTCGTTTTTCAGCTTCACAGGCGATTTTTTCTATAATAACATTGACAAAATAGTTCATTAAAATGTTTTTGCTTGAAATTCCGACGTTATTTCCTGTACGTGATTTTAATACTCTGATGAGGTATATTGAGAAACCGTTGTAGTTCTTTTTTGACATCTTGTTGCCGTCTTTCTTCTTTTTGCAGACCAGGCCGCCGCCGGGCTTCATTGACTTGAACGCTTTCTTCATAAATTTGTAGGGAGGCATTTTTGATTTTATATTTGTATTTGTGTATAATTTACAATCTACGATTACGACTAGTGTAGTATTCATAATAATTTCGATAATTAAACCGTACGATTTTGTCAAATACCGTTTCATATTTTTATTTTAGTAATTTCTCAAAAACGGCGTTAGCGATTTCGATGGAACTTAGAATATAGGGACGTTTGAAAATGACAATTCGATCAACCTAGGGTACACTTTTAAAATAGTTTGCCCGGTTGAGTTGTAAAGTAATGATTTCATTTAATTTTCAATCCAGAGGCTAACGATGGCGAAACATCGATCCTGGTCGTGATGATGATACAATCATTGTTTATATGATATAAAGTCTCAGTCTCAAGTCTATGATATAAAGTGTCAGATGTGTCTCATATCACGAATTTTCGAATGAATGCCTGCATAAAAATAGCAATGTGATATTTTTTTGCCGCTACTGTATATTATGCTCAGAAGATGTTATTATGTTCCTACAAAGAGAATTTGAAATAGAGGTGGATTGTCAAACAACATTTTGTAGCCACAGCAAATTTACTGCCATCTTTCGACACAAGCTATTAGAACGCCATTTGACTTTTATCCTTATTCTTTCACTGATTGACATGTGTTAAATTAGTCAAATATCACAAAGTGGCGCCATCTAGTAGATCAAAAGCCTAAGGTATGGCGGCATCGATTAGAGCGATGGCGCCACAACCTTTAGCCTATGCCCGGTAAGATAGCGCCACTTTTTGGTTATTAACAAATTTAACACATATTGTCAGTGAAAGAATAAGGATCAAAGTCAAATGGTGTTCTAAAAGTTTTATTCATGTGTCGAAAGATGGTAGTAAATTTACTGTGGCTACCAAATTTTCTTTGAAAATACACCTCTATTTCAAATTCTCTTTGGTTCCTACTAACTAAGCTAATGGATTAAGAATAATGGCACTAAATATAACCAAATTAAGATATTATAATTATTTCATATCATGGCTTATTTTCGTTTCTTTTTACAATCGTTTCAAATAGTAAAAGTTAGCACATGCAAAAACTTCGTTATTTTTTTTCTCCCTGAAAGTTCCCTAGCGCAATATTCGTTGTGAAATATTACCGAAGCGGTACTATAACATGAGCGATACAAACTATTTAAATTCCCACTAATCCACCATAAGCTTAATGAAGACAATATCGACGCGAATTGCATTAACCTTCTGAACGTCAAGAACACCTAACGGCGTCGTTACTAGTCGAGCCCGTAGCGCCAAGGACAACTATAGGTGTTATAGCGGACGCTGTCAAAGTAACCTTCACACTTTCAAGTAAAGTTTACATTAGCTCGCTTGCGCCCGGGAGCTTGGCGTGGTACTAAAGTTTTTGTTTATGACGTAAAGCGTTCAAAAGGTCAATTTGGCGCAAAATAAATGTATCTTTTATTGTTTTCTACACTTTTAACAAAGCTGTTAAAAATAATATGCACTTTTAAAAATATTTGGCCATTCTCATATGATTTATTACACAACACTATTTTATTTATTTTAATATACGTCTCAAAACATCTGAATGCGTTATCTGATAATGTACAGGGATGAAACTATTTGAGGCCCTGAGCGGTAATAATCTTATATCGTTTATTTTTCTTAAAGGCTATCATCTTATTATTCCTAACAATAGTATTCAAGTTTAATTTTTGACGCTACCAAAGAGAATTAAAAAGACCAAGAGTGCTCACTTCATACAACGGTTTTGTTACCAAAAATACTATTATTTTCATAGTCTACATCTAGCGTCAAGTAGCGGAACTCTCAGTACTGCTACTAGACAATACATTACGCGGCAAACAAAAAGTCTAATGCCCAACGATTATTACAACTAGAATAACCGGAACTCGGAAATTTATAACTCCTACGCTTACTCTGATTAGAATATTAGCTGAAAATCTTTGAGCATTACACTTTTTGTTTGCCGCTGCATCTATGGTCGAGTAGCAGTACTGAGAGTTCCGCTACCATCCACCAGTCACCAGCTACCATCAACATTATTATATTAAAATTAAAACAGAAAGGACACATTCGTGTAAATATAGCATAGTAGCGGCAAAAAATCATATTAGTTAGTTTTTTTTGCGGGCCTAAACAGGGCTATTCATTACAATTGCAAATAAAAATAATAAGTTTGAATACAATTAATTTAAATATCGATTTTATACATTAACCAAAATGGGCCAAATGGGCATAACTATCGGACTGCTCTAGTTGCTCTTGTAGTTCCGGAGCGCTTTCGCCCCATTCAACAATGATTGCATACCTAGGAAGCCAGGAAGGAGTAGTTTTGTGGCCATTCGTATTTCGATCTCGCTTAACGGAGCCTTCGTTCCGGGTATTCGTTTTCCAGCTTCACAGGCGATTTTTTCTATAATAACACTGACAAAATAGTTCATAATTAAATTGCTTTTGCTTGAAATTCCGACGTTATTTCCTGTACGTGATTTTAATACTCTGATGAGGTATATTGAGAAACTATTGCAGTTCTTTCTTGACATCTTATTGCCGTCTTTCTTCTTTTTGCAGACCAGGCCACCGCCGGGCTTCATTGACTTGAACGCTTTCTTCATAAATTTGTAGGGAGGCATTTTTGATTTAATATTTGTATTTGTGTATAATTTACAATCTACGATTACGACTAGTGTATAATTTTGAGTATTAAATCGTACTATTTTGTCAAATACCGTTTCATATTTTTATTTTAGTAAATTCACAAAAACGGCGTTAGCGATTTCGATGGAATTTAGAATATAGGGACGTTTTAAAATGACAATTCCTTGACAATACACCTCTATTTCAAATTCTCTTTGGTTCCTACTAAGCTAATGGAATAAGAATAATGGCACTAATTATAACGAAATGAAGATATTATAATTATTTCAAATTATGGCTTATTATCGTTTCTTTTTACTATCGTTTCAAATAGTAAAAGTTAGGATATTAGAGCACATGCAAAAACCTCGTTATTTTTTTATTCTCCTTTCAAAAGCAAAGTATGATTAAATGAAAGTTCCCTAGCGCAATATTCGTTGTGAAATATTACCGAAGCGGTACTATAACCTGAGCGATACAAACTATTTATATTTCCACTAATCCACCATAAGCTTAATGAAGACAATATCGACGCGAATTGCATTAACCTTCTGAACGCTAAGAACACCTAAAAGCCTTGTTACTAGTCGTGCCCGCAGCGCCAAGGACAACTATAGGTGTTATGGCGGACGCTGTCAAAGTAACCTTCACACTTTCAAGTAAAGTTTACATTAGCTCGCTTGCGCCCGGGAGCTTGGCGTGGTACTAAAGTTTTTGTTTATGACGTAAAGCGTTCAATTAAAAAAGGTTAATTTGGCGCAAAATAAATGTATCTTTTATTGTTTTCTACGCTTTTTACAAAGCCGATAGAAATAAATAATAAATTTTAATATAATTAATTTTAATATCGATTTTATATATTAACCAAAATGGGCCAAATGGGCAAAATGGGGCATAATAACTATCGGGCTGCTCGAGTTCCTCTTGTAGTTCCGGAGCGCTTTCGCCCCATTCAACAATGATTGCATTCCTAGGAAACCAGGAAGGAGTAGTTTTGTGGCCATTCGTATTTCGTTCTCGCTCAACGGAGCCTTCGTTCCGCGTATTAGTTTTCCAGCCTCACAGGCGATTTTTTCTATAATAACATTGACAAAATAGTTCATAATTAAAATGCTTTTGCTTGAAATTCCGACGTTATTTCCTGTACGTGATTTTAATACTCTGATGAGGTACATTGAGAAACTGTTGTAGTTCTTTCTTGACATCTTGTTGCAGTCTTTCTTCTTTTTGCAGACCAGGCCGCCGCCGGGCTTCATTGACTTGAACGCTTTCTTGATAAATTTGTAGGGAGGCAGTATTTTTGATTTTATATTTGTATTTGTGTATAATTTACAATCTACGATTACGACTAGTGTAATTCATAATAATTTCGAGTAATAAACCGTACTATTTTGTCAAATACCGTTTCATATTTTTATTTTACTAATTTCTCAAAAACGGCGTTAGCGATTTCGATGGAATTTAGAATATAGGGACGTTTGAAAATGACAATTTGACAGTTTGCCCGGTTAAGTTGTAAAGTAATGATTTCATTTAATTTTCGAACCAGAGGCCAACGATGGCAAAACATCGATCCTGGTCGTGATGATGATACAATAATTGTTTTTATGATATAAAGTCTCAGACGTGTCTCATATCACGAATTTTCGAATCAATGCCTGCATAAAAATAGCAATGTGATATTTTTTTGCCGCTACTATATATTATGCTCAGAAGGTGTTATTATGTTCCTACAAAGAGAATTTGAAATAGAGGTGGATTGTCAAACAACATTTTGTAGCCACAGCAAATTTACTGCCATCTTTCGACACAAGCTATTAGAACGCCATTTGACTTTTATCCTTATTCTTTCACTGATTGACATGTGTTAAAGTAGTCAAATATCACAAAGTGGCGCCATCTAGTAGATCAAAGGCCAAAGGTATGGCGGCATCGATTAGAGCGATGGCGCCACAACCTTTAGCCTATGCCCGGTAAGATAGCGCCACTTGTTGGTTATTAACAAATTTAACACATATTGTCAGTGAAAGAATAAGGATCAAAGTCAAATGGTGTTCTAAAAGTTTTAATCATGTGTCGAAAGATGGTAGTAAAAATAATAAATTTTAATATCGATTTTATACATTAACCAAAATGGACTAAATGGGCAAAATGGGGCATAATAACTATCTGACTGCTCGAGTTACTCTTTTAGTTCCGGAGCGCTTTCGCCCCATTCAACAATGATTGCATTCCTAGGAAACCAGGAAGGAGTAGTTTTATGGCCATTCGTATTTCGTTCTCGCTTAACGGAGCCTTCGTTCCGCGTATTAGTTTTCCAGCTTCACAGGCGATTGTTTCTATAATAACATTGACAAAATAGTTCATAATTAAAATGCTTTTGCTTGAAATTCCGACGTTATTTCCTGTACGTGATTTTAATACTCTGATGAGGTATATTGAGAAACTGTTGTAGTTCTTTCTTGACATCTTGTTGCCGTCTTTCTTCTTTTTGCAGACCAGGCCGCCGCCGGGCCTCATTGACTTGAACGCTTTCTTCATAAATTTGTAGGGAGGCAGCATTTTTGATTTTATATTTGTATTTGTGTATAATTTACAATCTACGATTACGACTAGTGTAGTATTCATAATGATTTCGAGTATTAAACCGTACTATTTTGTCAAATACCGTTTCATATTTTTATTTTACTAATTTCTCAAAAACGGCGTTAGCGATTTCGATGGAATTTAGAAACTAGGGACGTTTGAAAATGACGATTTGACAGTTTGCCCGGTTAAGTTGTAAAGTAATGATTTCATTTAATTTTCAAACCAGAGGCCAACGATGGCGAAACATCGATCCTGGTCGTGATGATGATACAATCATTGTTTATATGATTAAAGTATCAGACGTGTCTCATATCACGAATTTACGAATCAATGCCTGCATAAAAATAGCAATGTGATATTTTTTTGCCGCTACTGTATATTATGCTCAGAAGATGTTATTGTTCCTACAAAGAGAATTTGAAATAGAGGTGGATTGTCAAACAACATTTTGTAGCCACAGCAAATTTACTGCCATCTTTCGACACAAGCTATTAGAACGCCATTTGACTTTTATCCTTATTCTTTCACTGATTGACATGTGTTAAAGTAGTCAAATATCACAAAGTGGCGCCATCTAGTAGATCAAAGGCCAAAGGTATGGCGGCATCGATTAGAGCGATGGCGCCACAACCTTTAGCCTATGCCCGGTAAGATAGCGCCACTTGTTGGTTATTAACGAATTTAACACATATTGTCAGTTTTTATAATTCTATGGCGACTGACTGACTTTTTTCCTAATTTTTCAAATTCTCTAACTATTTATGCTAATGTCTTAATTTCAATTATATTATTTTTCAATGCTTAGATTTGACACATTATATTTGCACGCTTGCTTGCAAGCAAAATACACATTGTACCTGAATAGTCCTAACACCTTATGTTACTGTATTTTTGCAAATAAATAAATGATTGATTGATGATTGAAAGAATAAGGATCAAAGTCAAATGGTGTTCTAAAAGTTTTAATCATGTGTCGAAAGATGGTAGTCAAAATAATAAATTTTAATATCGGTTTTATACATTAACCAAAATGGACTAAATGGGCAAAATGGGGCATAATAACTATCTGACTGCTCGAGTTGCTCTTGTAGTTCCGGAGCGCTTTCGCCCCATTCAACAATGATTACATTCCTAGGAAACCAGGAAGGAGTAGTTTTGTGGCCATTCGTAATTCGTTCTCGCTTAACGGAGCCTTCGTTCCGCGTATTAGTTTTCCAGCTTCACAGGCGATTTTTTCTATAATAACATTGACAATATAGTTCATAATTAAAATGCTTTTGCTTGAAATTCCGACGTTATGTCCTGTACGTGATTTTAATACTCTGATGAGGTATATTGAGAAACTGTTGTAGTTCTTTCTTGACATCCTGTTGCCGTCTTTCTTCTTTTTGCAGACCGGGCCGCTGCCGGGCTTCATAGACTTGAGCGCTTTCTTCATAAATTTGTACGGAGGCATTTTTGATTTTATATTTGTATCTATGTATAATTTACAGACTGCGATTACGACTAGTGTAGTATTCATAATAATTTCGAGTATTAAACCGTACTATTTTGTCAAGTACCGTTTCAAATTTTTATTTTAGTAATTTCTCAAAAACGGCTTTAGCGAATAGAAAAATCTTTGAGCATTAGACTTTTTGTTTGCCGCGACATCTATGGTCGAGTAGCAGTATTTTTGGTAATAAAACCGTTGTATGGAGTGAGCACTCTTGTTCTTCTTAATTCTCTTTGGACGCTACCTAACATCAATGATACATTGATTGAGTAAGATGTGTGAAATCGAAGACAATTTTGTGCTTCGAATTTGACAGGTAAACGAGATGGCGCTGTACAGCTCCATACATTGTGCAGTAACTCTTGATTGTCAAAAGTTGACGTTTGACAATTCAGTGAGTGCAAAACACATGGCGCAAAACAGCGCCATCTGTTATGGATATCAAACTAACCCGTGAGTAGTCGGATTAAAAATGCGGTAAACTGGCGGCCCACCACTCACTGGTCGATACGAAAACCAGTAATCTGTCGGCCACCAGTGAGTGGTTAGTGAGGTGCTGCAGTATTTAGCGGTGAAATTGAACGGTTTTAAGTATAGTTACGCTCTTCTAGGGCCCAAAATCAGGGAGCAAGCTAGACAAGGATAACATACAGACGAAGAAAAACAACACTTGGTATAAAATTTGTCGGGGAGCGACCGCCTAGTCAGAGTTAAGTCTTGATTTTTATTAATCATTATTTTTGTCAAGGAAACCGGAAAACCGTCACTCTTCCGGAGTTAATTCAACTCTATAATCTATCTGCCGGTCATGGTATCGGTATCGGTATGGCCAAATGTATAAACATTGAAATCATTTGTTATATTTAAATAGCCTATGTACGCTGATTCCAACAATATATGATTTAATATATACTTTTATACGAAGATAAGCTGAAATCGTCAATATTGTAAAATCTTAATCCGCGCTGACCACCCATCGGGGCCCCGCCACTTGACCGCTTTTGCGCAAATCCGCGGCGCCACTTGACTGCTTATTGCGTTTTCGCTGGCACCACTTGAAGGGCTAAGGGACACTTTTTTCTTAAACTTTACCTCTCTATTACAATCTCTTTGCTAACATTAACAATAACAACAAGGACATAAATATGCAATAGGTATTGTGCTAGATGTTTCCTGATTACTAAACTAAACAGATTCTCTAAGGGATTTACACCATGACACCAACACTAAAAACTAACCTCCAAAAATAACAAAAACAAATGTATTTGTGGTTCGGAATATTATCCTTTTCAAAATACGTCATAAAAATGGGATTAAATTTTGACACATTTTTACTAAATATCTTTGGTTAAGTTTTCGGATTTTATACACAATGATTTAGCGGTGGCAGCATGGTTCCATTTTTATCACTTGTCACTATGCCCGTCACTTTCGCGCTTGCAAACTTGTTAGAACGTGACAGGCATGGTGACAAATGATAAAAAGCCGACCATCTTAGCCCTACAGTTCTACTTATATCAATCAACATTATTCCTCACAAATTGACTAAACAACCACTTGAGAGTGGGCCTTGCGGGCAATAAGAATCTGGCCCCATTCTTACTTACAGCGGTGTCACGCACACGAATTCGAGCCAATCGTGCAGTCTAACGCCACAACGCGATTGGTGGATGAGTTTGCATCACGCGTGCGATTGGTCGCAACTAATTGCGTTAGACTAACCGATTGGCTCGAATTCGTGAGTGACACTGAACTAGCAACATTCTTAGTGCCCGTAGGCTCGTCCTTAGATATATGTAAATGTACCAGTATCTACAAAAGGATTACATTAGAGACTTTACCTCATTACATTAGTTCTTTTTCGAAGTGGATTGCCCCGGTGCCTGCCGTTTCGGCCGACTCGGGCCGGCTTGAGTCTTCCGTTCCTGCCGCTGCCGGGACTCAGACTTCTCCTGCCACGGCTTAGGCCTCTCAGGCTTCCGGGTCTCTTTAGGCTTCTCTGGACGCTTAAGTTTGACGGGAGGAGGTGGTCGTATGTTCAAGTCTTGCGGGCGTTGTGCGGTTTGAGTGGGTGTTTGCGACTCCGTGATTGGATGAGTGTGAGGCCGCGAGGGTGTTTGGTCTCACAAGGGCCTCCTGGCCTTGACCATGTCCTCGGTGGCCTGCCACAGTTTGGTCTCGACCTCCTTGTCGAAGGGATATTTGGAGGTGTATTCGACGCAGTCGCGATAGAATTTGCCAGTTTTGCCCTCGATGCTGTAGTCAGTGGCACAGAATACGACCGTCTCTGAACCCTGGAGATGAATATTATTATTTATTTTGAAGTTAGGAGACAACAAATAATGGGTAAGGGGTAGTGACCCTGCTTATGATGCCGATAGCCCTGGGTTCGAATCCCGGTAAGGGCATTTATTTGTGTGATGAGCGCAGAATGTTCCTGAGTCATGGATGTTTTCTATGTATTTAAGTATTTGTATATTATATGTATTGTTGTCTGAGTACCAACAACACAAGCCTTCTTGGCTTACCGTGGGACATAGTCAATTTGTGTAAGAATGTCCCTATAATATTTATTAATTATTTTATTATTATAATAAAAAGGTCAAGTCTAATAAAATAACGTGCGCCTTAGTTTATGCCCACTGTTGATGTTTTGTGCTCACTAAAATTTCAGAAGTCAACTTGTGACAACCAAAGTACGAAATTTGATTTACCAGCGATACTAAACCTACGACCCGCCTGGCTGATTTAGGTGGCCCGCCATGTGATCCTGGTATAGGTAGGCAGACCAAGCTAAGTTGGCAGCGATTTTAATAGCACAGACTGTGCAGGTGTTATTTTAACGTCAAACTTCCATGAAATTATGAATAAACAAGGAAGAAACTCTTATGATAGCGATACGGCTATTTGTTTAAAAACTGGATCGACAAAAAAAATCTGTTTAATCATAGAATATGGCCACAAATTTCACGAGAATCGCGTTCGAAAACACTTCGGTCAATAGACTGTTACAGTTTGGCGATAATATTGTTTGTAAGCATGTATCTATTATAAGAATAAAAAACTTGCCTGCTGAGATGACCTCATGAACAGCAAAGCGATCGGCGCCATCAGAATGAAGTGATACCATCTCAAAAAATCTCTGGAACAAATGATATAAAATAAGTGTAGAAAACTTAATCAAATTAAACTTTATTTTAATTAATAATTAACTAGGTGTTAGATCAAGATATGTCCGCAACGATTTTGTTAGCTCTGTGCAACTGTTATTTATACGTCAGAATTTCATAAACGTTTGACGTTTAAAATAACACTGCTATAGAAACCGCTGCAGACTAGTCTTGGATTTGACTTTAGCATTCTTCTAGTACTCTTGAGCCCAGTTTTAGTTTTTAAGTTTGGGTGCCCTGAAAACCAGTGCCGCGTCTAAAAAACACGGCTTATGCTGAGCGGCATCCTATTTGGTGTACGTGTAGGTAATTATTTACTTTGTTTTTGTTTGATTTTATGCCAAATAAATATTTTCTATTCTATTCGATTCTTTTCAAACGGTCATTCGCGGATGGTCTAGAACAAAAAATAACTACTGTAATATTTTGTCTATATCGCTATTAGTCTACATCGCAAACGGTCTAGAACGCAAAACGACCACAACTTTTTATATAGGTAGGTTAGGTTCGTTAGGTATCTTAAAATGGCCGAAGGCCAAACAGTACAGAATAGGAGCCCAGAGGAAGCGGGGCTCCGTCGACATCGCTATAAAGTTAAGATAAAACGGAAAAAATTATGTAGGCATTTTGCGTTCTAGTCCGTAGACTATAACCGATGTAGGTAAAATATTACACTAGTCATTTTGCGTTCTAGACCGTCCGCGAATAACCCTTTTCCACACTGACTGCGTAAAGTCAAGCTTTTAAAAAAAATAATCGAAGACCTGATTTTCACAGATCCTGATGTTTTTGGATTCTTTCAACTCATAAGTACTCAATCGGAGATGCTAGAAAAGATGTCCCAAAAATTTGTAGTTTCCACTACGTCACACACATACAAGTGAAGAATTGCTTATCACTTATATGTGACGTAATGGAACGGACATTTTGGGACATCTTTCTTTAATATTCTGCTGCCGGTGTAGCTTTATTTGACGTTCACAGGCGCATTGTAATATGCCTACTTGAATAATAAGCTATCTTAACTTATCTTTATCTTTA
This sequence comes from Cydia pomonella, assembly GCF_033807575.1. Classification (NCBI taxonomy): domain Eukaryota; kingdom Metazoa; phylum Arthropoda; class Insecta; order Lepidoptera; family Tortricidae; genus Cydia; species Cydia pomonella. The sequence goes on from NC_084703.1 coordinate 43,843,661, forward strand.
ATCGTAGGATGGAGAATGCTGTCGATTCTGAGTAGAATAAGCCCAATTATATTCAGATTTGTAAGAAACTCCCTAGCCTTCTTTTTACGAACAGTGCTTATTTTCCCCTGGCTGACGGGACAGAAAAACAACAAATAGTAGTTGAGCACGTGTCTTCGTGAATGACACGATCAAGTAGTGTTCAATTTATACGTAATTCACAGACTAGCGATAAAAAGGTCGTTTTTTATCAGTTGAACTTAGATACTGTGGCATTATGTTTTATCACAGTAACATAGTACTTATTTACTTATTAGTACATGATTTTTACAAATACTGGTTCTTGCAAAATGAACTAAAAGCAGTTTGAAAAATTAGTTTTAATTGTAGATTACATAGTCCAAAATAAAAGTAGCTTTGATTAATAATAGGTATATGTTATTAATTAATTATAACATAAATAGGGTTGCCATAATTAGTAGAACCCTGGACACACGGTGTGCACGTCCACTCCTGAGTCCTTAAGCTTGTCAGCCAAGGCGCCGCCAAAGTACGCGCTCATGAGCTTGGAGCAATAGCCGCGATTGCTCCAATCTTTGAGCTCACCCTGGAAGTCGGATACTCTAGTTACACCTCACCTGAACAGATTAGTATAGCAGAACCCTGGACACACGGTGTGCACGTCCACTCCTGATTCCTTAAGCTTGTCAGCCAAAGCGCGGCCAAAGTAAGCGCTCATGAGCTTGGAGCAATAGCCGTGATTGCTCTAATGTTTGAGCTCACCCTGGAAGTCGGATACTCTAGTTACACCTCACCTGCACAGATTAGTATAAGAGAACCCTGGACACACGGTGTGCACGTCAACTTCTGAATCCTTAAGCTTGTCAGCCAAGGCGCGGCCAAAGTACGCGTTCATGAGCTTGGAGCAATAGCCGCGATTGCTCCAATCTTTGATCTCGCCCTGGAAGTCGGATACTCAAGTTACACCTCACCTGAACAGATTAGTATAGCAGAACCCTGGACACACGGTGTGCACGTCCACTCCTGAATCATAAAGCTTGTCAGCCAAGGCGCGGCCAAAGTACGCGTTCATGAGCTTGGAGCAATAGCCGCGATTGCTCCAATCTTTGAGCTCACCCTGGAAGTCGGATACTCTAGTTACACCTCACCTGAACAGATTAGTATAGCAGAACCCTGGACACACAGTGTGCACGTCAACTCCTGAATCCTTAAGCTTGTCAGCTAAGGCGCGGCCAAAGTACGCGTTCATGAGCTTCGAATTGCAGTAACCAGGATTGTATCGGCCTTTCACCTTGCCCTGGAAGAGTAACGTACATAGAAAACGCACTAAGTCAGGAAAACGATACTCGCAAGGTATTTATCGTAAAGCTTGCTGTCCCATTTGTACCCATAACTTTCTTAGGCCGCGAAATACAAATCTGCTCGGTGTCTCGTGTCAAAGCGCTTAACGCCTTAACCTCATTTCTGCCATGGGTACCAAATAATGATTTGTTGTGCAAGTCAGTGAACGGATGTGTGTCGTATGTGCTTGAGGTACTGTGACGTGATGGATGGTAGTTGAATATTATTTATTATCTTGTGAAATTGTACAGTGCTTTAGTTTATAACTGTTATGCTGTATAACTATTGTAATCATAAATATACAAAGCCGTGAAGATTGTCCGATCCGATATCGGTTGTTAGGCTTAGAACGCATTGCAATTAATTTATTGCGGTTTCAGAACCGCAATAATTAAAACGTACTTTACGTACCCTCTTAGAGTATATAAAAACACTTCATTCTATAATCCAATTACAAGACTGTGCCGCCAATATAATGATTTAATAGCCGGCGATCATTGCGATAGAGGCATTGATATTTTTGATCCCACATTGCTAGGTTTTAGAAGTGCTCGGCTAACATCCTTTTCTCCTATCGCAATGACCGATGACATCTGCTTCAACTCTCTAAGTTTGTCTCATTTCTGAGCTTTAGTTTTTATAATGTAAAGTTACTCTCTTATATTATAATGTTGAGATAGTTATTTGTTTCTGATGTTTTTCACTGTAGCTATGATATGTTGTTTAATTGATTTGTTAAATTTGCGCTTACTGATAAAGCATGCTGTGTACACTTGTTTTGGATCTCGTGCTAGTTTTTAAGCCATAATGTGCAATAGTATGTTTCTCGACAATATCTGTTTAGTGTGCCTAATAAAGTGAAATAAATAAAAATAAGTACTGCATGCTTAATAAGTGCACGCACTTGCAAGACTGAATCCGCATGAAATTAATCACAGTGCATGCTAAGCCTAAAGTCCTACATCTGCGTAGTGGGGCCAAGGGGGCGCCGTCTTTAGCGATCATGCACAATACAACAAACATTATGGCTACACACTACACATACGCACACAAACAAATATTATCAATCCGACAGCTGACGGGGGGCTCCGACATACCTAGTTGAAATTATCGGAAGCGCCTTTACGTGGGATGTCGGAAGATGCTTATGAGAAAAACAGCTGCAGAGGAGTGCCATATGGCATCAAATTGTTAGCGTTATTTATCGTTTTTAATAATAAAGATTTATTAAAAGAAAAACAAACACAGAAAAACACATATTTAACTTCCATCCGATATCGGATCGGGCATGTGAAAACGCTGTACAGCGGGAAGGTATGAGAATGCGATGCAGTTGAGTATATAGATAAATAAAATCATTTAATTCGAGTAACTTGTATGCACTTATAGCTATGTTACAGATTTATCACTAAATAATTACTAAGGCAGCTATGTTTCTAGAAGTACCTAAATAGTGGTTAGACATAATAAGTACTTCTAGAAACATGCATATTATCACAATGCCTCAAATATGGGCAGTCAATCCTCTCGGCAATCGAACGCAGGATTAGGTTGGGGCTGCCCGCACCCGGCGCACCAGCGTACCGCGAAAACCGAAATTCGCATATTGCGGCGATCTTTCTCTTTTACTCTCATTAAGTCGTAATTAGAGTGACAGAGAAAAAGGTCCGCAATTGACAAACTTCGATTTTCGCAGTTTGCCCAGGGTTATAGAGGGGGCGCGGTGGGCAAACGGGTATTTTGCTTAATTCTACCTCGTGTTCGAACTACGCGGTTTACAATATGCTTACCTGGACTGCCAATTCAGACTCCTGCTTTAAATTTAAATCATTAAAGTTGATATTCCCTTTCTCGTGAAGCGTGGAAGACACGATCACGATTCTGAAATAAAATGTACATATAGATATCTTACGAAGCAAGTGAATTTAGCTAAATTAGACCTTAAACTGATGGAAATAAGAACTAGATTACGCTTCTGTTAATTGCAATAACTGTATTAATAAAAATATGCTTCACACATTACAAAAAGAGAAAGTAATTGTAACAATGTTAAAAATATCATATATAAGTTTTCTTCGCCTTGCATGCTAAATATGTGACGATTTTAAACGACAGGGTGACATTATAATGGAAGCACCATATAAAGTTTGGCTTGAAAACAGCACTTATTTGCAGTTAAGTTGATATACTATATATTATCTTCTATTATACTTAATTGCAATTGCAAGCATTGGCCATGACACGTCTAGACTGGCCGTTTTGTGCGTGAGGAAATTAAAAAAAAAATTATAATAATAATGGGCCAAGCAAACTACCGAGTGGACACCAAACATAGTGCGGCGTCACGGCAGACCTCGAAGGAGATGGCGGCACGATATTGACGTCTTTCAGAAAGATTGGCCTAATATTGCCATAGACCGAGACGCGTGGAAGAAAGAAAGGCCTTTGCCCAACAGTGGGACACAACAGGCTAACAAATTAAAAAAAATACAAATAGTTACTAGTATTTCAAGCTCGCATATATTGCCGTAAGCAGACCGTGCACGTCTTTTTAAGATTTGAAAAGTCCTGCATTGTCAATCATGCGTTTACTGGATAAAAAGCATCTGTTATAGCATATAAACAAGTAAACTAAGGTTAATATTTCACTGAGAAGGCTGAAATAAAGAAATGTGGAGGACTTTGGACATTATTATACTAATCGTAAATTTAACAGTAAACAAGGTAATTAAGTATCAATCAATACCGATGTCGCTTTTGGTTTTGTGCGAGTTCTTTGATGAAAAAATCTATTAAATACCGTCGCCGAACAGCTTAAACAAATATATTTAAGCTACTTATGGACTAGTTGGGAGATTTTAGATGGTTTCATGCTAGCAGATGAAACTAATTTATTTGGTGCAACGAAACACAAGTGGGTAAAAAAAGAACAATAACAAACTTAAATAAAAAAAATGCCCTTAGTTGTGATCACGTGGTAGCCCAGAAGCTGGCCGCATTTCCCCTCTGAATAGCAATGCTGATGTCGAACGAAATGGCCTTACCTCTGGGCTCCTACCGGGAAAATCGAAGTTCGTCAATTGCGGACATTTTTCTCTGTCACTCTAATTACGTCTTAGTAAGAGTAAAAGAGAAAGATCCCCGCAATTTGCGAATTTCGGTTTTCGCGGTAAGCCCCCTGGTCACCCAAAGCCGGTTTGCTAACTCCTTAAAGCTGGCCATACACACTAGGGTATGCCTGCGCAGTTTTGCCATCTGTACAGGTAAAACGGAGCATGTGTGGCATTAAACTGTGCAGTATCCGATACAGCTTTACCTGTGTAGTTGAACTGTAGTGAAGTGTGTATGGCAAGCTTTATAGTACAGTCACGTCTGAAAATATCGATACGAAAAATGTACCAAAAATATGTATACATATGGGCAATATAGTACACTACCTTAATATATGGGCAATAAAGTTGTGTAATATTTTTGGCACTTTTTTCGTATCAATATTTTCAGACGTGACTGTAGATTCGTTTCAATAACAAACGTACCTGCTTGGAGCTGCCCGTTTCAAATGATCCAACAGCAGATTAGTAAGATAGAAGTGGCCAATATGGTTAACACCGATGTTGATTTCGAAGCCCTCCTTGGTCTTCAGACCGAGGTCCAATGGAGTTGCGACACCTGCATTGTTGATCAGCACGTCAATCTTGTAGAAGCCGGCTTTCACTACTTGCACGAAGTTCTCAATGGATTCGAAGGATGCGAGATCCAACTGCATGGGAATCTGTTTAGAAATTATAATAAATGAAGTCTAATGTTTAGTGTCTCAGGTGAAAAATGGTGCTTAATTGTTTTTTGTTACTCAGAACATCTCTTCTTCATCCTCACATTGTCTTGGCATTTTGTCAAGACTCATGGGAGCCAGGGGTCGGCTTGGCAACTAATCCAAAAAGCGGCCAGCAAAACGTCCCCCTTTGTCGCTTGCCATAAGGACACCTTGTCAGGTTTAAAATAGTACATTACGATACAAGTGCGAAAAATAGGAAATTCGAAACGAGTGGCGATAAATTAAAACACGACCGAAGGGAGTGTTTTAAATCGACACGAGTTGCGAATTACATATTCGCACATGTATCGTACAACGTTTTACAGTACATATGGCCCTTTAAATGTTCGACACAGTAACGTAATATGCTACTTCTCGCACTAGTGCTATAAAGTAGCCCCATATGTACTGTAAAGATTATTATTATTGTATCTCCTTGGATTTCACGGGCCTATAAATCCCGGTCTTTTGATAGGCTTGCGTGGGGATATAGATCCAACACGTAGAGGCCCCTTGGAGAGTTTTAATGTGATGTAGAACGCAGAGATAGATTATTATTATATAATTATAGGAGAGCAGCTATTTAGCTGATGAACCTATGTCACACAGTGTCCTGTATTATACAGTTCAAAGTTTGTAAAGTCGTATCACATCACTAAGTAACATCAGTCTAACTTATTGTTTAAAAGCCATTTGTCCAATCTGTTTTTAAAAACATTGACCGATGGAGCAGTTACAACACTATCCGGTAAACGGTTCCAAGCCGCCACAACACGGTTGGACAAAGAATGATATGCAGCTTTTCTTAGGCTGTGACCTCGGGTCTCGTGGCTGATAGTTCTCTTGTTGATTATATCGTGAATGTCGGGGAGGTTGTAACAGTGGGTAACAATCTTAAAACACTCGATAAGGTCTCCTCTCGCTCTCCTGGCTTTGAGTGTGGGCAGCTTCAGTACCTTTAGCCTTTCTTCATAAGGTAGGCGTTTGAGCTTAAATGGAATCTTGGTGGCTCTTCGCTGCGCACTTTCTAAAAGGTCATCGCCAGCAATAATGAGTGTTGTTTTCTGACGCCAAACGCAGATTTTCAAGTAACTTGGAGTCCCGCGTCAGCTAGTCGGATTCATTGTCCGAGCGATACACACCAACTACAAGGAAGTGGTACGAGTCAAACCTAATATCCAAGTAGAGAGCTTCAGCCTCATCACACATGTAGTTCAGGTTTTTCCGAGCTATAATTGGAATGCCATTCAAAGAGTCTTTGACGTAGATAGCGACCCCACCACCTCGCGTTTTGCCGCCCAGCAACCTCGGGCGCCTTAGCCTATCCCGCCTATACAGACTATAATTAGGAATGGCAAAGGTGCAATTTCTATCTCCACCATGAAGCCAAGTCTCTGATACGATTATGATAGCTGGATTGTTCCTGTTTACTTGCAGCAGGAATAAATCAAATTTAGAAGGAAGAGAGGATAAGTTGGTATACATAAAGGTCAGGTCGTTGTATGGGTTGCGATTGGCTAGTTTTTTAAATTAATGATTTTGTGCACTCTGCTAACATACTTAATAGTAAGGTTAGCCTCACCTCGCTCTGTCCGTTCCTTAAGCTTTTGCCGCAGGTCCGCAAGCTCTGCCCGGTGCAGGGGTGTTTTGTCATCGTATATTCTCACCTGCGGTCTGGCCTTCGATTTGTTCTTGAGTACCTTGACCGCATCCTGACGAGACTTCAGGATGACTTTGATCGGACGATTCTTATTACTTTCACGACATCCTAGACGAACTGCCTTAACAAAAGCACCCTCACTGGTTGCCTCACTCAGAATCTCCCGCACAATAGAGTTGTCGCTTGATACCGCTATGTTGTTATCATCTGAATCCGACTCAGTGACGCCTACTATAATTACATTGCACGATCTGCGTTCCCGGTCCATCATTTCAGCAATTATGTCGTTTGTTCCTTGGTTCTGCCCTTCAGTGGCAGCAGCTGCACTCGGAGCTGAAGATAACTGCTTCCTGATATCGGACAACTCCTCACGCACCACTTCATACGACTTTATAAGCTGAGGTACTTGGAACAAAGCCTCCCGACATGGAACACACAGAAAAAGCAGGGTTCGCTTAGCCTTTAGACCCATCACTCTAGCCTCACTACTCGTCAGATTGCTGCATGCTGAGCAAACATTCCGTTTACACCCATCGCATTGTATCGCGCTATCATCATTGCTACAGTCCCCACTGCATTGAAAACACTTCATTTTAAATTGTAAGCTACAAGGAAACAAAGAAATAACTGCCCCAAGGCGATTATTTAAAGTCTCGAAAAACTCGCGACACTACACCAAACCCAGTGTTAATACATCAAAAGACGGCTTTTGGAAGGGTTTAAGTCACTGAAAATTGAGATTTAATCACTTTAACTATATTTAAACATTAAATATGATACGACGCATATTTCGACACTGTTCACTTATTTGAGGGTAGATGAGAAAAAGATACAAGCAAATACTTACTACACTACACTACACCAAACCCAGTGTTAATATATCAAAAGACGGCTTTTGGAAGGGTTTAAGTCACTGATAATTGAGATTTAATCACTTTAACTATATTTAAACATTAAATATGATATGACGCATATTTCGACACTGTTCACGTATTTGAGGGTAGATGAGAAAAAGATACAAGCAAATACTATTAGAATAGAAGTATTAGAACATCTTAAATTATTTTCAGAAAATATTTTAATTTGTTTTTATTTCAAGTAGAAACACTACTATATAAATTATAAACTGAAATAAATGTCATATACTAAGAAAAAGTGACCAAGGCCTCCAGTCCCCCAGGCTGGAATCGAACCAGCGTCCTCTGCTATCGCGGCAGGTGCCTGAGCCACTTGGCCACCAAATTCAATTCGACCAATGCTGCCGTGACCCCGAGGGCCGAGTGGCTCAGGCACCTGTCGCAATAGCAGAGGACGCTGGTTCGATTCCAGCCTGGGGCACTGGAGGCCTTGGTCACTTTTTCTTAGTATATGACATTTATTTCAGTTTATACAAGCAATTCTAGTAAAAAGCGACAATGTGGGATTGCCAGCCATGGTTAAAATTTTTCACATAAAAAATATAAAATGAAATACGAAATGTGTACTCCAAATACCATTTATCAACTGATTTAATGATGATGATTAAAAAAAATCAATAAAATAATGTTCCATTTATCTTCAAAGAAAGTAATTTACACAAATGTGTCTAAAATGCATTTTCACCATAATAGACTAAGCAGATTTATTTTTAATTTTTAACAAGCAGAAATGTCTGTGAAAAAAGTGCTATTAAGCTTATAATAAATTTAAAGGTGAAAAAAAAAAGCAGATAAATTACTGCCTTGGGTGAGACTTGATCTCATGGATGGACTATAATATAACTCACAGTTTAGGGGTCCAAACACATGTACTGCTCCAGGTTCGCGTTCACAGACTGTTTTTCATAGCTACCTCACTTTGTACACAAATGTCGAACCCTACCCTCATTGTCTATACTTAACAGACTAAATGGACTTTTGAACTTAGATTGTAAGCTTGAGAGATAAGTTTTCTTTCATGAAATACGTATGTTCATCGTGACATGTACACACAAATCAAACAAGTAAAAAACTTGTAAGCGTTGTGTAAAAAAAGTTACTTACCAGTTCGCCGCCGGTCGGCTGCGCCTTCCTGATTTGCGTGATCGCTTCCTTGGCCTTCGCGATGTCCCTGCACGCGAAGATCACCCTAGCCTTCCGCCTCACGAGCGCCTTTGCCGTCTCGAACCCTATTCCGCTGTTCGCACCCGTAATTAGAAACGTTTTGCCCCTCAAACAAGTATTACTTAAGCACTTCCCCCATTTTCTGGACCTCCATTTGCGTATCAGTCCTATAGCCAAAACCACACCCACGGGCACCGCTGCCACGTATGCCATTTGCTGCGAAACCATCGCGGGAATACTTAGTTCGTTTCTGTTTAAATACCTTCTTATTTCGGTTATCTCAAGCAGCGCAATGGAGATACAGCTCTTGAGAAAAATATAAATGTCAAAAGTGACATTCGGCCAAAGGTTAAAGACTTTTCGTTCGGGAAGCGCGGTAACGTCGGATGGGTTGGCGGTATTTTTAAACATTAATTAAATTTAAAGGCGCTATTCAGGCTTTTTCTATAGCTACATCTGTAAATAAGTTTGTAAATATAAGTAATAGTGTAAATAAATATTGAAGAATAAATATAAAGTGTAAATAAATATGGGGAAGAACTCTAAAAAACGAAAAAAGAAAAATGCTGAACATGGTGACATCGACGTAGCCTCAGGAGATGAAAGTACCTTCGAGCAACACTGGGAAGGGAGTCGCTATTTGCACTGTTTCCCCTCTGCCGAAGTACAAGATCAAAATGATTTAGCGCGGGTAATAAAACTAGTTGAGCGCGGATTTTTAACTAGACCGAGGCCAGTCGCGCGCGTGAACACCGCAGCAGAAAAAATGCTGTAGCTCGGTTTTCTGCTGTAAAAAGAGGTCGGTGACATCAAATTTACAAAAAGGTGGCGTAACATTTCACATGTCAATATTCATTTTACATATTATTAAGTTTAATTACATTGAAACACCAAATTATTATATTTTAGTCTCACGTAATTGCTGGATTTATCGATTTGCGCCCTCCAGCTAATCCAGTACAAATTTCAGATCGGTCGAGCAACAAATCCGACTTCCCATCGCGATAGTGATGTTACCTCTACAAAATAACGTGTGTCGATAAATTTGAATGTAGGTCGTCTACTTGTAATGATTCGGGTTAGACAAATGTCTATTATGGTTTTTATGTGAAATTATATATTTCATTAGTAAAACATCAAATAGATAAATTTTTACTCATTCTTCAGTTATAGGCGATGAAGGTGTTTAAACCTGTATGTTATTATAACGTATTTATAGTATATTTCGTTATAGAAGTGGTTACGAACCAAAGTTACGAACCCTCCACTGAGCCAAGGAGCTATGAGCTCCCATTGGGAGCCTACCAATTTGTTTTTGGACTGCTATTTTTCAATTTTCTTACACTTACAGACTGATGAAAACATTGTGATTTTCAAGATGTGGCTATTCCCACTTTTCCTCTTTACAGCTCTCCCAAAAATCCTAAATTAAACTTAACAATAATAAGTGAATCTGGGATCCCAAATGGACTAGCACAGTTTGTTCAATTCACTTCGAAACATCAGATTTTCAAAATAAATTTCGGTCGATGTATTCGTGAACAGCATTGGCGAAAGAGCGTCTCCTTGTTGTAGACCAGTGACTAGTTCAAAATCGGCTGTTGTTCTCCACGAGCTTTTGACACTCATATTGCTTACTTTAGTGGCGACAACTATTATTTTTTAGCAAGTTATATCGGATCTAAATTACTACCAGGTGGAATTGACGTACTGTCCTGCCCTTTTCAACTGGTGCTAATAATTCTCTTCGTTGTTTGTTATCCCTTGTATACATAGTTTTCCATCACATTCGTTTGCGATATGAAGGAAAGAGATCCAACACGAGTTGCGGTATCAGAGGTGTTGAAAGAGGCACAGCAGGACCGGTCAGTGGCTAAAATAACTGAACTAGAACGATTTCAATCTGTGCAACGTCTGTGCATTATTTTAAACAAGTTAGTTTATTAGAGTCAGTGTTTGATAGCACAGACAGAGTGCACTCTAGTACAGAATACATAATAGTTCTACTGCGGAGGGTAGAGGTAAGAACAATCTAATATGTGTACGAAAAGTGTCCATCAAAAAACCTTAAACAAACCACAAACGAACATACATCGCGAACAATTGACTTGCATAAAAAAAACACTGACAGACATCCATATCATGTCCTTGTGCTACCCTAGCGCCACCGGAGAGATTTTGAACGATGCCGAACTGTGCCGTCTCTCATAAGGATCGGGGCTATAACCGCGAAAATTGAAGTTGCGTCAATTGCGAACATTTTTGTCTGTCGCTCTAATTACCTCGTAGTGTGAGTAAAAGAGAAAGATCCCTGAAATTTGCGAATTACGGTTTTCGCGGTAGGCCCCCTGAGCTTGACTGCCGGTGTGCACAGCCCGTCGCTTTATATTGTAGGAAGGTAAAATGAAACACAAAATCTAGCTGGGGCCGTATAATTTAAGTACATATAAGGACAACTAGATAAAAAATCTTTATTCCAGATTACGAAAAACAATTTGATATGGCAACATTACGAATAAGTACAATACAATGACCTTTCCATATTATAATGATGCGTCCATGAGTATATTAATATCATTAAGAGAAAGATTACTTTAAAAATGACAAATTATATTAGATTACAATACAATGTTAGGAAATGTCAAGTACATTAAATTCAATAGATATATAATCGTCTCGTTTTGTGTTGTTGCGAGATAAATGACACTGACTGACGTTACGCAGGTATTGCAGTCCCTTTCTGAAGGGTTCTCTTGACAGCAACTGAGAAATTGTATTCAACAGACCATCTCTAGTAGTCTGTGTTGTATTCGTTTGAAAACAACTTTTGAGCTACTGTCAAGAGATCTGCATCTATTTCAGTAGGTGATGCTGGCGATCGATGGTGATAAAAAATTTCCTTCTGAAAGAGATGCAAAAACAAGTGTGTATTGCATCTATTTCAGTAGGTGATGAGTATCACTTGCTAAAAGAATTGCAATAACAAGTGTGTATTGCATCTATTTCAGTAGGTGATGCTGGCGATCGATGGTGATTAAAATTATCCTTCTGGAAGTGATGCAAAAACAAGTGTGTATTGCATCTATTTCAGTAGTTGATGAGAATCACTTGCTAAAAGAGATGCAAAAACAAGTGTGTATTTCATCTCTTTCAGTAGGTGATGCTCATGAAAGTAGATCAATGTTATGCGACGTCATATTTTGTGTTTCAACGAGACAAGACAAGGATAAATCCATTGGAAATAATATTCTTAGACAATATCAATGAGCGGACCCTTATATTTAATCACTTAGGTTCAGTTTCATGCACAAATAAGCATAAACTCGAGTTTCCGCCATCTTGAAAGGGACATATAGCGCCATCTTCCGCTAAGGCGCTTATTACATCAACACGAGCGACCGTGTATATAGATGTAAAGCCCGAACAGAAATATACGATCATTGTCAAGAGGGCGCTGTTATTTTCATGTATAGGGTGACAGTTCAGTTTAGTATGAAAAATACGGAAGGTGGAGGTAAGGAAATAAATCTCCATGTACCAAAAAGTGTCATCAAAAAACCTTAAATAGGTGGCGCTACAATACCTAGAATACTTGAACAAAAAAATCAAATCATAGACAGCGCACTTCACTCCGTCAATAGAGCCTAGGTTCTTAGCTACTCTAGCGCTACTCTGGAGAGATTTGGAACTATTATTTATAGCTGACAGCTGGACACTTTTGCAACAGTTCTACCATAAGAGATGTCACTCCTCTTAATTCCACACTCCATAATGAAAAATTTACTTCCAATGAAATTTCGCAATATGGCGCGTGACCATATATTACTGGTCAGGCTTTAATAAGCGCCGAAACTTAACTGCTACGATATTTTGCACCACATTACATGTTTTGGTGTTTCTTGTCTATAACTGCGAACGTAAGAAATGAAATAAAATATCTCCACAAAATTTGAAGTCCACAAGAAGCCCCAAATTAGTCATGGTCTTGTGAGTATAAATTGCAGCGCATCTACCGCGAAATTCGAAACTCAACATCGGCGTCTCCATAATAGCGCTTATTACATCTACACGGTCGTTGGGCACTTTTTATAGGAAAGCTGGTCGGCCTCCCTAAAAAAAGTGCCCGACGATCGTGTAGATGTAATAAGCGCTTATCGTTCTTATATATTCGAGCGGTCGAAAATTAAATTTAGATTTTCGATATTCGCAGTAGGCCCTAGGCCCTCAGGACAATGTCCACTATGTAATTGAGAATTTTTTTACAAGATAAATATTTTTTCCTTAAACTATACAAATATCTTGGATAAAAAAGCAGGGCACTTCAGTGTGTAAGACTAATCATATTATTAAACTATAGAACAGCAAGATAAAATATACTAGTAATAAAGCGCCATTTTTTGGTAAAGCGAATGCGTTACATGGCAACACCTTTTGTTCCTCGTACATGAGCCACATATATACAGGGGTTATTCATGTAGGTATCCCATTCAGGACATTATCTGCTGTAAAGGACCAAGATATCTCTCTCTCTCTCTCTCTGTGTGTGTTTATTAGCTGTATAATAGCAGAAAACTTCCTGTGAAATTATACATGTAATAACCCCTAGAAGTAGAACATGTATTTTGCCACTATTTGCGACAGTATTTCGGAAGTTTCAAACAGAATTACATAGAAAAATTTAATAAATAAAAAATTATTATTTTCTTTCTCTCGATTTACTAATTAAATAATGAACGTATTTATTTTATGGGTGATAAAATGGATTATTAGATTTATCCGGTCGCCGGATAATTTCTGGTGAGAGGCACAGAGAAAAGCGTCTAGAGTCAGACCAAGATAAGTTGGCAGCGATTTTGATAGACCAGACAGTGAGTGTTATTTTAAACGTCAAACAGCTATGAAATTATGACGTTTACTGAACACTTGCATAGGCTGGCCTATCAAAATCGCTGCTAACTTAGCTTGGTTTGACTATACACAGCATCTACAAATGGCAAGGCATTTTTTTGTAGGAAATTCGGTCTACCTTCGTCCAAAAAGGGCCCGACAACCATGTAGATGTAATAAGCGCTAAACCCTGTCGGTCTTAGCAGCATGATAATTGATATCATTCATTCATTCAAACGTCTTCGGCGATCGGATGGATCTAAAATCCCCTTAACAATTCCTTTTAACTGTTTTTTTTTAATATTTATTTTAACGCTTGGCACTATACACCGGGTATTCAAAAACGGTGTTAACATTTTGTGCTGTTTAAAAATTTGAATTGTACGACTTAAATATTACTTTAACGGGACACCTTATTTCTATAGAGTTTCGAAAATTATAACGCAGAACTTTAAATATTTAAAAAAAGGAACAGGTAGTTATATTAGGTAAGAAGAAGGCTGCAATTACATTATGATATAAATGATTTCTTTATCATGCCTAGGTATTTATAGTTATACGTTAAATAAAGAAATACTTTGGTTGATTGTATTTCTTATAATTTTTTTCTTGCGGAAATGCAAGTAAAAAAAATAATAAATATTATAGTCTGGCCAGCCATGATGTCATTAGAAAAGAACGAAAAATTTAGATAAATGTTATAATTATAAGCGCTTACATCTACTTACACGATCGCCGGCAGCGTTCGAAATTATCCAGATAATTATAGTCTTTGATAATTATCCCAGATATGGATGGTGCTATAATTATTTAACGCAACTATCAACTTTCCAATTCACGCGCGATTTGTTTTTAAACATACCGCATTTTATACATTTTAGGTTATTATCAAATCGATAAATATCAGGCATAAAAATAACGATAATTATCATTGATATTTATCCTTTCGAACCCTGATCGCCGGGCAGTTTTTCTAAGGAGGCTGACCGGCTTTCCTACAAGAAGTTCCCGGCGACCGTGTCAATGTAATAACTAATAAGCGCTACAGTATAAAACCCATTAACATATATCTAAGGACGGGCCTTAAGAATGGTGCTAGTTCAGTGGTGTCACCCACGAATTCAAACCAATCGTGCAGTCTATCGCAACTAGTTGCGACCAATCGCCCGCGTGATGCGAACTCATCAACCAATCGCGTTGTAGCGTTAGACTGCACGATTGGCTCGAATTCGTGTGCGTGACACCGATGTACTGACCCCATTCCTATTGCTCCTAAGGCCCGACCATAGATATATGTCAATGAAACCTCTAAGTTTATTTTTTTTTATTTCCCCTCTAATTCTAATAACGGTCATGACTGGTTCTCGTAATTGGCAATGGATCTACTAATCTGTAAGACACAGTACTGTGACATTACCTATACAAATGGTTTAACAATATTTTTATAATCTGGCCAGCCACCGT
This sequence comes from Cydia pomonella, assembly GCF_033807575.1. NCBI lineage: Eukaryota > Metazoa > Arthropoda > Insecta > Lepidoptera > Tortricidae > Cydia > Cydia pomonella. The sequence goes on from NC_084703.1 coordinate 43,858,908, forward strand.
GTCACGTAAAAAGGCGATATATCAGAAAAAATAATAATGACGTTGGAGTTGAGATTTAACGCTTAAGCGCCAATTACATTATTTTATGTTTATTTCCTTTTGTCTGTTACCTTCCGTGATTATTTCGCACTCGATGGTCTCATCAGAAGATCAGCGCTGGAAGTCGCCAGCAACATGCTGAGATGAGGCCATTTCGTGACACTTTACTCTCACTAGATTCTCTTTTATGTGTTTGTTACTGTTTGTGTGTTTATGAATAAAACAAATTCTATTCTATTTTATTCTACATCAACACTTCCCGATATCAGGCCCGAAATCAGTCCCGATTCGGGGCCTGATACTCATATTCCGTTTCACGGAATATCGTCACATCGTTAACAATATTTGAAATGTAAAAAATATTTTGTAATTGCCAAAAATGTTCAATGTTTGATATTTTTGGATATGAACCATATTTTTTTCATTTAAAATATTGTAAACGATGTGCTGATATTTGGTGAAACGGATTAATACTATTTCTCGGGCCCGAAATGGGGTCTGATATCAGACCTGACAAAAAATGTAATTGGCTCTATATTACAGTTGCGAGTTCCCTTACAATAAGTGCCGAGCGACCGTGTTGAGACACTAAAAAAAACCTAACAGCAAATTTGTTTGTTTTTGCAATCTGTGATGAAATGGTTGGCCAGATTATAAATCTCCTGATGAATTTCAATAGAAAACATTCACATTATAGCTTGAATATTTCCGTGGAATCTAAGTACAAAGTTTATGTTAGGTTAGAAACATTTAGTTAGACTTTAGATTTAGATACTTAGTTAAAACAGTTTGTTTTGTTACTTATGTTTAACAACATTAAGTATATCTTTAAATCCGATTCCGCCTAAGGCAAGTTTAAGGCTCCTCTACACGATGGCCCATCGTCCGCCAGTCTAAGGGACGCAGCTATGCAGTGGAATGAGATAGCAATATAACTTGCTCCCTTTAACGCATAAATGCGTCCCTTGGACTGGCCTACGCTGGGCCATCGTGTAGAGGAGCCACAGACTTAGCAATCTGACTTTAGCGTTTATTACATCTACAAGGTCGCCGGGCGCTTTCTGTATTGCCGATCGGCTTTTCTACAAAAAGTGTCTGGCGACCGTGAAGATGTAATAAGCGCTTATAATGGTGGTGCCCCCACACTGTCACTTCCCAAGTCGATGCAGACCTGACGTAGTTGGATTTTATCAAGATCCGAATTCCATATTAAAAATAATTTATATCGTCTATCTAAAGATAGGGTGGAGAAATATTGAAACTTATTTTAGTCCCATTTCAGTTCACAAAAATTGAAATGCTATTTTTGTATTAATATTTAATAATAATATATGAAATAATGTTATGCGCACCTACATACCACCATGGGCAATGAAATAGTAATTTTAAAACTATTGTCACTTTTCTTATTATTAACATAAAATCCTAATAAACAGTATAACTTCACGTGTTTAGTAATTTAAAATGTACTTAACACACAATACAACATTGTATAATAATTCTCTAAAATTAAACTATCTATCAAGTAATTTTAGTGCATCATACATTTATATTTTACACAAAACGACGCAAAACAACTAAAGGTGGTTTAGAAATATGCCAAATAAATGCTTCAACCCTTTTCCTATGGAGGAAAAGAAGGGCCAAAGCATCAGCTTCGTAGATTATAAACCATTATAGCACGCTCTTTAACCCTTTGAACGCCATGAATAGTAACGACGCCTTAGGGGTTAAGGCGTCGTTACTAGTTGTCCTTGGCGCTGTGGGCACATAGGAGTCATGATCATGACGTACGCTGTCAAAGTAACCTTCACACCTTCACGTAAAGTTTACATTAGCTCGCTTGCGCCCGGGAGCTTTGAGTGATGTTTGTGTATATGACATGAAGCGTTCAAAAAGTTAAATAACTTCCACATGTTTTGAGACAATCTCATTTAGAATTTTCTCTTATTTTATTGGTGTTGTTTAAATTATTATTTGACGCAACATTGAATACAAGCATAAAAGTCACTCTGTTGTTGCCATTTTATAAGCTAGAGTCAGACCGAGACAAGTCTGCAACAATTTTGATAGCACACACAGTGCAAGTGTTATTTTAAACGCCTTCTATGAACTTCTATGAAATTATGATGAATAAATAACACTGGCACTGCGTGTACTGTCAAAATCGTTAAAGACTTGTCTTGGTTTGACCTTATTACATCTACACGGTCGCCGTGTACTTTTTGTATGGAGGCAAAAAGTTTTCTACAAAAAGTGCCCAGCGACCGTGTAGATGTAAGAAGCGCTATACATCTTACATGACTTGTACCTTGATAAAGTGAGCGTATGACATGACTCTTTTAATTAAGTCCATAATCCTGAAAGTCAAGTAACTTGTCATCTGTATTCACAAGCATTTTAATAACAAGTAATTACTTAAAGAAGACTTATTTCTTGTACAATCATATAAGGCGACATCGATAAATCGGTAATTTTTTCAAAACAAGGAAAACATTAATTGCCAAGTTTGCTTTTTCCACGTCTCAAAATAGCTGGTTATACCATTAAAGTAAATAATCGTTTATTTCAGGCATTTACAGCCCGTATGTGTGTTAGTAACATAAAAAGTAAAAAATAAAAGTTAATGTTAAGACTTACAGCTATTACTTAACACCACGACACATTGACATATATTTAAGGACGTGCCTTAATGGTGCTAGTTCAGTGGGCACTAACGAATTCGAGCCAATCGTGCAGTCTAACGCAACTAGCTGCGACCAATCGCGCGCGTGATGCGAACTCGTCAACCAATCGCGTTTTGGCGTTAGACAGCGCGATTGGCTCGAATTCGTGTGCGTGACACCGCTGTACTGGTCCCATTCTTATTGCCCGTAAAGCCCGTTCTCAGATATACGAGTATGTCAATGCCATAACATAACGTCAGCATCTATGCGTCGAGAGATTACACGGATCTTTAATTAAGAAATTAACCATAGCCATTCAAAATCTTAGTTCCCGTAAGGGATAGCTCACCGTAAACGCGACGAAATTCGAGACAGAAACGTGACGGAAATTAGTCAAACGAAATTCACACCTTTGTGCGCTTTCGGCGTGGTTGCGAGAAACGGTTATAACTGTGTTGCCGTCTCTGAAGATTATCTTGAAATTAGCTTGAACGTTGTATACTACAGCTGTTGTGTTTGAGTTACTTTTAAGAGAATCACCGCAGAGATGTAAAACGGGTGTGACGTCTTTAAAGGTATCTAGCGGCTCCACAGACTTAGGCTGTCAATTAAATTTGGCTTAAAGGCCAATTACATCCGCACCCGCTATGGCCCCGAGCAAGAGTATTTTTCGTTTCACCAAATCTCTTGTACAATATTTGACATTTAAAAAAATACTTTGTCTCTAATTGCCAAAAATGTTCAATATTTTTGCGTAAGAACCATTTTTTTACATTTCAAATATTGTAAAAAATTTGCTAGTATCCCGGGAAACGGTTATCAGGCCCGACATCGGGGCTGATTTCGGGCCTGATATCGGGAAGTGTGGATGTAATTGGCCCTTTATACGGGTCATCCATCTTAAGTTAAAGGTCCTCGTTACGGCTATAAGGGTCATACACATTTTATTGTAGGTATGTTTAACTCGTTCGCGTTTTTCGTGGTCAAACGCTTGCCTATCGTTATAAAAAAAAAAGACATCGCGCAAACTAAAGATAATAAAAATCTAGTTTTTGAACTGTACCCTTACAGACGGGATACTTTTCTTCAGTAAGTATTTGAGACTCATTTAAGAAAAACGTGACTATACGTGTATATGTATCCGGGTCGTTTACTTTTGATGTTTTATTTACAGAAGAGACCTTTTCTGAAATTTGTTTAACCCTATAAACGCTACTAAGTATTTTGAACAATATACATAATTATGTACCTTATTAATTATTATTGAAATTCAGACGCACTGTTCAGTTTCGGAAATCTCGTTATCTTTAGATAGAGATGGTTGTTGTGTATAACCGATGAATGGAAGAAAATATTGATTGCTGTATTTTTGGGCGTCTTGTGCGACCACATCACATACATTTTAGGTGGCATTTAAACCTTTGTCAAGCATACGAAATGACACAAACATTCTACATTTCTACGCCAGATGCCAATAGATATTCAAATTTCCTTATTCCTAAAGCCAAAAGGCGATAGAGTTCGTCTACCTACACTAAAAGCACTAACAGACGGGCGTACCGGGCCACGATCTTGGTACGGGTCCGAGGCCTGCGAGTGGAAGTTGGTTAACCGTACATCCGTTAAAGTACGCAACTATAATTGAAACTTAGAAGGAGATAAGGATATAGCTGACCGCACCAATGTCGCGGTCCGGTACGCCCGTTTGTTACCACTATAAGTTTGCACATCCTTGGCAGTAACAATGTATGACGTGTAAACAGTGTAGATGGACTCTAATTTCGCTCTGGCCTCTTTTTTACCAAGCTGACAATTGTCATCTGACACTCAAGCTGCCTACAATTGACTAAGCTGCTTGAAAAATACTAAAAATAAATGTGAATAAATCAGATGAGTACAAGGGGTCACGCTGGTCGCGATGCGAAGTAAGACAAACTTGTTAATAGAGGTATGTGAGCGTCGGATGGCTATTGACAAATTTGTAAATGATAAAATACATGAGTGATCGTTACTAATGTATTTTACATATAATACCACATGATATTAAAAGGCACGAGCGAAACCAAGTATCAATTTCGACACAGGCGTCGTTCTGCGGAATCGTTATATTTAATCCTAATACGATTTGAAAAATACACTTCTAATTTCCGACGAGTTCTTTCGAGTTTTGTGTTCCGGCTTAATAAATGCAACCTCTATCCAAGAGTAGGTAATAACATGGACTCTTTTTGAATGTATGTTTATGAACGTCTTACGTTAACAGTTTTCGAAAGCAATGGATCTGCACCAATCCACTTTCTGTATGGTAAATCCACCGATCGATCCGATATATTCACACCACATCTTATTCCATACCTAACTCAAGTCACAAATAAAACACATCTACATTCTGATTTTTTTCTAAACATCTTGTAATGTGTTTTATGTACTCATTAGCTGAATGGCTTTCTCTTGACACCGCAAGTGGCTTAGCAGCACTAGCTGAGGCACGTAGCAAATTCATGAAATTTCAAAAATAATGAGTTCGTGCCGTGCCCACGTCCTCGGACTGTGAGGTCCTCTGGGCCGCCGGCCGTGGGCGGTTCTGACATCACTTTCATCACTGATAAAGCTTCCATCACAGTTTATGAATAAAGGTTATGTTAAGGTCGCACAATCGCACGTTTAAATCAGGAATTGGGATATGTAAAGGTTTATTTAATTATTTTGGCAGCTAATCCTTAACTAATATGGATAGGAGCTAATGAGAAACCTTTGTGTATTAAAATTGGCCGAATGTCCACAACTTCCATCCATGTTCACAACTTGTGGACATCGCTTTACATAGGCGTTGAAAGCTGGTGCTTTGAACGGTCGATCCCGACGTCGACAGTTGTCACTTTCCCGTCGACCGGCGTAGTGGCTTCTACATCAGTGTCCGGCATGACTATGCACATAAACGTCTTCCCACTCGTAGCGTCTCTAGGGTAAAAAGTCATCGGTATGAACCGATCGCTCGTGCCGTCAACGTACGCCGCTAACCTCGAATACACTTCAGGGAAGTGCTTCTTCAAAGTCACTCCACGTTTTTCTAATTCTAGAAGAATATTATTGAAACAGATCTCTCGGAATTTGTGGGCGGTAGCCGCGTTCTTCTCCCCGGCAACTTCTAATTTCGACGTCAGGATGAGAGTCTCTCTGTCCTCCGGCGCGGTCTTGCTGTCCCTCCTGTACCGCCGGCGATTCTGTTCTTGGATAGAGGCGGTGACGGACTTGCTGAGACGGAGCTTCGCGCAACGCGACACCATCTGCCGTTCCCATTTGACGGCGCCTTTAGTAGGTACCTCGCTAATAATGCAAACGGCCACGTATAATATCACCCTGGTTTCGGGGTTGTACGCTTTGCATAACCTCCCTACTTCCGTGTATAGTTCGACGCCCATCTCGTTCGGCTGCAGTGACGACCATTTCACGAATTCCGGCTCGGTCAAGTATTGGTAGCCGTGGGTGACGAACTTCTCGGCGGCGTCGGTGCTCGTGAAGAACACTTTGACGACGCCGCGTCCCTGGGCTAGGTATCCTTTATGACCAGCATTGCTTATTTGGTTGCGGGAGTCCTCGTCCTCCTTCGCCGCTGATATGATCTGCCTGCACAGCGCACTCGCCCGCGAGTGTAGACACAGTTTTCTATGCTTCTCCCAATGCGCTCTCCGGCATTCTTTAGAGCAGTACATGGTAGAGCAGTTGTGACAAGTTTTGTAGTGTCGTTTCGCGTCTGCTAAAGGTGCTTTTGAGCCGCATTTGGGGTATTTGCACTTGACGACGGGTTCTTCCACGCTGTTCTCTGTGAGTATAGAGGCGAGCGAGGCGCGGGACTCGTGGTGCGTGGACTGCAGATCCACTGCTGCGGGCCGGAGAGCGTCGAGGCTGGTGCGGCGGTCGAGGGACGCGCTGGGGCACGCGAAGGGCTCACTCCTGCGGCGAGGCTCGCCCATCGCCGAACGCGAACGCACATGCATCGCTGCGGGGGTATCAACTGAATTCTTGCCTGAAATCACATGCCACACATAAGTCGACATTTACGTTTTGTTAAAAATTAAATCTCATGAGATGGTCGTGATCTTTGGACTCAGAACCATTTAAATAGTAACATGTACCGGACATCGGCATACTAAACGTTTCGTGCGGTGAATGCACAACCGTTTTTTCTGCGCTTTTCTTTATGCTCTCTTTCAAGTTACTGAGCTCTAAAAGCGGTTAAGCATTCCCCTCTGGCATAAAGTGAGGTCATACTTGTTTTGTACTATACCTGAGTAAAAACTGTCTGCCCAATCAGGTTTTAAAGAAAAAAAAAATGTCACGATACGGCACGAATACGAAGAACCGCTTCAAAGAACATGATTTAGACACCGCAATAAACTTTCGAGAGTACCTCAATTTACACCACGTCAGTACGCCAATAGAAACACAAACACTAACTACGGGGCATAGAAGCCAGGGTACAGTCACATGCGGCGGTCCAGGTAAATAAACTATAAATGAGTGTGGATGAAATAAGTAAGAATTGGAACGGCGGGACTTACATATCGTTCCTACCTGGTCGCTCGGGATCGGGGCTGGGGTCGGTGAAGGAGCTGGGCTCCTCGCTGGGGGTGCTGAGAAAGCGGGAGGCGGGGGAGGCACTGCTGTGCCCGCTGCTCGCTAGCTGCTCGTAACGGGGGCTCTGAAATGTTGGAACCGCCATGAAACCTTAAGACATTAATAGAAGAGTTAAGAAAAATTCGCCAAAGGCTCCTTTTGCAGGCTAATTCAAATTCACTCAATGTATTTGTAGACGTCATTAAAGCATAGCATTTGAGTACAGAGGCCTACTGATTACCAGTTCACCGGACGATATCGGCCTGTCAGTTATTCGCAAAAGCTGGCAATTGCGAATGACTGACAGGCCGATATCGTCCGGTGAACTGGTAATCAGAGGGCCCCTTTAGAAACGAATACCTTCAGTAGGAGGTAAATTATTTATTTCAGTTCGCGTATCAATTAATTACAATATTTTTCATAAATCGATACCCTAGTTCACACTCAAACTAATTACACAAAAAAATGTTGCTTTTTTTTACTTCGGCACTATGGTATTAACTACAACAAAAAAAAAATCCACTATTAGTACCTATGAGTGTGAAATAGGATACCGAAATTTAAGCTTCACCTCGGCCTTATCAGCAGTAAATCTGTACATAATATTTCTGTATCTCCAAAGGCTATTAGTATAAAAGCATATTATACCTTCCTTGCATTCTCAATGTAAGGCGAGTCTAAGCGAATCGAATGAGGGCTACCGTGTTTGTGTTCACCAGATGGCGCCACTGTAGATGGTAATCCAAAAAATACGTTATATTTGCAGTTTTTTAAACCTATTGAATTTTGCATTTATTTTAGTTGGCATATTTACAACCACTAATATTATTAAACTATATCTGTTTACCAAGAATAATCAAAAATAGAAAAAAAATACCACAGTTATGAATAAGAAGTGAAAATTTATGAGCTCTATTAGATTTCTATAATTATTCTAGTTCGTTGTGCAAATTGCAATATCTGGAAGACTACAGTCGCAGAAGAAATGCTAATTACATTACACTTTGATGTCACCTTCCTTGGATTCCCAATGTTACGCGAGTGCTCGCGAATCGAATTATTCGCCAGACTAGTGTAAGGTAATATCCAGGGCCCGTACATTTCATACCGTTGACGTAAAAATTACGTAATTTCACATACAGGCAGTTTTCTTATAACACTACAAATTTTGATAGCTCACATATTGACGCGTAAAGAAAATACTTGTTACACTATTAAAATCAAAAATATTTATTATTTAATAAACTAACAATCTATATCAGCTAACTAAAGAGGTTGGCAAATGATTAATTATTGCGAAAAGACTAATTGGAATCATTATCTATGTAGCGTGACGTCATTTTTCCGTTAGCGGCATGAAATGTACGGGCCCTGGTAATATCGAGACGACGGAACAATCAAATTGGCAATTTGATTAGAAATGAAATTGGCGTCAATCTCATCTAGCGTTTACACGTACAAAATTTTAGATTTATGGTGACGCTCGAAAAAAAAACGTAATTTTCTCTTAAATGCGTCATGATTGATGCCATTTCCGTAGTATTATAAATATGTATTGTGCCAGGCTTTAATAAGCGACTAGATTTGATCCATACTAGAAAGAAAAGCTCTGATGTGTACTGGCAGTTTATCGTGGAATTGGAGGGGATCTAACCTGGCTGGGGGGATTGTCGTTGAGTTGAGATTCAAGATGGCGAAGACGTTTATAGTTTTTTTTTGTGTTTTGCTTATTAGTGTTGTTTAAAGTGTAATACTGATAGCTTATTATGCAGTGAATTATTTTGGAAGTGTGCAGCTACTGAAAAACCAATCTTGAAACGCGTTTAACTATGTTTTAATCAACACCCGGCAATCCATCGTGGCTTTTAGTAAAGTCCAACCATCTCTTTACAACTACCAAAGAACGTCATGCTCTACGAGCACACTTAAAAGTTACCACTGAATAACGACACTTGACATTGGCAAAATCATCATAGATTTGATGGAGGCCATATTTTAAAAGAAGAAGAACCTGGCTGGGCACAATCTCTGAGGGACTATTTGTTGGGTTCTGTTTATTTATTCTGGGTCTGAGTGACTGGCGTACAGGTGTACTTGCGGAAGTTAGAAAAGTTCTTTCATGAAATAATCACAATAAATACAATGCAAATTTTGGAAATTGATCGTTTCATTTCCCACGGAAACTTATGAGAAATTTCCCAAATTATTCCGTAGTTCTGGAAACTTTTAGTAGACTGACGTCCTCAGTAGGCGAATGGAAGAACATCAAAGGCAGCTGTTTGCAACGTTACTTCACTTTTGTTTTAGTTTCTGCTCGAAGAAACTTTAATTAAGTGCTTTCTGAAGAACGCACACAGCGTACACTTTAAAACAGTAGGGAAACCCATAAACACACATGTACATGTACTCATGTGGCGCCTTACAGTGTACAAATTGAAAGACTTCCACTTGAAAAAATTTCGGAAACGTCTCAAATTTTTTATAGGAACAGAAATTTTTCAGAATTTACTGAGAACTTTTCCAACATTTTGCAAACTTTCCGCAACTTTCACATCTGTGAACACAAGTATACAGACTATGTGCGTGAATCGCGACGCGACTTCGCAGTGAACGTCGCGATATGTAATATGTTACGTTGACATATGACTCCAGTCTCGCAAAATTTAACGGCGTTTTCGCAAGTTCGCGCCAAGATTTTGATGTAAAACCTGAAAATATTGCCGTTTAATATAAGGAGTGTGCATAAACTGTAGGGTAAGTGGATAAGCGCGAGTTGTAAATGTGAAGTTTATGATTCCAATGTAGCCCACAAGATGGCAGAACAAATGAAGAATGTACAAGATACTGTAGGAAAACGGTAGATAGCAGCACTGGCTTTGGCGTGAAGAGTCAATGTAATGTGTATGTTTCCGATTCAGACCACAAGATGGCAGACTCTCCAACGCGCACGGTAAACCGGTAATGACGTCTCACCGGCAGACTAGATGGCGTTGATCGCCGCCCTTCGCAAAGCCGCGTTCAGTTTTATGCCGTGTCGTACAGCTGCGTTCGTGACCCACAAATGGTCTCGCCGGAAGATCAGCGCTGACTTTTGAGTTAACATTTATGCTGAGGCCATTTCGTGGTAAACTATTTATTTATTCTATGTTTCTTTATTTGTTATATTGTTATACTTTTGTATGCCATAGTTTATCACGAATAAATGCAATGATTTTTGATTTCCGAAAATTTTGGTTAAATTATTAATTGAAAGCACAGTGAACTGCAAAATTGCATAGAGAAATTATGAATGAATTCATAATTCAGTCGCCAAAAAAGCGCTGGTGGCCTAACGATAAGAGCGTGCGACTTGCAATCCGGAGGTCACGGGTTCAAATCCCGGCTCGTACCAATGAGTTTTTCGGAACTCATGTACGAAATATCATTTAATATTTACGAGTCGCTTTTCGGTGAAGGAAAGCATCGTGAGGAAACCGGACTAATCCCAACAAGGCCTAGTTTACCCTCTCGGTTGGAAGGTAAGACGGCAGTCGCTTTCGTAAAAACTAGTGCCTACGTCAAATCTTGGGATTATTTGTCAAGCCCCAGGCTCCCATGAGCCGTGGCAAAATGCCGGGACAACGCGAGGAAGAAGAGAAGACAAAGTCGCCATGCACTTTTGCGGCTGATGGTACACTTCAAGATATACTACTGATTTTTATACTTAGCCGTGTTTTTTTAATGCACATGTAAATACATCCTCCTCCTCCTCCTCCTCCCTCCTCCCTCCTCCTTCCTCCTATCCTCCTCCTATATTCCCCGTATTCGAAATGAAAAGTAGAGTGTTTAATTCGAATGAACAGGGCCGGATTTAGGGGAGGGCAACCGGGGCTACTGCCCCGGCCCTCCACAAAAGAGGGGCACCCACAATAGAGAATTCGGAAAATTTAGCATTTTATTTGGAAAACATTTGGGGCCAGGGGGCCTCCACTCCTTTATTGCCCGAGGCCTCCAGACCTCTAAATCCGGCATTGCGAATGAAAGGCACCATTTCAGTCTCATTGCGTTCATGCGCCATACTACCTCGACAGTAATGGGTATCTTTCATCCCTTGGTTGACAATCTACTATTTACTCAGTTGACCTGTTCGCTAAAAAGGCCTCCAATTCCATTGCATTTTGGAATCATTATATTAGAAAAACAGCATTGCATTTTTCTTGGCACGTTTTGATTCGTGGGCGGCTAGAGGTAGGGTTGCCATCCGTATTATAATATATATTTTAGTCAATTGTACTATATATTATACAAAAACAATACAGTACGAAAAATACTATATTTTCGGCACTAAAGAAAGGGTTATGCGACTTGGATTTTTAAGCGCCGCAATTCGCCTCAAATCGATTTCTAACATTTATTTGAATTTTCCCAGTAAATAGGTACATCCTTATTTTTTCAATATTTTGTCAAAAATCATTAATATATATTTAAATCATCATAATCATCTTCTAATCCCATTTATTTGGGGTTGGCCTTCGCTGTATTTTCCTCCATTCAGCACGGTTCTGTGCTAGATTTGCGTCTAGCTGTAGTTCTTGCAGGCTTTTATTCACCCTTGTCGACCAGGTGTCTGGTGGACTCCCGCGTCCCCGCGTCGTTGATGGGATCGCCAATGCTATTTTGACCATGTCATGTGAAGGTCGCCTTTGTACGTGTCCGAACCACCGCAGGCGTTTCTCGACCAGCTTGTCTGTGATCGGTGCGACTTTGAAACTGCCCTTGATGTACTGGTTCCTGATCTTGTCTAGAAGGGTTACGCCCGCTGAGCAGCGTAGCATGTGCATCTCTGTAGTGTATAGCTTGTTTAGATGACATTTATTTGTAGCCCAGCACTCAAAACCGTACAGGATTGCGGGTTTTATGGCGGTTTTATATCTTTTGCCTTTTACTTTTAGAGTTGTATTGATATAGGTATATTTAAATATATTCTTAGGACGGGCCTTACAGGCGATAAGTATGGGGCCAGTAGAACGGTGTCACGCACACGAATTCGAGCCAATCGTGCAGTCTAACGCGACAACGCGATTGGTTGATGAGTTCGCATTACTCGCGCGATTGGTCACAACTAGTTGCGTTAGACTGCACGATTGGCTCGAATTAGTGAGTGACACCACTGAACTAGCAGCATTAAGGCCCGTAAGGCCCGTCCTTAGATATATGTCAATGTCAAAAATACTATTTTTCTGTAGAAAAAAGGTGACAACCCTAGCTAGAGGTTATCTTCTCGTATATCGTCCCACGGTCCTAATAATAGTACAAATGACCTCGAATGAAATTGAAATCATTATTAAATACTTAGAACTGAGTTGCTTTTGTTATGTTTCATTGGATTTTAAAACGAAACAAATTCGTTTCTACTTTCTTAATGTGAGAGTCAGAATGGCGGGTGTACCTAAATAAAATCAAATGAAAAGCATAAGCATAGCATAGGTTTTCATTTAATTTTATTTAGGTACACCCGCCATTCTGACTCTCACTTCTTAATACTATTGATTCATTGACTGCTAATATTTCTTGTAATGTGGGCGGTTAAAGAAAAAACATCCTAATCGCTTGAGAAACAAGGGAATCCTAAGGCAAACAAATAAATAAATCATAGCAAAATAATAGGAAACTCACTGTCATCACTTAATTTAACCAAACAATATGAAAACTGACATATCAATGTCATGTCATTTAGTGTTTATCGGCGAATAATGCACTCACTTTCAATACACTTATTGTACCTTACTATCTATAGGTAGTACATATAAATAAATAAACACGTTGTCATTAGTTAGTTACGAATATTAACATAGATTTTAGGTTTTACCTTTAATAATACTTACTAACAAATATTTGGATCTTGTTGTTTGAATAAATAAACGTAATAATAATAAAGAATTATAAACATATTATTAACATGCAAGCTATCAATGCCATCATGTGGGTACTTATTATCTATTAAGTTTATGTTTTATATTTTTATCTAAGAGTATCCCTTCAATAAAAATACAAAACGTTTTGTGTGAACTATTGCATTGTAATAATATTAGGAGCTTTAAATACGACTTAAATTGTACGGTTAGTACAAGACAGTGAGCGGTGATTTTTTTAGCTCTTGTAAAGCGATAGCTGGTCTTTACAAGTAGCACGTGGACTACCGGCCGTTGACTCCAAAATGGTGGTTAAACTCGTTTCAAGATTAATTCTCCATTGCACACTACCACATTAGTTTACTGTATAATAAGCTATCGATATTACACTTTAAACAATATTAATGAGCTATATTGATGTTCGTGTGCCTATTTTTACATGTAATGCTCATAAATGACATGTTCTAGTTTTAATTATAGTTATTATAATTTGTTAATTACCTGCATGCTCATTCATATTTTATGTGTTATCTTGTATTTTCTCTATTTAAGTGAAATGTTAAATTTCTTTTGAGAAAATAAATTTCTTTAACCACAAAAACAAAGGAATTAATCACGAGGCGTGACTATCAAGATGGCGCTCGAACTCCAACAGTAAGAGTTCTTCAACTAGAAATGTCACTATTGACAGGTGACAGATCATATCCATAATCGTTGGGTAATAAGAAATTACTTCTCATTGACCTCAGTTGTAAGGTGTATTCGGAGAATTCCGAATTTTTCTGAAGATGGACTTCAAACCGATGGGAGTTATTGGTGATTTTCGGACTTACCCGACATTATGAAACATTCAAAATTACCCCAATACACCTTACACATTTCTTTTCCATCTTTGGGAAATATTTATGCTATTTCTGCTCAGAATTACGAACTCTTCCTATCCGAATAGGAGAATAACAGTCTAAACCATCAACGACAACGAAACCATAACGAAATGGAAATAACAATCTTAAGCCACTTAATTTTTCTTGTATCTTTTTACTGAGGTATGCCAATAAAGTGTATTCTGTCTATTCTTCTATAGGTATCATAGACTTTTGTACCTATATAACGGTAACAAAAAAAATATGGGAATTCTGGGACACTTTTTTTCCCATTAGTATCGAAAGTGCTCGAGATTCTGAATAGATTAAACATGAAAACATAAAAAAAGTGTAGTTTACTTTAACCTTTTGAATTTTGAACGCCACGCCTATCGTACGCGGCGCGTAATCATGAACCTTGTCGGTACGCATGAAGCTTGATATTGGGCTGTAGCCGCGCGCGTCATATGAAGTCTTTGGCGGTCAAAAGGTTAAGTAAAATGACCCATTTACGCCACTGACAGTAATTCTAATTACCACCATCGCACAGCACAATTCGCAAACAGCGCGTTCGACAAACAAGTATAATTAAAACCGCACGTATCAAAGGCACAGAATACCATCCCAACCTACTCGTATTAAATATCCCATACACAAACTAAATAAAACAACTCAAATAATGCAGTATCGTTATCTCGTGACATCAAAGGCTACTTTTATTGTTAGGAATTTCTATGAATTCGCAGAGCAAATTATAGTCTTGAAACTTCGCATTGCATTTTGTTGTGGAGCTGAAATAGATTTTCATTTTATGCGTTCTCTAAAAATGTCAGCAGTCTAATTTGCACAGCTTTATATAAAATATGAAGAGAAAGAGAATGCAAAATTTAAATTAATGATATAAGTACCTGTATCAGTATGGCTAAGATGGTCGGCTCTTTATCATTTGTCACCATGCCTGTCACGTTCTAACAAGTATATAAGAGCGAAAGTGACGGGCATAGTGACAGGTGATAAAAATGGAACCATGCTGCCACCGCAGGAGAAGGTATCTATAGGTATATTTAATTCAAAATTGCAACTACTCTTGCACGCATTTATATGGTGTCGAGGAAATGACATAGATGAAAACATATTTTTTTATAAATGGCTAATATAATCCACAAGACGCACAGAAAAATTATAATTTTTAAAAGAAAGAACAGTCGCTCAGCGTAGCCATAGCTTCTTAATATTAACTTATTTATTAGCTATATTTGCGGCACAACGCAAAATTCAAAACTATAATTACTTGGCCTCTTTTCATTTATAGCAAAGAGAAATGATTGTAATAGAAAGGTAAAGTCTTAGAAAAAAACGTGTGTCTCTAAGTTTGACATCCAAAATAGATGGCGGTGTACTGCGCCATATGTATCGGTCACTGAATTGCCAAACATCACCTTTTGAAAATCAGAGCTACCGCAAAATGTATGGAGCTGTACAGCGCCATCTCGTTTACCTGTCAAATTCGAAGCACGAAATTGTCTTACATTCTATGCATCTTACTCGATCAATGTATCTTTGCTTATAGATATGACATTAATCACCTAAAATGCAAATCGTCTACAATTGTAGGTAAAATGGTACAGCTAATATTGTCAGCATTACCATGTGATAATTGTCAAGACAAGAAAATATGTTTACGTTCATTAGAACGTCAACATATTTTCTTGGTATTGGTAATTATTATACCACGACGTCATATATAATGAGTCCAAAGTGTGGTAATAACACGCAATAGCAGACATATTCTCCAAGTCCAAAACTAGACAAAACATATGTGACTTCAAAGTTTTTAGTATTAGTTTAATAGATAGTGTCTCACAACAGTTCGGATACCAAGTTGTTTATGGCCCGATTGTCATTTTATTGTCGATTTTTTTTCGTTACCTACTTTAATTGTCAAAAGTTGACGTTTGACAATTCAGCGACCGTAAAACATATGGCGCAGCACAGCGCCATTTGTTTTGGATGTCAAACTAAAGAGCACGTTTTTTTCTCAGACTACTTATCTATTACAATAATTATTATGTATTGTACAGAATAGGGAATCGTATAATCTAACCATGAATTTATATCGAAAACTGACGATAAAAAACCGACAAAATATAAATCGGCCCCAGTACGTACACACTTACTACGGTGGCAAACTTCAATTGATGAGCCATTAAAGGTTTGTTAATACGGTTGTTCAATACCTACGCTATGGAAAATATACTTAAAACAAACTGTAAAAGGATCAAGAATTAAAGTCCACGCGAAACTATTTGTTGCTTACCTTTCCACCCATCAAGTAATACGGGCTATTGGCCTTCCTCGGACTCGGCTGCGGGGTGGGTATCCTCGTCGGCTGCGACGGCAAGCCCAGCAGGCTGTCGAGCACGTCCTCCAGCGTGGTCGACCCTGGCGAGGGCCGCCCGATGGCCACGAGGGACCTTTGCGAGTCCTGCCAGTCTGCAAGGCAGGCAAGGTGTTAAAGAAAAGGAGGGACAGGTGGAGATACCAGGATCTTTGGCCGAATCGGTTTGGCTTTATGATTTTTTATTTTGATTATTTTGATTGAAATTGCGAGTGGGATCGATAATTTTCTGGAATTTTTTGTTGTCTAATTTACAGGATATTGTTCGATATCAAAATGGCGGAGTTCGTGAGGTCTACAGTTGAGGTACTAGTTTTTAAATAAAGACAAATGACCAGACATATCGGATTACAAGGGGAAAAATTTACTGACAGGTAAGTTTAATTGAAAATTTCAACCGCACTTGCACACATTTATACAGTGTCGAGAGAATGACGTAAATGAAAACATATTTTTTTGTAAATAGCCAAAATAATGCAGAATATAATTTTTAAACAAAAGAGTAGTCGCTCACCGTAGCCGTAGCTTCTAATATTAACTTATTTTGTAAGCTATATTTGCGGCACAAGGCACAAATCAGAATTATAATTTATTTTATTGAAATATTCTGTAATGAAATGTCATCTGACATCGAGCATTATTGACCTTGGCCTCTTCATTAGTTTTACACGGAAACTTTATTTATTTGTTTAAATTACATTTAAAATATTGTATCATTTACAAATTATGATATGAAAGTCGCTAAAATAAGATAAAATAATTTTGATGGTAATATTTTATTATTCCATATATTATTTAAAACTTGGTTTGAAACCATTTTCCTATCTGGAATGGAGTTTAGCTGCCTGGACTCGCCTAGACCCAAATTCTTGAATTTGTGATAATTTGATAATGCTGAATTTGAATTTGAAACATTGGACTTGTACAGCGCCATCTAGTTTACCTATCATATTCGAAGCACGAAAATGTCTTAGATTTTATGCATCTTACTTAATCACTGTATCTTTGCTACAATCAAGAACATAAGACGAAAAGTAATTGCGTGAACAATATGTACCCGTTTTCAATACCCTTGAGTCTACATAAATGTCTATTTGCAACTAGGTACTAATGTTAACAATCTAATAAAAGCCAAAATTGTCTAAAATTTTGAAAAGATCTGGTATAAAGCGAAATGAAAGGAAGTTAGTAAGAGTTATAAGAAATTTAGAAATAGTAAGAAACAATTAAGTGGTCGCTGAAAGAAAAGCGTTCCATGTCATGTGGTCAATTTAATATGGAGATCGATTCTAATATTCTAATTTAATAATTTGTCATGGTCTTGAACTGGTTTTGACACTACCCTGACGATGGTTCTGATTAGCAGAAAGTGTCCCAAATTTCCCATCCATTTTTCGTTCGTTCCATTCCGTTACCGCCAAATAAAATGTCTATGAAAAATGGGAATGGAAATAAAAATCTTAGGACACTTTTTTCCCTATCAGTATCGAAAGCTCGTGTTCTGTGTAGAAATGACATAAATAATCCCAAATCTAAAAAAAGTGTAGCGTACAAGTTTAAACAATCCCCAGTTAGAAATCTTTAAGCAATGCCCAGTTAGGTAACCTGCTGTCCGCTCGAACCAATTTATATAAAGACATACATATATATATATATATATATATAAGGACAGGCCTTACGGGCACTAACAATGGTGCTACTTCAGCGGTGTCACTCACGAATTAGAGCCAATTGTGCAGTCTAACGGAACTAGTTGTGACCAATCGCGCGCGTGTTGCGAACTTAGATATATATGTCAATGCATAAAGATATTTCGCTGTCGGCGTTACCATGGGCTTACAGCCGTATCAATCCTAGTTACTAGCTAGAAATATGGCAATTCACACACATTTCAGCTTATACAAGCATACAATAACCAGCTTATATCTGCGCATGTCGACTGAAAGCGTTCAAAGGGACGGAATTTCCTGGGAGCACGGTTTACTCGATGCAAAGAAACTTTAAATCAATTTCTGTTCGCAGATAAAATACACTAGAACTTTCCATTCACGGCCTTTCTCAGAAAATATTTATGCGGATGCCTCTAATTGCCACAACCCTTTTTTTATACATTTTATATGAAGTCATGAATTCATGATACTTAGACCGTAGACATTTCTAATTGGTCGTACGGCGCCACTACGTCATTAGATACCACAGATATCTATATATTTAATTGTTTGATATAACCTATAATTTGCAAAGTATTTTTGTATTTCTACATTGGTGACCGCAACGCCATCTTTCAACGACCAATGTTAATCATAGTAGTTAAAAGATATTGTAAAAGTTAATAGCGATATGTAATGGACTTACCCAACAACTGCTACCACTCGACTCTTCAAGTTAATGAGTACAATGTGTTGTGCTAAACAACAAAAACAACTCAACAGAACAAAATAAATAAAACGAAAACAATAAAATAAAAACGAATATATTTATTGATAATTATAATTATAATATATCTTACTAACATTAGCTACTACGAATTCATATTGCGAATACACTATTATTAATCGTGATTCTAACAATTCTAACATATAAGGTACCGAGATTCTATAATAAAGGCATAGACAAATTACCTACAAATAAATGAACGAAGTAAATAATATATCGTTATTATATTTCAGCGTCTGGACTAGATGGCGCTGCATGACGCTTTTCATTTTAGTATTACCGCAAAAAGAAAGACGTCGTACAGCGACATCTAGTTCTCTGGTCAAAACTAATTCATGAAATATCGTTCAGCCGCGTACATCTACAATAGATCGTTAGTCAGAGATAAAAGTAGCCGGATCTACGTATTTTGGTCATATATATTAAGTTAAGACAACTATGTAACTATACTGAAGTTTAGAGAGCTATACACTGACACGAATACGAAACGGTTTAAATATCAATTCTTTTCAAATGTCATACATATGTTAAAGTTCGTTTATTCGATTGAGCGCGTCACGCGCTCTCGGCTCATATCGGGTGTAAAAAGGTTTTTCTCACACAATCAGAACCTGTGTAATTTACTCAGAGACTTATGCACAGTCTCAACATAAATTACGAGGTGATTTAAGTAGAAGAAACTTGAATGAGAGTCTTGACTAACCACCATCAAAATGGTTCTGAAAAACCGGTTTTGTAATCGGACATCAACATACAATATTTTGTGACCTTTCCAGAAATAATTTGAAGACAAACCAAAGTAAAAAATAGCACCTTAAACAAAATTATAGCAACATAATAATTATTTACAAAACTATTCGCTAGCAATTAACTAATAACTAAAATAATTATTTTGGGTTAAACAAATGAAAAAATAAATACTCTGTACAATTGGATGAGATACTTCTAAGAAAACTGGTTACCGTGATACTGAAATTACATTATGGCATTACTCTATAACAAAATGTATAATAACTATTGACTAAAACATAAGTGTGTATCAATGTTTAACCACTAATATGTTTCTGAAACCTTTCAACAAATTAACCTAGGGGCGGCTATAAGATAAGATTTTATAAAAAATGCTTCAAAATTGCATAAATGTAGATAACAATAAAATATAGTTAAAATATTATTTCATAAAACAAATAAACCATTACAGACGTACGCAGTTGAATAAGTGGCGGAGTGGTTTCGATAGAACCAGATGGCGCTCCCATTGCTCTGTATTTTATGGTAACCATATTATCAAGTCTGGCAAACCAGAGGGCCTACCGCGAACACAGAAGACCGCAAGTTTCGAGCACCTTTCTCTTTTACTCCAACTAAGCCGTACTTAGAGTGGCAGAGATAGTTGCTCGAAATGTGCGAAGTAAAATTTTTGCGGTTATAGCCCAGTCACTACGCTACATGCCGCTATGGAGCGCCATCTAGTGCCCATGTCAAAACAACTCTAAGATAGATATTTCATCTCGGTACGTCTATTATAGTTCATCTGTGATACAAGTATAACGTCACGTGTCGGCTTCGCACCGGAAACCGGATGCCATTCGTAAAGTTTGTACTGGCAACATCTCAAAATGGTGTCGAACGAACCGTTCGTTAAATAACTAACAGCAACAAAAAGGTGCGTAATAAGAAATTGGTCCGTAAGAATAACAAAAGAATAATGTTAATATATTAACGATTGTCAATTATCCCAAATATCCCGTAACTTTCATGTGTTTGAACCTAAATAAAAATCATAAGTTGGTCAGAGAAAAGTATACAGACAGTAAGGTTTCATTTGACAACCCTAGACGCATACAATGGAGCGGACGGTATGTCCCTATGCGGTATGCCTCTGCGACCCTGAGCGCGCTCGCCACTGCAGTGGCGCTGCTATACTTTGTTATCCTTACGGCCACAAAATAAGACTAAATACTACAAGCTCGTGTTCTTGAAATTCACAATACATAAGACACTCGTACAACACATACAGAAATATGATGCCAAAGTGCACTGTCACAACAAAAATAACACATAAAAATGGTCCTGAGTCACAGTCTAAAGCCGAAAATACAATTTATGTAGCCAGAGTGGCATGTCTAATATGAACGCACAGATGAAATTAAAACTAAAATAAAACTGCAGGTTTAGATTTGCGCGTAACATAAATGCATTGTTTGTCAATGTGCGTTCTACATGGCGGGTTCCCGTTCGGAATGTGTGTCGTGGTTTGTATCTAAGCCTGCAGTGGATAGTGTGTTGTGATCACGCTCGCTCACCAGGCGCGGCGCGGTGGTCGAGGCGGAGGGACGAGGGCGGGCGGGGGTGCGGCGGGGGCAGTGCTTCGGACACTACCAGCGGTGTCTGAGGGGAGTCCAGAGGCTTCGTACCTGAAGAAAAATAATTGAATTAGGTACTTCAAAATAGTCAATAGAAATATGTGGTTTAAAAAAAGGCAGCGCACTTCAAAGTTAAATAAATCAAAAATGTACACGCAGCTGATCCGTTCATAAAAAAAGAAAACCTGGAATTGGAATACATATATTCTAATTCAGTCACTTGGAACCGTTTCACTGCAGCGTCATCTCAGTTGAGCTTTGTTCGTGTAACCTCATTACATCTATTCTGCGAGTGAGTGGCGGATTCAGGATTTTTGTTTGGGAGGGGATTGAATCCCCTATTTTACTAACTTCTGGCCGAAGGGTGTGGTATTTCGGCGGTCGCGCGGGAATCTGCCAACTCTTACCGCAACAGGAGACTCCACAGAAAACTGCGTTAAGATTTTTATTATTGTATGTATGTTAGCTTGTGTCTATGATGATATATGTTTGTTTAATATTTTCATGGTACTCAGATACATGTTGTGGACGTCGAGGCCCTTAGCTCCCTCCTTAAATGCGCTACGTTGCGAGTGTGCCAGGCGCCTACTAAATTGCTTTACACTAAAACCTTCGTAGACTCTTTGATGAGTCAATCAGGCATTCCCGCTGAGAATTGATATCGTCTGGCCCTGAATAATCTATGCCCAAGGGAGATAATTGTATTATAAACACCATCTACTCTACTATACAATGTTTACTTTCTGCCCTTGTTCTAATTAACTATAGTAAAATAAGATATTTTCTAAATCATGGCTTTATCTGTATTATGTAGGCAAAACCCTTGAAGTGTTCTCAAATATCAACTATGATTTTCTTTTGAATTGTAAAACGTTAAGTGCTAATGACATTAAATTATTGTAAACAATCTTTGAGCATTTACGAGTAGAGATAAAATTTCCAAAAAGTCTTTAACGTTTAAGACATCGACAAACGCCAAAACGAAAAGTTTTTAGCTAAAATTTAATTTTTCGTACAAGCTTATATCGTTTACTGTACTTATTTTTCCACAGGCAACTAACACTCATCGACACAATTCTAAAAACCCCTAAAGATAGTTCCTACGGCCACCTCCTATCTCCACATCAGATCAGCTCGATGGTACCATAATATTACATTGTCACCCGACTTACATATGTATGCAAATTATTAGCTTCATTGGAAACCGGGAAGTGGGTAAATTTAACTTGCAAGATTTGACCCGTACGAACATACATAGTTACATAGCAAGTTAATATAGGACAGGATGACAGATGCTACAAGTCACGTGACTTATTTCGATACCACATGTATTTTTTTAATTTCGATTAGAGTTTTATATCAAGATTTTCATTTTGGCTGAGCAATTTAATTGAAAATGCGTCGCTCGTTCGCGGACGTAACATAAGATTGTGCAGTCTGCACAACCCGGAGGACAAAACGCAGCCCGGGGCCTAAGGGAATTGTTTATGTGTTGCACAATGGATCAGCCCGATTTGCCGTGTCTACAGTGAATCTAAACATATAAAACAGTTGCGTTATATATACATATAATGATCAAGTAAATTATGATTGTCACGAGCCATTTTGTTCACATATGGCATCCCAATACATTTTTTCTTTTAATTTGGCGTCTATCGATGTACGATTGTCATCTTGGGGAGTGATTCTGACAAATTATGTTTTTTGAAAAACTAATTATATTCAAAGTGAAACTAATGCAGTATGATACCTTTGGAAATGATGCTTTACGCACACTAGCGTCTCCTTCCCTCCCCCTGACGCAACCCCCACTTTTAGCATGGATTTTCAAGCTGGATATAATTTATTTGACTTCCCCATACATTAGAACATACTCGTAACTTAACCGAATCATAGGCCCCCTGGTACCTACTTACCTATTTAGTAAAACCTACCTTTTCTACAATACAAGACGTCTAATGTTCCACCAATATTGGTCTATCGCGTGTTTTTGTCAGCCACATTTCCAGCGGAGATAAATCCACATCATCCGCGTTCAAAGGAAATGGAACGGGGCCTTTGAGCGATTCTAAACAGCATTTGATTATTTATTCATCCAGAAAGTATCGTCACAATACCCCACAATTGAAAAGGTAGGTATTAATAATCATAAAATGCTTATCATCTATTCTCGTATATTATATTTCTCGTATTGATAATACCAACAAAGTAGTCCTCAAGCCAGAACAGCTTCTTGGCCGGCTCCAGGCCCGACACGTAGTGGACAATGGCCGAGGTCACCTCCTTGATGGACGACTGGTTCTCCTCCGAAGCCATGTTAGATAGTTACATATAGCAAAACTAGTACCGCAGACACTGCGTTGTAATAATTTAGTACTTACCAACAAAGGAGCTCTCAAGCCAGAACAGCTTCTGGCTGGATCGCGGGGACTTGTCCGCGTCGCCGTTGGCCGGCTCCAGGCCCGACACGTAGTGGACAATGGCCGAGGTCACCTCCTTGATGGATGTCTGGATCTCTTCCGAGGCCTTGGTGGCCGCGGCTTGCTGAAGGAGCGAGGACGCTAGCCTGGGGAAGAGTAAACAAGGTTAGACTTTTGTGGATCTTAACCGGAGCTATTTTATTTATTTATTATTTGGACAATTATTTGTTGTTAAAATTTGGTAGATTTGAAAAGCTCCTTACTCTCGTCGAAATAAACACGAAATCTCAATTTGGGACAAGAAAAAATTTAATTTTCGTATCTCAGTAGAAGATTTTGTAAGACAAACGTTCTAATTGTAGTTGTTGTTCGGAATAGGGAACTCTATCAATCCATCAAATTTTATACAAAATTGTCAAATATTTCTAAAGCAGGCACAGGCAGTTGTAATAACTGATAATGCATGTATCCAGAATCGTCTTAATAAAGTTTTCAGTGTTAAGTAGAATTTTTATTGCGCTTGCCTAATTTATTCTTAAATTCACTGACACTTCGGACCAGTACTATATCCTCAGGGAGTTTGTTCCAGGCTTTAATAAAGTAGCCATGTTGCATAAACCGTCTCAATAACAAACAGAATCACATTGTAATAAAAAAAATCGGGCAGCATCCTTTAAGGTAAGGTAGTTGACTATGTAACTAAATGATATGAAATGATAGGCTACCAAACAAGAAATTAAATGTAATGCGAAGTAAGTTTCCTAAGTATTGCTAGCGTTTCAAGACATGAGACGCAAAATCAATATACGGTGATATATAAATAAATATAAATGGTAACTTCAACACGAGCCACGAAAAGCTTTCTATTTTTTCATTCCGCCGTCAGCTTTGCCGTTGGTGGGCCGAAAACTTTTAATTATCAAACTTGCCAAGAAAAATGCAATTTTGATTTCAATATTTTTTTTAGCCTGATTTAGTCTCCCACTGCTGACAAAAAGGCCTCCCCTCGTTTACTCCACTCAACCCTGTCTTTTGTAGTTTCCCGCCATCCGAATAATATACGTCTAAGTCGTCCCATCATCTCCTTTGCCTGTCTGCACCCCGGCCAGCACCATCTATGATGTTCCGTGGGTCCCACTCGGTAACCATTTTGGCCCACCTTTCACGGTGCATACGGCAAACATGTCCAGCCCAGTCCCACTTAAGCTTAGCAGACTTGCCTCCTACATCTACAACTCTAGTTCTGGAGCACAGTTCCGTGTTTCTGATTCTAACAGTTCCGCGAACACCTGGTATACTGCGCTCCATCGCTCGCCTGCAAACCTTGAGTTTGGACTTTCATTTCAAAATAAACATTAAAATTACAGTAGAATCGAATACCGCTTTTTTTAGCGGTGGTAGGTGGAGTGGGGTGGGTGGCTGGAGGATCAGACTGGGAATTCGAAACCACGGCAACGGGCGAAGTTGAAAGCACTGATCTAGATCAAACACTCACACGAGACTTGACGTAATCTCCTTGGAATCATATACGTTGTATCGCTAGACTTCAATAGGATTCTAAGCCGGCGGTTCCCAGGGTAACCGACGGATTCTTGTTTTGTACGTTCCTACTGGCAAATAATGTAGGTATATTTCCTTTGTATGTTGAATATCTCAAAAACGTGTTCTATACATATAACTAGATCTCGGTATAGAATCTATAAGATTTACCACATATATTGCGCGACGGTGAAAATATTTCTAGGAGCGTTTCAGAGGTTATATAAGCATAATATGATATTTCATTTCATTTCATTTATTCATTGTGAAGTCATGTACATTTCAATTAAGATGTTATACATATGAACAAGTCAGAACATGACACCCCGTAGGGGCATACAATATTACTTAAAGCTAATAACAGTACCTACATAATTAACTAACAAAATAATTACAAGAACGAGAAACTTATACTGTAGGTCAATTATTACATGTCATATAATATCTTTTTTTATAGGCTATAAATTATTATCATTTAAAAAAATCTTTAACAGAGTAGTAACATTTGTCAATAAGGAATAAGGAATTTGTCAATATTGAATTAGCCGCTACATTAGATGTTACTTAACAAGAAGATATTAATTGTTATTGTGCTTATTATAGATTTATGATTATGAAATCATGATTAATTAAGTAATGAATTATCTAACACCTTTTGCTAGCGAAGATATGAATGTAATTGATTTACTTATAAGTGATTTTTTATTATTATTGACTTACAAACGAAAGGAAAAAGAACATATTGTAAAAACGATTTATTTATAAGTAACTAATTCACACGCAAACATTTGCCATCACAACTTGCATTTAAATTTTAACTGCACGTTTCTCATAAACAAAGAATAAAAAGACTAAAGCCGGGTCCAGACGGGTGTAACGTGTAATGTGATCCATCGTGTAATGTAACAAGAATTCAGCGTGTGGACGGCTCTACGAGCGATACTTTTAACGCTCGTGCCCGTTCCATCTGCTGTCGTTTTTTAGTGCAAACACAAAGGCGCTCGCAGTGCCGTCTACACATTGACGCTATATTAGACGTAATCTTACATAACACTTTACATTGGTCGGGCTTTAAAACAACGGCAAATATCTGCACTTATTGTTTAGAGCCATTTGCAACAAGCGAGCGCCGCAGGCTTATGCTAAAGCATGTAAAATAAACGATAGCCGGATCCACGGAGTTCTCGCTGCGCAATGAATTATAGAAAGACGTTGCCTGTAGAAACAACAAACCATAGAAGCGGAGGGTGAATCTCGCGACCAAAAGTTAGTGTTGGTTAAGACTCAAGTCCTTTGAGTCCTCTGCTTTGAAACTCGACTCAGTTTTTCACTCACATATTAAGTCTAAACTCGAGTTCTTTTCAACTTGTTAGAGATTCGAGTCTTTTGTAGGGACTTGAGTCCTTTTCAGAGAACTCTCAATTTTTTTTTTACAAAATTTCGAAATGCTTTGTCTTTAAGTCATAAGTTAGGCATAGCACACAAATAATACAATAACGTCAAATTTCTATACTTTTATTTAGGTTATACCTATTAAATTGTTGGAGTCTTTATTCGGAGGCACGAGTCCTTTTGAGCTCACCAAAAAAATACTCAATAAATGACTCGCCTCGGGACTTAAAAGACTCGTAAATTTTTTAAGCGCGAGCTCAGACTCAAAAGACTCGAGTTCCTAGGAACACTACCTAAACGCGTAAGCGCCACTAATTTTACGGCGCTTACGAATGTTTGGTCGCGTGGTACAGGTTGTGATTGCAATAATTTCATTGTTTGGTATAAGTTTTCTGTATTAATAACTCAATGATAAGTATAAGTTCAAATACAGGCGTTAACCAACAACATTAATGCTATTGGCGTATCCTTGATAAGTTGTGGCTGGTGTTGCCGGCTTAGACTTGTGAAACTTTATAAAATCGGGCGGACGATTTGAAAAACAGCAAGCCATGTAACGCGATAAGGAGTTTACACCCATCAAATATTAATTAAATCCGCCATTTCTTTGTAAATAAACATGATTAATTATAATAGTGGCTCTGTGAGCTATAGTATAGACCTCGCGTTAAGATTCATAAGCAAAAAAAATGTTAAAACAAGAAATACTTCTTTCAGTCATTATCACAGCGTACTCGCAATGGTCTTACTTAAGTGCCATAGACGCTAATGGCACTTAAGTCTTTTATGCCGATTATGACCATTTTGAACATTTCCTAAAAAAACTGAACCTGTTCACCAAATTTCACAAGAATCGGTTAAGAATTGCGACCTGTAGAGGAGAACATCTGGACACATGAAAGGAGTTTGCCCGAGTCAAAACGGACTACGCTGACGCGTCACTAATGATAGTAATGATGTGCTTACTATTTACTCATATACCAAACATTTCATCAAGTTCATGATGCGTTTTCGCTAACAAAGTGCAAGGAAATTATACTTATACTTGCATATGCACATGCGATACTACACAAAGACGGGTGGGTATTCATAAGTTCACATGATCTGCGGACTTACGTAGTATAAACGTATCACATTTTTTCCCGCCCGTTTAATTCGAGCG
This sequence comes from Cydia pomonella, assembly GCF_033807575.1. Classification (NCBI taxonomy): domain Eukaryota; kingdom Metazoa; phylum Arthropoda; class Insecta; order Lepidoptera; family Tortricidae; genus Cydia; species Cydia pomonella. The sequence goes on from NC_084703.1 coordinate 43,886,697, forward strand.
CAACATTTTATCGAATGGTTTAGAAATTCACTGGAAACTGGAAAATAAAGCTTGGATTTAAAACCGAGCATGTCCTGAGGGGAATCCAATGGAAAGCTGGGAGTATTTCAGGATTTGTCTTTGTTTTTCTGTGGAAATTCTACCAGTTTCAAATGAAACTGGCTAGATTAATTGTTTGTTCTACGATTACACTATTGATTGAATGTTTTTTTTTTTTTATTAGGCGTCGTTGTAGGCAAAGAAATTAAATAAAGTATCATAACAATTGTAGCTACAAGCTTCGCGTACTATTTGTAATTTATAGAAATCTTTATGAAATGTAATGAAAATACTTATCTCAGACACCAGGTATATATAAAAGCTTATATAGATAGAATTAGTACTTTGACGTCGGTGACCTTTTACCTATTTAATTAATTATGGACTATAGAGACTACACATCTCTGTTATATTGTAATAGTATAGTATATAGTAATAATTTAATTTTATGATTATTACAATGTAATGCTTGCCCAGTTATTGTCTGTTGTATTTATAAATGTTGCTATGTATTTTTCATGTCACTGTATGAGAATAATCTTCATGATTACTGTAAATGTATTAACTTGTAAAACACCCCTTGAGCCCTACTTGCAGAAACATTTTTTGAATGCTGAATTTTATTATTTCAGATTTTTGACGTGGACTTAGTTTCATATTCTAGTTTGGGAGTAATTCCTTTCCTAACACAACTTACGTAAGTCTTCTTTTAATTGTTAATCACTATCATGTACACGTTAGTCACAATACTGCGCGGGTGCGTTTGTTAGTCCAATGGTATCCCGTTGAGCTCATAAAGACCAAATGCAGTCATGAATCCGTTCACTGTACTAGAGCAGTGTTTGGTCTCCTTCTACCAAGGTATGGTTGGCGACCGTTGATATTCGCCGCCACCGGCGAATAATTACCTTAACCAATAGCGAAAGTATGCTATGCGACAGGGAAAACTGTCGATTTATTTAGTCCAAACGGCATCCCGTTGAACTCATAAAAACCCAACGCGGTCGTGAAAGAATGCCTACCTCTCGTGCGGGGTACGTGGGGTGTTCAGTCGCTCCTGGCTTCTCCAGCCAAGGTACGGTTGTCGCGCGCTGAACGATGAGCGAGTAGACGGCGAGCACAGCGGACTGGTGCCACGGATACTACTGCGGGTTGACGAACACGGAGACGTCTGGAGAAGAAACGGAACATTTTAAAAATAGATCAATAAACCTATTTATATTTAGCCAGAACTTTGTTGCATAGTAAATTGGATGAATTTCATGTTTGAGAAAACAATAGAAAAAAAGCTATTTTATTTTGTTTACGAAAGGTTGTAATCAAATACTCAAGGCCTTACTGGGCTATACGTTTGTAAATAAGAATATATGCATATAATAAATTAAGATGAAAATAAACGAGGCTTAGATCTCTTTAAGACTATTATACGGTGCCGAATGCGTTCATATTATTGAGAATTTTGTAATTTATAATTTGACTTTGCTCATGAACGCTCCTCTGTATTATTCTAAAATTGTGGATACTAAATAAAATAGTAGTACGTAGCGGTATAAAAATAAATGAAAAATGAATGTATTTCACTTTACTACCGCCTAATGATGGTTCAGTTCTTTGCGGAAATGACTTCAATGTAAAAGGGACTCTGCTATAAATACCCAGGGTTTATTTTGAAGTTTATCACAGAATTTAAACGATTCACCATTTGTTTACTCACTGCTGGTACTCGTAGCTTTTGTGACTTTTATTAATTTATAAAAGCCCGTGTATTTTGGACTTTCGTAATATTGAAATAAGGTAATAAAACTGCACCCTCGGCTGTACAGTGTAAACTAAAGAGGCTTAAATTGTTGATAGTTTATTTAACTGCTGGTCAGCAAAACCTTTGCCGCGTTATTTGCTGAAATTATGACGTCAAAACTATTGACTGATCAGTAAGTAGCATATTTACTTACATTTTGTGATGTGATATTTCAGTATGTGCACCTTTGTTCTAGAAGTATCAGTTCACTATTCTAATAACAAGCTTTTATGAACGTTTTAAGGCTACATTTTTTTATACTACGTCGGTGGCAAACAAGCATACGGCCTGCCTGATGGTAAGCAGTCTCCGTAGCCTATGTACGCCAGCAACTCCGGAGGAGTTACATGCGCGTTGCCGACCCTAACCCCACCCCCCTCGTTGAGCTCTGGCAACGGTACTCACCGGCAGGAACACAACATTATGAGTAGGGTCAAGTGTTATTTGGCTGCGGTTTTCTGTAAGGTGGAGGTACTTCCCCAGTTGGGCTCTGCTCTGGATCTGGAATGACATCCGCTGTGCTGTGCCCTACCACACAAGGCGAGATGACATTCACAATGCCCATACCTCTCTTTTGGACGTAGTTTAAGGACATACCCGAGTCCAAAAGGGTACATTTATTGTTCTCTTCTAAGAAAGTAGAAATTCAATTACTATTCCGTTTGAACATGATAAATGGCATGCGATGCACTTGAGACTACACATTTCAGATTCCGCATTACTCGCGGATACTGACACATATGGAGAAGGGGGCCCTGGTTAATTTAGGGGGGGCTCTAAATCTGGGCCTGATCGGCACTCCTTGCCTAGAGCCCTATAAAGGCATGCCTGATCTAGTGATACTCGTAAGTGATCTGTAACCCGTTTCGCAGCGGCTACAATCAACACTAACGAAGGATGAACTGCGAAACGCGTAGATTCAATTATGTCGTACGCGACAGCATTGGAATATTTTATGTCCCGCTATTTCGTTACATGCTCGTACGTCAATATTATGCATATCGCTGGTGCGAGCCTAACCAAGATGACAATCGGACCATCAGGTTCAAATTTGCATGGACAATTTATGAATGATTCCATTCATACCTTGTCAATTCAATTTTGATCCCTACTGTACATCGACAAACGCCAAACAAAAGAAAAATGTATCAGGATGACAGATGCTACGATAAGTCACGTGAATATTTCATCATCACGTGTATTAAGCCGCAGTGGAATAATTGCCACGAATTTTGCCATGAGTCGAGTACGTTAGTACTATCCGGACATACACTGTCAAATAACTATTGTAATACGTAATGTTGACCTTCTTGAACGCATGTAACATGCATGTTCTCTCTCTTGCCCTTTCTTGTGTTTAAAGTACTGCTCGGAGCAGTGACGGCATAAGCTGCGCACGTACAAAAATGTAGTGTTACCACTGATTTTGTACGCTACAGTGAGTGGAAATAGCGGCCCTTCTGTAGACCGGCCTTCGGCCTCAAACGAGAGCGCGCGGTGCGCACCTTCGGCTTTAACTGGATTAGGCGGCCTCTCTTGGTGTTATTGTTGCTTTTGCGCGCTACAATAGATATCTCGGCAATTCCGTAGTCTGGCCTTCGGCCTCAAACGGGAGCGCACTAGTGTTTTCGGAACCGGTATTCTTTTTGAGAACCGGGAATTTCGGTACTTTTGTATTACGGAACCGGGATTTCCCGGTTTTTTCGGTATTTTCGGTTCTTGCTAGTTTTTGTCATAGAAAACAAGGGTTATGCTTCAAAAGTAAACTAAAATTCCCCTTCGGCCGCGTACGCAACCAGAGCTTCGTAACCAGATGCGATCGAAAACTATTTCTGCCTTGTACGAAACCGTTTGCGATCAAAAACTAATTTCGTCTTACCCGTAACCAGTTACGATCGAACACTTCTCGTTCTTATACGAAACCAATATCTGGGCCATCTAGCTATAGGTTTTTTTCAAATATTTTGTCATGATACTCATGATAATTTCTTATCCTGAATGTCAGTGCTCCATGTCTCTTAAGCCAGTGTCTTTTAAGGAACGAGGTTACATTGTATTTGCCAACAAAATATTTGAATATTATCAACTGGTACAATTTTTGTGTTCTGATTTTTGACTAGATATATAACGTGTACAGTACTTATACTGTATAACAAGGTGTATAAATATAATCTTAGCTGACTTTATCAACGGTCGAAAGGTTTCGTACAACAAAGAAAAGTGTTCGATCGTAACTGATAACTAGTAAGACGGAATTAGTTTTTGATCGCAACCGGTTTCGTACAAGGCAGAAATAGTTTTCGATCGCATCTGGTTACGAAGCTCTGGTTGCGTACGCGGCCGAAGGGTAAAATTCTGTATTCAAGTAACTTTAATTCGAAATTTTTTCTTCTATTTTCTGTTCTCATACCTAGTAGTAGGTAATTATATATAAATCAGACTATAATTAATCATAGTGTTATGTTATTGTTAGGTACTAAAGTAAGTATTTACTGTCAATTAAAGGGTAAAAATAAGGCAGTCATCTTAGATTCCTTAACATTTAGAATTATCTTAAACATTTTTAAAGAAAACAAAATTAAACTATTTTCTATTGTCATACCTAGTAGTAAGTAATTATATATAAATCAGACTATTGTCAATCACAGTGTTATTCTTAGGATCTTAAGTATTTACTGTCAATAAAATTAAACTTTTTTACCAAAAAATATTTAAAAATAATATCTCTTTCCGAGTACCTACCTATTCATAAAATATGGCGTAACCAAAGTTTAGCTTTTTAAGAGCTTTTAGCTCTCTCTTCTCTATAATAGGACCTTAAAAACAACAGTGCATCTAGACTTTTGTCACTCAAACGAGATCTTATTTTGTTGCATAACAAACCTGCCGAAGAGAAAACTCTTTCTGGCTCAACACTGGTTGGCGGAATCGTTAATAGATGGTCATATGCCTGAGACAAGTAACGCCCACGATCTCCTCCATTCTCAAAGAGAGCCATTTCAATCCTAACATTCGTAAAGAGATCTTCATGAGCAGAAGATCTAACGCGTTTTTCACTAACAGCCTTTGCAAGCTCAGCATTTAACTCATCGCCTTTTGTCAAAGCAATGTTTTGAACTTCAAGCACATCAGAGTCAAATTCACGTTCATTCGCCTGTTCACCTTGTGAGGTTTGTAGGGGTTCAGCTTGAGATACCGGAGTTGTTGAGGATTTGGTGCGACTTAGCAATGACACTATTGCGTTGCACATTTCATCGCTGCTTGGCCGCGAAAAAACTAATGAATCTTCATCATTTTGTTGGAGGAAATAACTTTCTGGATTTTGCAAGTAATTCAGAGTCGCAGCTGCAACATTGAGACGCCGTAGCAACAGCGAGCGAGTGTAGGTAGTTATTGGTAATATCGAGCGCACCATTAATTTCGCGCGTTATTTATTTTAACGCTGAATTATTCACGTTAGTTTTGAATGTTTGAATAGTAGAAAGTGTGGAAAATTAAAGTAAGAGTAAATAAGTAAATAGTAGTGTGAATTGCTTAATAAAAATAAAATTCCCGAAAGTACCGAAAGAACCGGGAATCAAATTTGGTTTCCCGGTTCCATTTTACTGACAAAAGAACCGGGAATTCCCGGTACTTTCGAGACCGGGATTTCCCGGTTCTGAACCCTAGAGCGCACCGTCCACGGACGCTCCGGACTTCCGGCCTTACTTGCTTTAAGTGGCCTCTATAGTTACAGAGATTTTTCAAGTGATTCCTCACTGGCTGAAATACCTCTAACGTTAAATAAGTCTAAATTAAACAAATATTTATAATAAACACACCTTAAAAACCAATAAATGCCCTTACCATGACTCGAACCTGGGTACTCCTGCTCCGACTAGGACACCGTCAAAACACATTGAAATGACTGTGAATGAAATTTACCTCACACCTCAATCACGCACTACTTTTGCAAGGCATGTCTGTTTGTCGCATAAAAGTGGACATTAAAGAGCCTCGTTAGTTGAAGGGGCCATTAGAGCGGAAACGGGCGGCAGTAGTTGGCACGTTGAGGACTCACAACAACGCGCCGTGCCCGACATGAGTTCGGCACGTGGACACCATTGAATTATAATTACTGCGTATAGAACCGGCACAGAGAACCAGTATTTTGCGCCACGAGTTGTTGTTTTGACAACAAACCATCGAAGCGGAGCGTGAATCTCGCGACTTAAACGCGTAAGCGCCATGAATTTTACAGCGCTTATGAACGTTTGGCCGCGTGGTACAGGTTGCAATTACGACAATTTCATTATTTGATATGGGTTCTCTATAGTAATAATAACTCAATGGCAGACACCTGAGGGCCTACCGCGAACCACGTTCGACGTGTTGCCTCTTTGTCGCACTTGTAAATTCGTAAGTAAGTGTAACAGGGAGGCAACACGTCGAACGTGGTTCGCGGTAGGCCCTCTGTACTGGAAAAATACATTAAAAAAAAAAGGTTGTGCAACGGTAGAGGAAAGTTAATCTTTCTGCACGTACAAATATTGAGCCTCGAGCAAGAAAACGAGAGTTAGAGTTTTAAATTATTATTTTGTGCGTAGCGAGAAACTAAAAGACTCAACGTGAATATTAATTTTGGTTTTGTGTGGCATAACATTTTTTTCTTTCCAAGCAATTATAATATCTTATCCTATGTTACTTGTACAAAGGACACAAATTTAATGAGTTACCCCATACATCGTAATAAACCAGCAAGTGGGTTGTAGGAAGTGCCAAAGAATTAGACATTTTGCAAAATAAAAACAAAACAAGTAAACATAAATACACAGTTAAGTATAACGGGTTAGCACTATCTTACATCTTTTCGCGGATTAGCAAAGTAATATTTTGTGCTTTTAATTAAATATACAAAACCTCTATCAAAAGTAATAGCCATAGAAAAAGACTTATGAGCAATAAGCTGTCAATTTGTCATTGTTAAATTCCTGCCAATATGCCATGTTTGACGTACACCTACTTGCCTTCATCCAACTTCGACATTGGCAGAATCATCAACATCTTGATGGAGCCATAACACGAAAAATTTATTGAAGTAGGGTATCCACTCCATGTATCCAGTGGTTATTATTATTAATTTTCACTATATCAGTAACTGTACTTAATTATATGGTAAAATAAATTTCATGAGATCTCGCGTATTGAATTCTATTTAGGTTGGCAATTAATATTTTGAAGTGAAAACTTCTTTAGCGGCGCTGTGCACTTTTTGTGATGGGGAAAACATGTTAAACTCGCGACAGGTCACGTGACCGACAGATTCGTCAGATTGAAAATTCGTAAGACGGGCACGTGACCTGATCGAAAAACTGTTATAATATCATTGAAGCCAGCAGACCGCCGCGCGGTAGAAAGAGAGGGAGATACTTCCTCTCCTACGCTGCGCCGGGTACAACGGGTTGCATTTCGAGAGTGCCGATGCCGGCAGAATATTGTATTTGACCACATAAATGATAGTACTTTTATACTGATAATTAAAGCAATTCGTGCAAAATTATTCTATAACCATTCCAAAATATCAAAAATGCACAACGTTAATATTCAAGTTTTATCAAGTTTTAACTTTTACCGGTTCTCCCGGAGTGCAACTTGTTTTTTTTTTCAACTCCTGATCACCGATTAAATTTTGCCATGTATAAATACTTATATACATAGAATAAATGCTTATACCAAGATTCGAACCCGGAACCTTCTGCTTCGTAGACAGGGTCCGACTATCAGATACGGTTGAAAATTACCCTTATCCATTAATCTAGTAATCAATCTACATTAAGTTGCACTGACAGTTTGGACAGTTATACCAGTATAAACAATACATAAATGCAAAACAAAAGGCCATTCTGAATTGGATTTCATTGTGGTTTCCATCAACGGAAATATGATTCGGATTTCAAAGGATTTATTTGAAAGAGATTTACCACAAACATGTCAGTATGTTTACTATATTTTATTGTCTATTGTTGTGGAAAAATTGAGACATGAAATTCGTTCCTGTCTCAATTGTCAAACGGCAGTTTCATGTCAAGAATATTTTTCTTAAAAAACCTTTAACAAAATGACAATGGTTTCATGATATGCCTAGGAATTACCTGATCTGATGGATTTATAATAAAATTCCTAAACATAACGGGAAATGATCGGACCAAACTGTGTTATAGTTAACATACACATTCATAATAGTTTTCAATGCAGTCTCAGTCACCAAACAATGGTCTAGCCACCGTCTACATCTATGAGCATCGCTTATGACGGTATATGTCTCCGACGACAAGTCCAAAATATCTGTATCCGCTATAGTGCACTCCCACTCACTACAGAAATCCGACAACTCGGTAAAAAACAAACCGCTATGATCAGCCGAAGACACGGTGTCTCCTGAGCTTAAATTTAGTAACTTTATGAAAGACACCGGTATCGTAATCAAGTCCATTTCAGAGATAATCAATAAATTATTTTTATCTGATAAGGCCCTTACGAACGTGTACACTTGTCTTGGGCCTGTTGACCTCACCTGTGTAGTTCAAGAATCGAAGTATTAACATATAAACTCCTGAGGTATTCATATTTTGACGTCCTGTCTGGCCTAATGGGTAGACCCTGCCTATGAAACCGATGGTCCCGGGTTCAAATCCTGGTAAGGGCATTTATTCGTGTGATGAGCATGGATATTTGTTCCTGAGTCATGGGTGTTTTCTATGTATTTAAGTATTTATAAATATTTGTATATTATATATATCGTTGTCTAAGTACCCTCAATACAAGCCTTATTGAGCTTACTGTAGGACTTAGTAAATTTGTGTAATAATGTCCTATAATATTTATTTATTATTATTATTATTTATTGATTTATTTTTAAAAGGACAGTTTTCACAATTTGTGTCTTCAATTCGGTATAGAATTAGCTTAGACGAGAATTAGCTTTACAACCTTTTATTTAACTTGCAACGATTGTTTGTAATGTTTATTCGGGTCACATCTTGCATGCTTATTTAGACCCACTCTCCATTATTGGATAGAACTGAAACTTTACACGCATATGTAAATTGGGTAACAATCCAATATTATTGTACCATCGAGCTGATCTGAGGATGGAAACAGGAGGTGGCCATAGAAATTAATGATTAAACAACGCGAGAGAATGGTGTTTCGGTTTGTTAGAAAAAAAAACAGTCTGCGATAAAATCTCGTCTCAAATTTTTTTTTTTTGAGAAAATCTTATTTATTCTTTTTTTAAACTGTACATTTTTTATTTTTGGGATGAGTCCCAATACCAAATATCAATCGAAATAATATACATTTATTTAAATAACAATTAAAATACATCCAATCAATGACAGTTATTTTACGCAATGAAATCAAATACTGAAATTTAAATTCATTTTGCGAAATCGAAGGCGAATAATCCAATTTATGCCACAAATCAACATTTCTCTGAAATGGACATTGTAATACGAATAATGTGTTTCATTAAATTGCGTTTTGAGAGTGAAAAGTATGCGTAATCTGGGTTTGACAGATTATCGACTAATCGACGATGTAACAATTTTATTGTTATTTTGGTACAGGTAAAAGCGATTAATAACTTATTCGAATCCTGGTAAGGACATTTATTGGTGTGTTTATCGTAAATATATGTTCCATATTTATGGTTGTTTTCTATGTACATATACTATCTATCTACTCTCTGCCAATAGCTGGCATAGTTATACAGGTTCTTATTTATTTACGTTACAGATTGTTTTTTTATTCCCCTGCAAAATTTACGGGGTGTATACATAGGTAGGACATACTGAGTAACTTTTACTATGAGACCAACATCGATATCGTTATCCCGATTCCATTTTTAACCAAGGAACAAGGGCATAAAACTTACTTGGTTAGAGTTGAGTCTGCTAGTCGACCACCTGCCGAAGCTGGTGGTGTGCGGGGACAGCTGCGGGGGCGGAGGGGCGGAGGCCCCAAGACTGCCCAAAGAAGTGGTCTTCGAGCTGAGGCCGCTCCAGCGCGCGCTGGACGCGTCAGACAGCCGCTTGCGCAGCAGGAAGCCCTCGCGGGGCGCCGGGGCATTCTTGTACCTGGAAATAGTTTTGAGTTAAGATTTTCTTCAGGGCCGTAGGAGGGTCTTCTTCTGATGTATAGCCAGCTGCATAATTGCATAGACACATTATAAATTAACAGACACAACATATTTAACCATACAGACATCCAATTTTGCGACCGGGGCGACAGTTTTAGAGATTGAAAGAAACTACTTATTTTAATTAGGTTATGAAACTTATGAATTTTACGGACTAAGCTTTTTTTTTCAAAAATTCCATTTTTGATGCAAAATTTAGTTTTATTCTAAATTTTTTACTTTACTTCTATATTTGTAAGATTTTGTCTTCGATAAGTAGTAGTAGTAGTAGTAGAAAAACTTTTTTTTTGTACAAATAGAAACATAAACCAGGAAAGGACGCAAAGGCGAACTTATCCCTTTCAGGGATCTCTTCCAGTTAACCTTTGAGCAATTGAGGAAGAATTGGAGTAAGACTTTTAGTTACTTTGTTTTGTCTCAGTTCCAATGGCTTCCTTGGTCTTCATCAACTAAATATCACCACAATATTCTATTCAACCCGGTCTAACATAAGTGTGCCAAATTTCAATTCAATCAGATACCAAAAGTGGTCAAAAATAATAAGTGGTAATAATAATTAATGCAAGTCAATAGCTATGTCTAATTGAAGTCACATAGTGGCCGCGACGCAGCCAAAAAGGCGTTTTGCATTAAGTTATTATATAGAAAAGTTCATAAGAATTGGCAATATCTCTAAAACAATACCGATTTCAGAAAATTTAGTTGGTCATTTTAGTCTATAAATGCGGTCAATAATACTTTACGGGTCGGCTCACCAATTTGTCTGGTTCTACAAGCCCATGGTGTACAAGCTTGTGAAAAACTAACAAAAATTTAATTCTATCGCTCAAAATTGTTGTTAGCATTCTTATATGATTATAATTGCCTTCATTTCGCTACACAAAAAATATACTAGTTCACTTTTAAAGAGCTACGTTTAATTTGAAATAGTAAATTGTCCTGATACAGGTATTATTAGATTGCAACGCCCATTTCGATAATTCCACTAGACTAGACCGTAATGGATGGTTGCAGTTAGTTAGTAAAATACTCGATGCATCGGCGAAACAATGCATTTCTACAATAGACATGCAAAAAGGGCGATGACCCTTTTTAAAGGATTTCGCATTGCATGCAACCATCAGCGTAAGGCCTGAGTGGACGCTCGAAGCGGAGCGTTTGTCGAGGCGTGCAGCGTGGCGTCGGGCTCACAAGAGATTCGAGCAGCGTGCACTAAAGCCGCTCCTATACGTTTGCATTTGTTTAACATGCACGCCGCACGCCCGGCCCGCTGCACGCCCAACTAGAGCGTCCACTCAGGCCTTACACTTATTGTTGCGCTTATCGCGCGAGACATGATACAGCGTACGTCACTTTCAGACACCGCGGTTTAAGGTGTCGTAGCAGAGAGCGGAGTTTTTGAAAAATCGTACCGCTTTTTTAGATCCTTGACGATTTTCTCTAGGGACTTCAGCGATTCGGATCCTGATTATTTGAGTTTCACTCGATAGAAAAAAACACGAACATAGGTCTAAAACGCACTTTAAATATTTATACACAAAAGCTAAATATATGAAAATTGCTTCTAAATTTGCGCAATTTTATTTTTGAGGGATATAGTGATCGCTGCACTTTTTTCTTTTTTTTTTAAACTTATAATACTACAACAAATTAAAATTCAAAAAAATGTTATCCGCGATCCCGACCATCTTGCTCACGCTTACACTCAACGAGAGTGAGACAGATTATAGAGAGCTAACAATAACTCAGTGTATGTAGCTGTACATAATTCGGCATTAAAATAATTGTGTGATCTTTTTACGAAACTCGCTTTCATCTCGTTTTTAAGCCCACTCGTATTTTAATGCTTTTCATTATATATCAGTCACATAAACTGCTTGTCACATTTATTCTGGCCCGTTGAACATCGATTCTGTTAGCGAATAAAATGCCCAGGATAGTGTGAATGCACACCGCCTTTGTAATAGGATTAAGAGGTTCGCAATTATTGTTATCTATGTCCATTGTGTTGTACACGGTTATATATAGACGGTCAAACAATTTCGTCAGTAGAAAAAGGCGCGAAATTCAAATTTTTCAATCATTTACATTATTTTGCTTTCATAAGCAACAGTTATAAATTTACGAGTATATAAGCGTTTTTCAATAAAAAGATATGACAAGCTTTTTTACCTTTATTGGTTCCGAGTTAGTGCCGCTACAAGTAATTGAGTTATTATTACTATAGAGAAGCCATACCAAACAATGAAATTGTCGCAATCGTAAGCTGTACCACGCGACCAAAACACCGTAAGCGCCGTAAAATTCATGGCGCTTACGCGTTTAGGTCGCGAGATTCACGCTTCACGCGGAGCGTGCATCTCGCGACCTAAACGCGTAAGCGCCATGAATTTTCAACGTTTCGTTCATGAATTTTAACGTTTTGGTCGCATGGTATAGGTTGCTTTTGCGCTTGGTATGGCTTCTCTATAGTAATAATAACTGAATGTAAATGACCTAACTTAAGACCTAGACGACAAATTAAGAAGATAGGTAAGAAACTTGCAATTTGCATGCACCAATTACCTAAATATATATAACTTATATAAGGTAAAAACTTTGTAATAAAGGAAACCGGGTAAGAGGATATCGGAAATCTGCTCGAGGTAATATCGAGTTTTCATCTCTAGACTGAAAATCCCTAGCCTCGATCTAATTCAAGCCCTGCCGCGCAATATCCAGGGGTTTATTAATATCTAGATTCACTTGCATTGGGTGTAATTTGATATTTATTCGATTCTATAAATCTAGGTAAATGTACTGCGAGAAGGTATTAATTTGGGGGACTTTAGAAAACACTGTGATAGTTTTAAGGACATTTCGGTTATTACATATTTTTTTAGCATTATAAAGAACTTTACAGAAATAACTAACTATTGTGGCGCAGTGATCAAAAGAGGGTCTTGACCTCCAAAACGAGAGAACGCCACCTGTCCCGATCCTGTGCCACTTCCTGCCAGTTATCGGCTTTGAGTTGGCACAGATCCGCCTGTACACTGTCGCTCCAGCGGTATCTGGGCCGACCCACTGGACGGCGACCAGTCGGTCGTCCCAAATAAAGCTCTCTTAACACCCCGATCCTCACCCATCCTCAGTAAATACAGATATAAGCATTATTATTTTCATGGGGCACTTCATGAGGTATATTAATTAATAACAAAATATAACAGTCCGTTAGCAATAGAAAGAAGGCAAGCGATTATAACGCGTCTTTTTATTGATATGATAACCACTTTTGAAAAATAAGTCACGGCAAATATGTAACAATTATAAATCATATACGATCATTTACATTCGTTTGCTTTCATAAGTAATAGTTACTGATTTTTCAATAGCGTTTTTCAATAAAAAGACATGTAAAGATTGTTTACCCTAATGCTTAAAAAACGTACGGTACTCATTATTTATATAAGAAAAAAATTACCGCATAAGGTGCTTGCTATTAAATCTCATTCTCACTTCAGCATAGTTTTTTCTTATCCAAAAAAACATAGTTACGGCTATGAGCAGCTGGGTAGGTAAACATTATGCGTGTTTGCAGTTTAGTACGATTAACACTAATTAACGACCCTAACCTTAATTAACCTTAACCTATATTTTACCTACGTAAGGTTAAAGTATAAAATAAAATTATTAAAAAAAAAGGTAATAAAAGCAACATTATTAGTATTACTAGCTAGAAATATACCAATAAAAACATGCCGCGTTTACACTGTGATATGTATATATTTTCACAGGAAAAATAAAGAAACTTTAATTCTTGAAATGAAAAGTTTATAAAATGAGTTCGATGCAGTATTACCCAGAAAAAATAGACTGCAAGAATTTCTTACTAAGTAGAAATGTGGTAAGGTAAAAACCAAGAAAAGTCCTGAATAAGCTACTTGCCACTTATCTGACGAATAAAATCATCGTCGACGTTTCACAATCTTCAAATAAGCTTAACTGGTAGATAAGTAAATACTTTTACGACTTAAGTTATTTGTATTACTTTTATTTTATATAACGTCGGGTCTGGCCTAGTGGTTACTTGGCTAGTGACCCTGCCTACGGAGCCGATGGTCCTGAGTTCGAATCCCGGTAAGGGCACGTATTTGTGTGATGAGCACAGATATTTGTTCCTGAGTCATAGATGTTTTCTATGTATTTAAGTATTTATATATTATAAATACATATAGTTGTCTGAGTACCCAAAATACAAGCCTTCTTGAGACCGTGGGACTTAGTCAATTCGTGTAAAAATGTCCCTATATATTTTTTTTTATCTGGCAATTAATTTATTGGTTAATCAGCTATCCAATACTTTCCTCATACTTTGTGAAACAGGCACTAAATAAAAAATCTTCACTAGATCTAAATATAACAATAAATCTGGTCCTTCGACCCGGATACACATCTAATCCCATATCCATACCACAGGGCCGACCGTGAACCACGTTCGACATGCTGCTTCCGTCACACTTATGTACGAAATTACGAGTGTGACAAAGAGGCAACACGTCGAACGTGGTTCGTGGTAGGCCCTCAGCTTCTCACGACTCAATTGATATTAAGTGGAGTAATTGCATCGGCCAGCGATGCAACCTCACCAATTGACCTGCTGATACAACGTCGACCTTGTGTCAAAGACAGAAAGTATAGTTTAGAGCGGCCGTGGTCGCTTTGAACGGGCCACAATGTACATGAATGGGATAGGGGTTTGCAGACATATATCTTGGTAGTAATCGTAACGGTTGACCATCGGTGGACCTTAAGGATTCAGGAGCTGAGATTTAAATATTTCAGGTGAATATATCTGTTTCGCTAACGGAATCGGCTCCTCAAACTAGTGCGAAAAGGACAATGCCAGGTTAGGCAAACAATCCTGCATAAAAATCTCAAAAAACGATGTTTCATACTCGAGTGTTTCCTCCTCCAAAACTTAACCAAATGTAACGACATTTTGAGATCTAAATGGCAATGATCTGAGTCGGACTGTTTTGATTTTTATGACAGTTATGAATACCATGCTTCTCTGCGGCCTAGTAAATTAGGCCGTTATTACGAATATTTGAAGTGCACTAGCGCCTTAAGAACCAAATATATCAAAAAAGAAGGATAACAGTCCGACACAGATCTTAATAATAATAAACTGTGTTGAAAAAATCATTGATCTAGCTTCAAAAACTACGGGGGAAACAGTCGAGTACATGTGTATGGAGAAAAGACCACTCGTGTTGCCTCTTAATGTCACAGAAATAAGGATTAAGTACAAATTGTTTAGTTTAAGTGTGGACGAAGGTACTAACACTGTGAAATAACTGATAATGGTACAAACATTGAGTATGTATTAGCTATTGCTAGTCTTTTTATTTAAGGAATACGATTTTGGATTAATACTAATTACTCATTAAGCTTAATTATTAAAATGAGTTTTAAAGGCATGCAAGGTGAGTAATGGAAGAATGGTTCAGTGCAGGAAATAAGAGTATTTTTTATATACGGTGTTTTTTAAACTCCGTGAACTTCGGAGTATGGCTACGTACTTTTTATAAAAGTAAATGGCATAGATTTTTTTAATTTTTCGCAAAAAGTAATTTATGTACACAGTTACAATAGTGACATAATCAAGCTTTTCAATCTCGTATCTTACCTAGGCAACTCAGCAAGCTTCAACTCTTAGACACGGTACTCGACTGAAAAGACCCTGACTGACTGACCCTTTATTATATCACGATAGTATATTATTTTACTACTCGTCGACTGTAATGGTTGTATTAAGATTTCGTATACCAAACTATACTTACGTACTTTTGTATGTATGGGCTCCTAACTCAACTTTAAGATTCACTTCAATACGCTGTAGACAACTCTAAAAAAAAATACCAATCACGTGCCGCCGCGCTCCCATAGAAAAGACTAAACAGGTGCGGGGCGCCGGGCTCGGGGTCGTTTATGAATAAAATACCATCAGGAACTTGACCGTCCCTATGTAATGACACTAATAATGATGCGTGGACTACACAACGCATATATCTGTGGGCTGTGAAATATTTAAAGGATAATAGCAGGTTACCCATGCAGCCATTAGAGGGCGTTAGTGACGTGACGTTACTTTAAAACGCTAGTAGGTGTGAATTCATTTGATTGTTGTTGACACGCTTTTATCCCACTAATAAAGTTACATTAAGGGCCTGTTTCACAATGTCCAAGTAAAGCCCTGAATAAGCTAAATGCCACTTATCTGACGAATAAATTCATCGTTGGCTTTCACGATCTTCAAATAAGCTTAACTGGTAGATAAAGTGCTAAGTTTTATTTTATAGTTCATTTCTGTGGCCCTAGTGAAAAAGGGTACAAGTCTCTGGCAGTTTAGGTGTATAAGGGCATAAGTGTTACGTGGAACTTACACCCCTTTACACCTGCGCTGCCAGAGACTTGTACCCTTTTTCACTAGGGCCACAGATTTATTTCTTAACAAAGATGTGCTGAAGCGTCACATGCTGAGATGTGACATTGAACCATCGCACTGGGAAACTTCGGCACGAGATCGGCCGAAGTGGAGGCATACAGTGAGTACAAATTAAAAGTGCAAGCCTTTGAAGAGCAGAGGCGAGTGGAACTCGATGCGAAGCGTGACGAGTTAAAGGCCCGACCACCTGCGGTCATAAGCTACAATGAGGGGTGCTGACTTGCGGTGAGTGTGGCCGTACATTTACTGCGAAAATAGGCTACGTCAGCCACCTGAGAGCTCATGATCGTCGCTCTCACTAGCCAGTACAAAATCAGTCGCCGAATCCGAAACCGGCTAGGACGGATGATGATGATGATCCAATACTTTATTTGGATATTGTGAATCAGGCCGTTAAACAAATTTTTCTCAAACTTGCAATGGAATGTTGACATTAAACTTACTTCAAATTAGGTCCGGAAATGGGTTTAGGACGGAATGGGTTAGGTTTTTAGCTGTATAAACCTACGAATAAAACAAATTAACTACATCTATTATTTAATTGCAAGTATGAGAAAAGCACTATACAAATTTCGGCGAGAAACGGGGTTGCCGGCTGCGCATCCCTACCAGCCTCGCTAAGCTCGGCCGCCTATATCTACTTGGCCTGTAACCCTTGGTTTCCCGGCCTCTATAATATTGTACTATTACGCTTTAACTCACGTCATTTCGGAGAACCCAGGTCTCCATTTTCTAGCATTAAAAACCCACTGATTATTACATCAATATTCGTCCGCCGGATGGTATCGGCCCTTCGAGCAACACCGGCTTCCGACACGTCGGAAGGGAGGAGCCCAAGCGATATCTCACCGTATAAACCGTTCTGCCATTTTTTGCGGAGGGAAACGTGCACACAGTCTCACTTCTCACTCACTACATACAAAATCCAATATGTAATGACGACACAAATACATAGAAAATGACACACGTCAAAGACAAATCTTGCACACCTCGATGTCTTTTTGTATACGGGCGAGTCACAACATGCACCGCCATAGGTACAGTCGTACCTATACTTCGGCAGAGGGGAGGGGCGTTGCTCGAAGTATCGGCCAGTCAGCTAGAACAAAACTTGACAGTTCCGAACAACTGACAGGCCCATACCGTCCGGCAGTCCGCCGTACAATTAATCAGTTAATTTTACACACATGCTTCTGCACATGCTAAATTCGACGCAGAGTTAGTTTAGATGGACTTGAATAGCATAGCACAAAGCGGCGGCAAAAATAGCAAGTCGCATTGCATTTACATATATAGTATACAGTGTGTTTTTGATCGAATACAATAACTTCAAGAAAACGGAAATGTGGTCGCCCTAACTTGGCGCCGTTCCGTGGAGCAAGAGTTGGATGTTTGGGGATGGGGTGGGAGGAGGTTACCCAAGCTGCCCAGGACCGGAGTCAGTGGAAGAAAATGGTTCGAGCCCTACACCCCAGCAGGGGGTAACAGGATGGAAAGAAGAAGACAATAACTTCAGACTAATTTGTTTTTAAACTTGCCATTTTTTAAGATAAGGCGTCTTCCAAATTTTTGTCCTTTTAATATTAAAAGAAAATGTAGAAAAATTCATCATTGCCGGCAAGACTCGAACTTACGACCATTCGGAACACCAGTACGATCGCTAGTACCAACTGGCATCGTGGTACAGAATAAGTAATACTATTATCATACTCATGGTAACGATATAGGCGTCGGTGAAATATCAAAAATACTCATTTTTAGGGTTCCGTACCCAAAGGGTAAAACGGGACCCTATTACTAAGACTCCGCTGTCCGTCCGTCTGTCCATCTGGCATCAGGGCTGTCTCATGAACCGTGATAGCTAGACAGTTGAAATTTTCACAGTCATTTTCACATTGTATATCTGTTGCCACTATGACAACAAATACTAAAAAGTACGGTCGCAGTTGTCTGGTTTTTTTTCATTAATGTTTTATAATGGGCGCCGTTAATATAGGTTATAATAGTACAATAGCGTTGCATATAATGATATAACTGCACTGTTATGTGATACTCAACGCATCCTTGTGCGGTGAGCTCGGTGGCGACGTAATTCGATTATACACCGTGCGCCTGGGCGCCCGACACGTTTATGTATATTCCTGACTAGCTATATGCTAATGGAGTTATTCATAAACGCCTTTCAAGTCTAACAAGCACTTGATAATCGTTCATTTTGAAATTTGTGTGGGTTTTGGACCCGGGTACGTCCTTAAACTACGTCCAAAAGAGAGGTAAGGGTATTGTGAATATCATCTCGCTTTGTGTGGCAGGGCACAGCACAGTCAATGTCATTCCAGATCTAGAGCAAAACCCAACTGGGGAAGTACGTCCGCCTTACAGAAAACCGCAGCCAAATAACACTAGACCCTACTCATAGTGTTGTGTTCTTGCCGGTGAGTAAGGTTGCCAGAATTACCGACTGACGTAGTATCAAAAAAAAGTGTTAGAAAGGGACAAAATTTGAGAGATTTGCTTTTTTAGGGTTCCGTATCCAAAGGGTCCAACGGGACCCTATTACTGAGACTTCGCTGTCCGTCCGTCCGTCCGTCTGTCACCAGGCTGTATCTCAAGAACCGTGATAGCTAGACAGTTAAAATTTTCACAGATGATGTATTTCTGTTGCCGCTATAGGTACCAACAAATACTAAAAACGGAATAAAATAAATATTTAAGGGGACTCCAATACAACAAACATAATTTTTTTGCCTTTTTTATAAATAATGGTACGGAACCCTTCGTGCGCGAGCCCGACTCGCACTTGCCCGGTTTCATAAATAAAGGGGATAGTGTGTTGTGGGATGGATTCAAAAGCGACAATTATGTTAGTTTATGGCAAAAATTATCACTTTCTCGGGACATCATCATATTAAACATATCAATAGTGAAATTATCAATGTGTTCCATAGGGTACAATACCATAATCTATCACGTTTGTATTATTTTTAGGCCTTGTTTCAAAATGTCCAAGTAATGTCCTGAATAAGCTACTTGTCACTTATCTGACGAATAAAGTCATCGTTGGCGTTTCACAATCTTTAAATAAGCTTCACTGATAAATAAAGTGCTAAGTTTTGTAGAAAATTTATCTCTCAGTTAATTTATTTGTCAATTAGCGTTCCAATACTTTAAGAGAGAGGTTTCGAAACGATGCCGTGATACCTTTGGTCTTTGATCTATTAGATGGCGCCACTTTTTGATATTCAACAAATTCAACACATATCAGTGATAATAAGGATCAAAGTCAAATGGCGTTCTAAAAGTTTTAATCATGTGTCGAAAGATGGCAGTAAATTTACTGTGGCTACAAAGTTTCCTTTGACAATCCATCTCTATTTAAAATTCTCTGTCTGTACCGACAACTTCTAGACTCGGCTGAAGGAAGTTAAATTAGAGACGGGATATGGAAATCGCCGGATACCTAGGAACGCTACGAAGTGCAAACGGACAGCCTAGATCCTAAAGTGTTCAAGGATAACATCTGCAAAATCCGGGATGTGTAAATAACGGACATAGTTTAGCACAGGAATCGGGATCCATCCGGATCCTTAAAACTGTCGTTGGAACATGCAAGGTGGCCCATTTAGATCGGTCAATATGAGAAACTCTGAAACTATAGTAACATATCTACGATCTGTTCCTGGGAACCATGTCATCGATTTTAATAACAAGAAAAACTGCATTCGTACATTAAGAAAAAACCTGTACTGTAGCTCGGGAATCGAACCCGGACGTTTTGAAAACGAAAACTATTTCTATTTAGATATGGATTGTGTATGTCTTAAGCAGTAAATTTTACTATGAAACATATCTAAAACGAATAAAATGCATTGTTTTCATATTCTTTAGCTTTTGTGCATAAATTGTTACAATTTTTTAAAGTGCGTTTTAGTCCTTAGGGTTTTTTCTAGGAGCGAGTCAGAAAATCAGTATTCGATTCGATGAAGCCCCTAGAGAAAGGCTTAAGATGCTAACATTTTTGGCAACTGTATTGTGATGTGCAGCCGAAAAAGCGGTATGATTTTTCAAAAACATTACACCTTAAGAAGGAAGAATAGCTTTGCGATCCTAGCTATTCTATGAAATTCCATTTCGGGAGAAAATGTTTTCCACTGACTAAATCTTAACAAATCACTTTGATTTTGATGTCGATCGCTTCAGCATAATATATTTTAGGTTAAAAGGTTTCACTTTAAATATATATGTATATTATTGTTTTGCTAATTTGAAATAAAAAAAGGAAAACCTATAATATATTGAATTGAATTGTTAAACCTAGTTTTCCATTGTGTCAATAACATTAAAAAATCATGGAGAAAAGAAAATATTTAGAAATGGAAAAACTTTTCTCTTTTTGTAAGGACGAGGTATGTGAATTATCTTAATTCGCGTATTTTAGTCTCTTCTTACTTTCTATGCATATATGCATCTCTCTCGTACTCGCATATAAGTGCGAGCGAGATGTATAGAAAGTAAATTACGTTTTCGATAGCGTATATGTCAGTTTTGACACAGTAACTAATGGTACGAGTATATGTCAGTTTTGACACAGTGACTCATGGTACGAGTATATGTCAGTTTTGACACAGTGACTCATGGTACGAGTATATGTCAGTTTTGATACAGTGACTCATGGTACGAGTATATGTCAGTTTTGACACAGTGACTCATGGTACGAGTATATGTCAGTTTTGACACTGACTCATGGTACAAGTATATGTCAGTTTTGACAGAGTGACTCATGATACGAGTATATGTCAGTTTTGACACAGTGACAAATGGTACGAGTATATGTCAGTTTTGACACAGTTACTCGTGGTACGAGTATATGTCAGTTTTGACACAGTGACTCATGGTACGAGTATATGTCAGTTTTGACACAGTGACTCATGGTACGAGTATATGTCAGTTTTGACACAATGACTCATGGAACGAGTATAGGCCTCTATTGTCAAGCACAAACAGTGTATGAATAGGGGAATGGGGGGGAATGTTTTACAATGTCCAAGTAAAGTCCTGAATAAGCTACTTGCCACTTATCTGACGAATAAAGTCATCATTGACGTTTCACAATCTTCAAATACGCTTAACTGATAGATCAAGTGCTAAGTTTTATCTGACAGTTAATTTATTTGTTAAATAGCTATCCGATACGTTACTTGGACATTGTGAAACAGGTTTTTTATGAGAAAATTTTGTAGGATTAATTGTATTTTACTCCGTGAGAGTTCTTGGCGTTTAAAGCTATGCAATCACTGAATGAAATCCGATACATGTACATATAATTCGCTGAGGCATTATGATAGGAGTTCCACACCCGTGCGGCGTTCTGAGGATTTAAGGGGTCGTTATTATTTTAATAGTTATTTGTTTTACAAGGTAGCAAATTTGTTGTTTAACTGCTCGTGCTAATATTAATACCCGAGCGAGCGAAAGATCCCAAAATTGAACCACAAGCGTAGCGGAATCTTGAGCGTTGCGAGGGTTTCAAGGGTTAAACAAATTTTGCCCCCGAGTGAAACACAATTTTTTTCACCACACCAACCGACTTTTTAACAGTAAGATATCAAATAAAATCTCATTCAAATGAGAGTCATTAAACATTAAAAGTCAATACTACCAGTAAAGGAAACAACTCAAAATTTGCATCAGATTACTTTGTGAATAAAATGCAACTTACTCATCAGTTTTTGAACAATCAAAAGAGCCTTTACCAGCTGGTGTGGTGAGAAATATATTACAGTATTGCTTATTTTATATCGCAGCCACTAAAAGAAAACGGGTGCAAGATTTTTTTAAAATTAATGGCACAAAAGCAGGAACCCCTGTAAAATAAACGACAGCGTCAGATTTCCGATTTGAAAAAAAGAAATCTGATTACGGAATCATAGAGATTTGAAGTCGATATTCTGCCGCTGGACAATCTGAACAGTGCGTCTAAGACATATATCAAAGATATTATTAATGATAAAATTTGCTGAGTCATGTATAGTACTTTATTCATTGGAAACAAGAAGACAAATGCACAATAACAGAATGTAAAAAATAACATAAATACATAAATCAACAATAGAATTCAAAAATATAAAAAAGTATAAAATGTAAACAATTTCCAAAAAGGTGTGTCGCCCACAGATATATATAACTCCGTATAAGATATTTAAAAAAAAATATATGATTTTTTTTTCTAAATATGAACAAAAATTCATGTTCGAAAAGATAGCGATATACCTTTGGCCTATTCTCGAGTAGATGGCGACATCGTTTGATATTTAACAGATATCAGTGAAAGAACATGGGTCAAATAGCCATATCTTCTTCTTCCTCGCGTTGTCCCGGCATTTGCCACGGCTCATGGGAGCCTGGGGTCCGCGTGACAACTAATCCCAAGATTTGGCGTAGGCACTAGTTTTTGCGAAAGCGACTGCCATCTGACCTTCCAACCCAGAGGGTAAACTAGGCCTTGTTGGGATTAGTCCGGTTTCCTCACGATGTTTTCCTTCACCGAAAAGCGACTGGTAAATATCAAATGATATTTCGTACATAAGTTCCGAAAAACTCATCGGTACGAGCCGGGGTTTGAACCCGCGACCTCCGGATTGCAAGTCGCACGTTCTTACCGCTAGGCCACCAGCGCTTAGTCAAATAGCCAAGGGTCAAATACCCATATTATGTCATTATAAAAGTTTTAGTCCTGTGTCGAAAGATGCCAGTAAAAGTTAACTAGAAAATTTACTTTAACAATACGCCTCTATACTAATTTCTCATTATTTATATACTCACCATTCTGGCACATTGAGCTTCTGCAGCGACCTCTGGACTCGCAGTTCGTGCTCCGATAGAACGCGGTCCGAATTCTTCTGCAGTTCGTTCTCTGGGGGCTGCAACAAGGACGGAATATTTTAGATTATGTATCTGTACATCTCTTAATATCATTTATTTAATAGTAGTATTGTTATTTTAAATACAGCGTAAACAGTCAGCTATAATTTCTTAAGCGAAGAATTAAGAAAGAAGAATTTCGCACTTAAGGTGGTTCTATACAAAAAAACAATTGCGTTACATTAAGTCATTACGCATTTTTTTCGTGTCAAATTCGAACCACCTTAAGAAAATAATTTACAACTTTGCAAAGATATTTATTTTTTATTGTATGCTACATTTACTTTTGCTGTTTTTATTTTTATTTGGACATTTTAATATTATTTCTACACAGAATCAAGATCGACTTTTAAAAGGAGTAAAAAAAGTGTCGCTAGTATTTTATTTCCATTCCGTTACCATTTTTCATAGGTTTTGTATGACGGTAAAGGATTATAAAGATCCAAATATGTATGGAAATTTTGGGACAATTACGTATCGAAAGCTAGTGATTCTGACTAGGAATAATATAAATATTGCCAAAAAAAAAAAGTAATGTACACTAAATAAAATGTTCCAAAAATATATATCGTACGCTCTCGTAGCTCAACAAATATGGTTGTAGATATATTTGCGCACTCAGGTCCGTAAGATATTATTGTAGCTGACTGTAATTATATACACCGTGGGCCAGTTAAACCTGACATATTTTAACCACGCATTCCTGAGGTCATAAGGAGCAAAATAAGTTATATGAGTTTTGTCCAAATTCGCCTAATATTTTTTTTTGCTGAATAATAACAATAATTCAGCCTATATACGTCCCACTGCTGGGCACAGGTCTCCTCTCATGCGCGAGAGGGCTCGGGCTATAGCCCTCACGCTAGCTGAATAAAAGTTTTTTTTTGCGTTTTATGCACACGCCCGTTTTTATTTTTACTTCTTGGTGAAAAAAAAAACATTATAGCGTATAAGTACTTATTGTTTTCATTTACAGATAAAAGTTGCGAGTTTAGTTTAAATCTTTAATGTTTGTCAGTAGGTATGTCCAAACCAAGTCATATAGTGACAGCGTCACAGCTAAAAAGGTGTTTTACTCAGTCAAAACAGATACAAATTTAAAAAAAAATGACATTACCTTTAAAACAAAATCGATTTCAGGAAACTTTGTATGATATTTTAGTATCTAAATACAGTCAAGAATATACCTTTAAAATCTGTCGGGTTTAATTGGTCCACGGTGTATATAGGGTAACTTTTTAATGGTACACATTATGAGTATTTGCGATTCGATTAAATAATATATAATAACGAAAACCTCAAATCATAAGCCTATGACTATGGGACTGTAAATAACCTCCTCTTTAGTTAGGTTTTTTACCTAAGTATATACTTTTCAGGGCCACCATAATTACCTGTACACATTCATCTCACAAATTTACATTTGTTTAATACTCGTAGTGTTAGTAAAACGAATTAACAAAAAAGTATTTAAAACCGACACAATGGCGATATCAAAATACTACAAAATAAATAATTGTCCAATGCAATTCGTAAAAACGCCCGAGGGTTTTGCCAGTTTCGCCTATTGACATATTCCAAATTTTTTTTTTTATTTTCAGTCTGTGGCTCCAGGGAACACAAACATTTTCTGACGGCTGAATATTACCATTTTAATGGCGATCGCTTTCCATTTCTCTTTGTGGTTTTGAGTTGGTGCGGCTCGATTGAGTTCCATTTTTAGTCGTTCGATTTGAAGCTTTTTTGCAGGTAGTAGCACGTGCGGTTTGACTTTTAACAATAGACAAAGGATTAGCCTCTCGGGGCGAGCTACAAATCTAACGACCAATGTAAAAAAACTGAGTATCTTAACCGATTAATCATTTATTAACGATATAGATAAATCATATTTATTATTTATTTTTATCTAATCTTTATTGCACATTGGAAAACACTATGTACAAGGACTTAATGACATAAGGCATTCTCTACCAGTTAACCCTTAGGCAAAGCAGATAAGTTGTAGGCGGTGCGAAAATAAGGGGTATAGATGATACAATCAGGTACGTAGATCATAAGAAATATACAAACATACATATATATAAATAGTTTTTTTAATTTATTTAATTCTAAGAAGAATACAGAAGTAATCATAAGCACTTATTAGACAAACTAATTATATGGAATAACTCTGGTGAAAATTAGTTCATTATATTAAATATATCGTTATTATGTGTGTGCGCCTTAGCTTTTAGTTTTTACTAGTACAATATTGCATATCCTCGAGAAATTTCAACTGATGTCGCCGTACACCGGGAGGTTTAGTGGTGTGCAGTACCTCTAGTGTAAATTTAGTCGATAGAGAAACGTGACGTACGCGTTTGCGTTAAGTCTCATTTTGTATGGGTTTTTGAACAGCGCGCCAAGCGGGACGTTTTGGAAAGTCAAAAATCTCATACAAAATGACACTTAACGCAAACGCGTACGTCACGTTTCGCTGTCGAAAATATTTACACTAGGGGTACAGAAGACGCTGTTTTGATCCCAGCACTATTCGATCACTATTTTTCTTTTTATAGGACACCTATATCAGTTTATGATATGGATGAATACGTGCGGGAAACAAAAAAATAGCATTGGTTGTGATCCAGCGGAGCGGAGAAGAGACGTGGAGTGTGTTATTATTACTATATAGAAGCCATACCAAACAATGAAATTGTTGCAATCGCAACCTGTACCACGCGACCGAAACGTCGTAAGCGCCGTTAAATTCATGGCGCTTACGCGTTTAGGTCGCGAGATTCACGCTCCGCTTCTATGGTTCACAACCACTCATGGCGCAAAATACTGGTTCAATTTTGTAGTCAACAAAATGTACTGCCATCTTTCGACATAGGACTAAAACTCTTAGAATCGCCATCTTCTCAAGTATAGGCCAAAGGTATCGCCTTCTATTCGAGCATACATTTTTCTTGATTTGTCGAGGCACGTTTTTTTCTTAAACTATTATACGGAGCATTTTTGGTAGTAATAGTTCATTAATTATTTACAACCAATATTAAGTTGATTCCCGCACGTCTCTCATCTCCGCTTCAGTGTAAAGGCGGCCTAAGATTATCGGAAAACTGTTTTTGTGTCAACTGAAGTTGGGAAACTGTTACCGAAAAAGTTTAAAAAACTGCTGGATAGACGTAATATTGACGAGGGTGTATCTACGAAGTTTAACGAGGCGATTAACGTCAAAAATGTCAACAACGCTTTATAGAATAAAACACGTCAGACGATGTCTATAATGAATGACTATAGTACACGAGCCTTTATATTTATATTTTAGAATTCCCCACATTGACCCGTTTTTCTTCGCATTCTGTATGTGTTTACGGTGCGCCAAGACTTCTACTTTAAGACTTAAAAGGGGGGCGTAAAGGCTGGATATTAGAAGGAAACAAAAGATTTAGGGGCACCACGCGAATCTTACGACGGACGATATGGCCGTAGCGCGGGTTTTTATCTTTTAACTTACCTACCACAAACAAGACGTAGGTTTTGAAGCTATCTATGACACGATAATTCCCGAATATGAAAAAAGTATACAACTAAATAAAATTGCCGGTATTTGCTATGGATAAATCCCAAAGCGAAGAAACGATATCATTTTAAACCGGACGGTATTTTTGATAACTAGAACTTTCTATAAAACACTATAGTCAATAAAAGCTTCTAGATAACATTCTAAACATTGAAATAGGCAGTATATATAAATAAATTAACGCATTGTCCTAGCTGAAGCGACATCTATACGTGACGATGCAACTAGAGTTAGTAAGAACGAGTCTTTTAACCCCTTACCGCATATAATAAAAATATTTGTTGAAACTTTAATAGTTGTCAATAGAGTTGAATATTATATCCGCCATATTTGGCTTCGTATGCGATAAAAGGTGTCTAAATTTGAAGAATTCCAGTAGTTATTATGCGATTTTGCGCCTTTCTTGATTTTTTAAGTGCAACTTACAAGGAGTCGAATCTTCGAATAAAGACTTCGTCAAAAAGTTTTTAGGTTTTATCTACGTCACACAAAGGAAAATTGACATTTTCTAATGATTTCTGCGTAACCCATGAATCTAATGTGTAGACAATGTCTTTTAGAAAACTTTTGTACATAACTTGAGAGTTCTCTTTAAAGGGCTTTACAAAAAGACAAAAGACTTGATAAGTACTCAAGTTTTGACTTGATGACTAGAGTCTGAAAAACTGAGTAGAGTCTTAAAACAGACTCCAAGGACTTGAGTTAACTAACACTAAATGCAACTGCAACCAGCTTAGGTACGTCAGGGGTAAAATGCAACATGTGACATCGCTTCCTGGATTTCATCTTATGATATGACCATTAAACTTACTTAAAAATGAACATTTGCTGGACAACCCATTATATTCAATAAGTGAATATTTTGACCTAACTGTATAATGTATTTTTGCATTTTTGACATCGTTTTTGTTTCTTATTGGTTTTATTTTCATTTCTATTTTATTTTTGGAGTTCTATAAATTCTGGCTTGACGATACTTTTGAGAACCCCTAGTGTAAATTTATTCGATAGCGTGACGTGACGTAGGTACGCGTTTGCGTTAAGTCTCATTTTGTATGGGATTTAGAAACAGCGCGCCAATCGGGACGTATTGGAAATTCAAAATCTCATACATAATTAGACTGAAAGCAAACGCGATCGTCACGTCGCGCTATCGAATAAATTCACACTAGGGGTACAGGTGAAAATTATATTTTATGATTATTGCAATGAAGCTACCTGGATTATGATGTTATTTTTAGTCATATTTAGAATTTATTTTTAACGATCACAATAAAGATTCATATAAATTGATATGAATATAATTTGTAGTGCAATCTTAGTTATGAAATAAATAAATCTGAATCATACGGTCGTCATAACGCTTATATTTCTGGGGGCCAGTGGAAAAGGAAATATATATCGGGATGACAGGTACTACGAAATTCGCATTACTATTTCCATACATTATTTAAGAGGATAGGTAGTCCCCATTTTCCTCTCTGGATTGACATTGTGGAAAATGTTTTTACGTATTTCGATTTCATACATATTTGTTTAAATGCTTGTAAATTTTATAATAATGATAGATTAAAAAAAAACAAACAGAGGCTTAGCTATGATTGATATGCAACAAACAAATATTTTCAATACTTATAATGTTAACGTCCAGAGAGGATAATAAGATAAGGCTATTTCGCGCGGGTTCCACTTCCGACTTAAGCCTCAAAATTTCACGTGGTCGCGTCAGTCAGGACAATGGGTAGGATATTGCAATGAAAATAATCATTCAAAGAAAGCAGTGCTTTATTAACACCTAAAACAGGGAATCCTAGGCGAGGGAAGAACGTTGTACAATCACCATCAAACATATAACCGGCGAAGGTACTCAAAAATATCTGAACATGCATTTTAATGTATGCACTGTTCAGATATTTGCGAGCAGCTTGGGTGCTCCGATACATCTGATGGCCACTGTACGCGACGGTTGCGTGACGCTACGGTACGGAAATATCAAAAGGTTGGTTACCTATAAAGGGCGGCCTTCGCTTTAGGAACTTTCATTTGATATTCATTTGATGATAAGTACTTGAATGAGTAAGAAATAGGTAATTTTATTATGCAAGCTAACCCTTTTATGTTACAAGGCATGAATTACTTCGCATTTGTCGTCTTTAATAACTTTTTCATCACACTTACAATGGTCCTTATTCTATATAAGATTACAGGTATCGATTGTAATTAACATGTATATTATATGGGCTCCAAAATGTATTAATTTCCTAGCAAGCGTGATGAAAAACATCGTGTGTAACACGGGCGATATTAGTAAAATTTGAAATACGACTACAAGTTTAGTTTCATTCGCCATTCCTGCACTTCGTTTTTTTCAGCATTAGAAGGGTAAACATCTAGACGTGCCTCTTTATTGAAAAACACTTTTATAAAATAAGCCACAGGAAATGTGTAACAAATTATACACGGTGCTCACGAGGAACCCGAAAGATTTTGACAGTGTATTACTGATTACATTTAGAGACTAAAATGTCATATAAACTTTTCTGGATTTCGCCTAGTTTCAGAGTTAATACCAATGTAAAAAAAACTTAGTGCAAAAAGCCTTTTTGATCGCGATGATGCCGTTATGGGGCGTAGTCTAAATATCCTTATTGATAGATGTCAAAAAGTGACGAGTAACCTTTGCAAGAACTAGTTTTTACAAAAAAAAACGTAAAAAAATATTTTCAGTGCCAATTTTACCATAATATTAAATTTTATGTACAAATACGTTCAAAATTAAAAAAATATATATATAAAAATATTTTTTTTTGGCGAAATTTACTGAAACTCATATTACATTTTTTCCTTCTTTTGGCCTCAGAAGTACGTGGTTAAAATCTTTCGGGTTCCTCGTGAGCACCGTGTATAGCATATATGATCATTTAAATACTTTTGGTTTCATAAGTAACACTCACTATTTTTTAAAGCGTTTTTCAATTAAAGGACACATCAAAATTGTTTAGCCTTTTTCTAAAGCTAAAAACACGAAGTTATAGGACATATTCTAAGCCAAATTTACCGATTCATCTATAGCCGCTAGTCTGTAAACCGACTTATTAAACGACATCTCCACACAAGCGCTTTCTTCTACACTCAAATCTTTCATCGGCGATGAATCAGGCATTCCCTCGTCGATGTTCATCGTCTGGTGCATTTTATATATCACGAATTTCGTATAACCTAACTCTTCGTCTTCTTCCAAAGACACGTCGAATGGTTTATCCCCAGCGTGATGCGAGTAGCTCAGCAATTCTTCAGTAGAATACAAAGAGTCTTTGCTCCGACGTAAAGACGAGCTGATTCCACACGCGCTCACGAGCTCGGACCACGACAGGCGACTACAATCGCCTTCAGATTGATTCGTCCGATAGGATTCTTGCTTAACAGTCTCATTGTACGATCCGGACCTATTCATAAGCTGCGACACCCCGTATATAGTTTCATACCACGACTCGCAGTCCTCAAACTCGGTTTTAAATGAGTTCGTGTTGAAACTGACTCGGCGTTTTGGCCTTTTGAGAGTGGAGGTCGGCGCGCGGTGGTCGTCGCTTTGCATGACGTCGTTTTCGAAATCGGCGTAGTCGGGTATTTCTATGTCGGTGAAGTTATCTAATGTCGAGATGGAGTTGTAGATGGTGTTTCTGGTGGTTATTTCATCTTGTAAGGAAGGTGGCGGCACGCTTTGGAGTAATCGATCCAGAAAATTGCGGACACGGTCTTCGTTCTTAACAGTGCGATCTAGAGAGTAGGTCGAGGGCTTGCGATGTGTCAGCGAGGCTGACCGCCTCAGATTACATCTCGTATCCGATCGGGAACTAGTGTTCAACTGATCCAAGCTTTTCCGACGAGCGTTCAACTTTTTGATGCATATCTTCGATTTCCACTCATAATGTTTACTTTGAAATCCACTTATCGACAAAGAGTTCTCGTCGTCGGACTCACTCCGCGGTATTTCCGGGTATTTCGCGTAATAATAGTCCCTGGACAGCGGTTTCGCGAAAAGGTGTTCGGGTTTGACCTCCTCGAAAGGCTCCATCTCCTCGGTGACCCAGAGGGAGTCCAGGCAGTACCAGAAGCCATTTCTCTGCAGCACCTCTTCGGTGGTCAGTAGCACTATCGACACCATGCTCGGCGAGCCTCGCGCTCCTAGTCTGCGACGCGACTGTTCTCAAAACTGTCATTAGATGCTTGTTTACTAGTAAATTTACAAGCGGTTCCCGGAACGCACATTAGTTAATGTCACTATTGCCGTAATCGTTTTGTTTAATAAACAAGTGACCGGTCGCAAGTAGCTTTTTAAAAGGGATTTTGGATTCACGGTTCGACGGGTCGGAAACTCGCGGAAGTTGAAGGGAAGTTTGAAAGGGTTCGGGGCCTCGTGGTTAGTTCACTCACCCTTGCCTCAGAGGAAGCGAGGAGCGCGCACGGCCCGAGCAGCCCTACGCTCTCCCAGCAAGTCATGTCACTGCCGTTACACAACACGATCCGCGACTATCGCATAGCGATGCACTCGGCCGTTACGTAAGTTCTCATGACACAACAAAAAAGCGTCTACACATAAACCTAAGACGGACAGGAAAGAGCAAGCGAGAATTTGGAAGCGAAAGCGTTCGCCAATCAAATCAGCATTTGGTTATTGAACGACAAATCTAATTACGAGACTGAATCGCAGGAGGCGGGGGGCTTCGGTGCTTAGGGTGGCTCTGCGGGCCACGGGCTGGGCCGGGGCCTCCGGGTCCGGCATGCGGTGGACACACTTACGCTGCCACTGCGGCAACACGCATCGTGGGGCATGGAGCCTGGGACTGGCGGCCGCGACGGTGCTCCGCGGTTGACTGAGGCGCGGCGTGTGTCCTTGGGTGCCTTCTGGCCGCGCATGCGCCCCGGCCGTGCCCTTACTACAGTTTCTAGCGCACAATAAGGACACGTTATCTCTCTAGAACTCATTGATATGACATTAAAAAAGCGAGTAGGCATTTTATTCTATTCGATTTTGAGGACGGGACGCGGAATATGGGCACGCGAGGCTTAAGTGTCGGGGCAGGCTTGACCTAGAAATGTTACCCCTTCGCTTTGTAATACTAGCTAAGTAGGGCGTTCATCCTATTAATATTATAAGTGTAGGTTTAACTTCTACGTTTGTTACTCAAAACCGACAGCATCACTTTAAATAAAGTTACTCGAGTGGTGTAGTTTGTACGTGGACGAGGTATTTAACAAATATTAACCATATTTTTGAAAACACGTGTTCGTTTTAAGGTGGTTCGCTTTCCATACAAAAAACAATTGCGTTTTATGAAGTCATTGTCATTACACACTATTACTATATAAATATGTGCGCATCTATCTACTTTAGAAATTTAATATTCATTTGCGCTAAATTGATAGAAAAACTATGTTTCATACAGAAACCACGCAAAAAACGTTATTTTGGTGTTACTTTGATAGAAAAATATAACGTTTTTTGCGTGAATTATGTATGAAACATAGTTTTTCTATCAATTTTTTGCGAAACCTGATTTTTTGACTTTTGATAGCAAAAAACCACAAACATAGGTCTAAAACGCACTTATTTTTTAACACTTAATGCACTAAAGCAGTAATATAATATATATACGTAAATTGCTTAAAAAAATGCGTAATTTTATTTTTGAGGGTACGGTCACGTCTGAAAATATCTATACGGACAAAGTCACAAAAATATGTATACACTGCCTTAATATCCTTATTGCCCATGCAATAAGGTCGTGTGTACATATTTTTGGCACTATTTCCGTATCGATATTTTCAGACGTGACATGTACCCAGCGATAAAGTACTTTTTTCTTTTTATTTTATTACTTACAACTAATTAAAATTCAAAAACATATCCGCGGTCCAGGTCCCGCTCGTTAACCCTCGATGAGAAAGAGAGAAGCACACGAATCTACGGGGCCTTAAGACGAAAGGGGAAGACCGCCCCAAAACCGCCTTTCCATACAAACGTAGTCCCCATTTTGCTCTCTGGATATTAACATCATAGAAAATATTTTTACACAATTTGATGTATTTTAATCATAGCTATGTCCGACCGTATGATTTTTTCGTTCTTTTTTCATTAAGTATTACAAAACTTAGAAGCATTTAAAAACTTGAATGAAACCTGTTTTTCGCTCCCAATTTTTTTTATAATTAAAAAAAAACGCCTCGACCGTTACGTACCATAGCTACGACTAAAATACATAAAATTCTGTAAAAATATTTTCCATAATTTCAATATCCAGGGAGGAAAATGAGGACTTTTTTTTTTAATACTACGTCGGTGGCAAACAAGCATACGGCCCGCCTGATGGTAAGCAGTCTCCGTAGCCTATGTACGCCTGCAACTCCAGAGGAGTTACATTTGACTACATTTGTATGGAGATACGACCGTCCCCTTACCCCTTAAATATATTCTTTACTATTGGAATCCCGTACGATGTCAAGGCGCAATCAGTCTCCAGGGATTCATCTAATCAAATAAGATATCACATCACATACAAGGTGTCCCATAATCTAACCAAATAACTGATAGTGAAATCCGCTCGAACTTTTTTCTATTAAAGTTTGTAGTTGCGTGAGCCCCAAGGATATCTTTCTTATTGGTTATGTCTTGTTTTTTAGGGTTCCGTACCCAAAGGGTCAAACGGGACCCTATTACTGAGACTTCACTGTCCGTCCGTCCGTCTGTCACCAGGCTGTATCTCATGAACCGTGATAGTTAGCCCGTTGAAATTTCTACGGATTATGTATTTCTGTTGCCGCTATAACAACAAATACTAAAAACAGAATAAAATAAATATTTCTTTCCAATCTCGAGGTTCTCATCCAATCACCGAAGTTAAGCAACGTCGGGCGGGGTCAGTACTTGGATGGGTGACCGTTTTTGTAGATAATGGTACGGAACCCTTCCTGTGCGAGTCCGACTCGCATTTAGCCGATTTATATTTACTATGTAAATATCTGGCAGACTTGCTCGGAAACATAAAAATACAATAATACGCGTTTTCACAGAGATAACACCTAGCTAGATCGATTTTTCAGCCCCGAAGACCCCCATATACCAAATTTCATCGAAATACGTTAGAGCCGTTTCCGAGATTCCGTATACTGTTGCGTAACTGATAATCAGTGGGCCCCTTTAGGGTGCGGTTAAAACTAGCTTGAGATTCCCTTAAGTTTGCGATGTCTACAGGAAAGATGCGAACGAGTTATGTAAATTATATTCTATTTTTTGTGTAGGTAAATGTTAATTATCCCTTAATTAAGCATTCATTCATTAGTAAATTCTTCTGGATTATATTTTTCTATCAAAGTAACACCAAAATAACGTTTTTTGCGTGGATTCTGTATGAAACATAGTTTTTCTATCAATTTATCGCAAACTAATATTCGAAAGTAGATAGATGCGCACATATTTATATACTAATAGTGTGTAATGACTTCATAAAACTCAATCGTTTTTTGTACGGAAATTGAACCACCGTACCCAATTGCAGCAAATCGTAAGGGCCACGTAATGCAAGTGACAGCCGAGGTGCATTTCCCGCCGCGCTTTGAACTTGATGTATCGCATTCCGTACCTAACTTATCGGACGTAGTTTATAGTTTATAGTAGATTGACGCGACTAACGGGTAACTAACTAGGACTGCATTTTACCATTAAATCAATAATTTTATTGCAAGCACATAGTTAAAAATTACGCTCAGAGTGGCGTTTACGGACTAGGAGGGCGTTGTTGGCGTTTACCGACCCGAAGAGACATGGGAAAGAGGCTCAGAAGAAGAACATAATGAAATAAGATAAGGTGATATTATGACATTAAAATACGTTTTTGGCAAAAAAATAATTTTTGGTACAAGCTTTTGTCGCTGACTGTACTTTTTTTTCCACAGGCAACTAATACAATTCTAAAAACCCCGAACACAATTAGGTGGTTTTATCACAGAGTTCCTATGGCTACCTCCTGTCTCCATCATCAGATCAGCTTGATGGTACCATAATATTGCATTGTCACCCGACTTACAATATGTATGCAAATTTTCAGTTCATAGAAAACCGGGAAGTGGGTCAAATTTAACTTGCAAGATTTGTCCCATACGTACCAACTGGGCAAGATAAATAAAAGCTTGTAAAAACGTGTCTTATGTAGTAAAGGACAGTCGTGTCTTGTGTTAAGGACAATGTAAAGGTTTAAAAAATGGCTGTTTCATACATTTTGGCTAGCCTGACGTTGAGATTTTGTATGGGTGTGTCAATATTTTTTCCCGATTTCGGGGTTGTTCCCATAGTAAAAGTTGCTCAGTATGACCTTTATATTCACCCCGTAAATTATTGCGGGTGACTAAAAAAACACTGTATATTTTAAAGCTAATTCGTGACCAGTTTAAATGTTTGCCTCAACACAAACAAAAATAAAGTAAATAATTATTGAAAACACTAATTAGATGGTATTGATTT
Organism: Cydia pomonella; assembly: GCF_033807575.1. Lineage (NCBI taxonomy): Eukaryota > Metazoa > Arthropoda > Insecta > Lepidoptera > Tortricidae > Cydia > Cydia pomonella. The sequence continues at coordinate 43,922,210 of NC_084703.1, forward strand.
ATTCACTTAATTAAAATGAGTGCTATTTTTTTAATTACCTTAAGATGGTGTGGGTCTTACAGCGAAAATAATACCTAATATAATTGCTAAGGCAATTAGTAACTATTATTAAGTGGATTAATAAAAAAAACATTAAAAAGTATTCTTTCGTTATTTTATATAAGTGGGTGTCATGATATTGTTAATTTTAATACAGTCTATAAACATTGGGATCCAACTGGAGATTTAAGGAGTTCTTGCAGGGCCCACTTATACAGGTGTTTATTTAGTCACCTGCAATAATTTACGGGCTGAATATATAGGTCATACTGAGCAACTTTTACTATGAGACCGACCCTGAAATTTCCGACCGACCGCGAATTCAGGGTTGATCCCATAGTAAAAGTTGCTCATTATGACCTATATATTCTACCCGTAAATATTGCAGGTGACTAAATAAATAACCAAATAATTACCAAATACAATCAAAGGAAGGAAGGATTTTGGACCCGGGTACTTCCTTAAACTACGTCGAAAAGAGAGGTATGGGCATTGTGAATGTCATCTCGCTTTGTGTGGTAGGGCACAGCCAGCAGATGTCATTCCAGATCTACAGCAGAGCCCAACTGGGGAAGTACCTCCACCTTACAGTGTCGTGTCCCTGCCGGTGAGTAAGGTTGCCAGAGCTCAACGAGGGGGGGGGGGGGGCTAGGGTCGACAACGCGCATGTTAGTTCTCTGGAGTTGCAGGCGTACATAGGCTACGGAGACCGCTTACCATCAGGCAGGCCGTATGCTTGTTTGCCACCGACGAAGTATAAAAAAAAAAGCATAGAGAAACAAGAAATAACTTAATAGTTCGCCTGAAGCCATAAAACGTGAATTAAATCGCTGTTAATAAACGTTGCAGTAATTAATTAGCTACAATAAGTTATTTAAGTTACATAACACGAGACTGATGACCCCGCAGTCAAACTCATTATATTTAAGAATACCGATGTATCTTAAAGTTATTATAGTACATTGTGCAACGAGGGAGTTTACATTATTTTCATCAAACTTGCGAAGAAAAAACTAAATTTTAAGCGATGTATAATTCTTAAATACGGTGACTATGGAAGGTGGAGGTAAGGAATGGAATCTCCATGTACCAAAAAGTATCATCAAAAAACCTTAAATAGGTCTTTTTCGAGCAAGTGTGATGAAAAATACATAATAAAATAAATGGCCGGTCGGACATTGCTGCCAGGAAGGAATACTTCCAGATTGACTCGTCTGGTTTCCGTCCAGTAATTTGTTGTTTAATTGGTACATAACATACTCGTATAAAAATTATTAGTACATGTCTAAGATTTTCCCATAATACATATTAACCGTACTTGTCCCATGATATAACCTTTACACACGCAATTTTGCATACACAGAGTACTTTTTGTATTTCAAATACGACGTTAAAAACTTCGCAGTCAGTGAACAGTTTAGAAAACTTATCATCTACTCAAGTTCCCAACTTTTCTTGACTGCGTCACAATTGTGATTTTAACCAAGAAAACTTGAGAAATACGTCTAAGTCTAAAATCGTATACTGGTAATTTTCTTTTCAACTAAAATGAGCTTGCTCGAGGCACCTTTTATGTTAGATAAACTTTTTACTCAACTTTTTAATTAAAGATTGTCGTCCTTTTCATAGCGGTGTCAGTTTCTTTTTGTTTCTGAAGTTTACTAATGGATAAGTACTCGCTCCATATTGTAGTTTATTTAATCGTATGTAAACAAGATTCGAGTCGCTTAAAATATTAAAAATAATAAATTAAAGCTAATTTTATGGGGCTCTTTGGCGCCAATGACCTTCGATCTGAATCCCTTAGTTTTGTAATGTTTTTTGTAGCTTACAATATTAACGGCAACTGTTTTAAGTAATAATGCATCCCATATTTACTTCATAAATCATTGTCTGAGAAATTTGGCATCCAAGTTTAGGCCAAAAATCTGGTTTTCTGGCCATAACTTTTTTGTTAATTTGTTTAAATTTAAAATCTCTAACCAGTTTTTAAAGTTATCACATCAAAGACGAACCCAAATATGTAGATTTCGTATCTGTAAGATCTTTTACAGCAATCGAGTAACGAAAAAGTGTTTTATTAGACAATGTTTAAAAATATCATAAAAAATTTCTTTCAAAATCCGGCAGACCAGGATGGAGATTAAACATTGAAGAACCGATAGATAGCGGTTTATCTTATAATTCTGTCTATTGTGCCAAAGTAGGAGTAACGATTCAAACAAAACTTGTCCAAAATCGATGGAAACCGCGGGGAGCCCCTTAAACATTAGTCTTGGCCCAAAGGGCTGCATCTTCACTAGACGCGAGCAGGTCTGGTTGCCATTAAACTTAGGACAGTCGTGTATTATGTGGTAGACACCCTGCTTTGGGGCTCCGCAGTCACACTCTGGCGAATATCGCCACCCACACGTGAACACATAGTCGGCACAAAAATGAAATGTTTTGCCAGAAACTTATTACTCCACCTTTTTCATACTCGATCCGCAGAATATTCTCAACAATTCAATTCAAGCAAACTATACATAACGTATCTAAAATATGACAAAGTTACATCATAAAGGGCTTGCTCTCGGTAATATTTAATATACCCTGCAATACGTTGAAATTTAAGCAAGTTTCCCGCGAAACTATTTTGACGCCGTCGCGTTCTGTAACCGAGAGTGGGGTTCTTGCAATCTCGAGGGACTTTATTGAGTTTGGCTGGTAAAATGAGCAAACGAGGTTTGCGGCATTTTTAGCGGGAGATTTAGAAATATTTTGCTGTTTACGTGCGTCCCGAATTTGCAATACGTCTGTACATACCACAGGTCAAGAATGTACAAGATTGTCGAAGATTGGAACGATGTCAAATGAAGTGAGGATGTTATATTTTTTCGCTTCAAACCTATGGTGTGGGGTGTTGTTGGATACGTCTTTCAAAACGAGGGGTCTTGATTTTGAACGAAGTTTTTTGATAAAGAGAATATTTTCAGAAATAATCAAACTTTTGATCCACTGGTCCAAAAATAGTGAAAATAGGGCTTCATAAAGACAATGAAAACTACAGCGGACATGATCCGTTAAGACGTTTGTGCGTAATTGCAAAAATCTTCCCTTCATAGTAAAAAGACGTACTGTGAAGGTAGTATGATGCTTACCATTACCAATAGCACCCATGTAAGGTCTATTATGAAGGAAGGCTAACTACAGTAACTACGGAGCCCTACACTGAGCATAGCCCGACAGGCTCTTGGTCAGCTTTTTACAGATTACGTCATAAAGCCACCATCTAAATGAACATCTTGTGACCAAAATTAACGGTAACATTATACTTAAAGTACCACTTTTTACGTAAATCGCCCGTTTCCATTTGAACACAAGTGCGGTAAAGTGCCCCGAAGGACCTTGTTTCCCTCAAACACTTGATTTTATAATTGAGTGTCAATTCAAGGCTCTTTGAGGTGTTAATTCTACCAGACACCGTTACATCAAGAGACTGAAATCTTCCAATTTGAGTTTTATACTGATATACATAAAGGTTATATTCGAGGTAAGCTGAGCAAGTGAAGTTTTCGATTCGATTTTGTATTCGCTATGTGCACGACTATCACGCAACCTAGCGTCCGCAAGTCTAGGGGAAAACGTCAATGCACTACATCTTATAAAACTACTCCAAAACTAAAAACTATTAAACGGATTTTCATGCGACTTTGATCTATCAATAGAGTGATTCTTGAGGAAAGTTTAGGTATATAACTTGTTAAGGTTTTGTGTAAATTGGTTAAATATAACAATGTTGTCGGAAAAAATCACGCTGGATAGGAGCTTTAATCGAAAACGCTGCCTAATCCGTTTGAGCTATAACAACACAATGTATCGTGGGGTTTTTTCTCTTTCATGGGTTTACAAAAAAGTCCGCGATGTTGAATGTCTATCTTTTAAGGATAACTTACTATACCCATCCTTAACTTCTAGAAAAAGATCACATAGTATGTGCCATTTGCAAAGCTCTTTACACGGACAGTATACATACAGTATTAATAATTATCAAATTAAATACGTTAGTTATATTAAGCATTTCATACAGATTACAATGGTCCCTTACACCATACAATTTAAATGAATATTTCAGGAGTAATCCTAAATTAAATTTTCATTTCAATCCATATAACTTGTACGAAATGTTAAAAACGCTAACCGCAGTTAGTTCTAATTTTTACCACCTTATGCGCTGGGATCGCTTTACTTACCTCCACCATGCACTTCGCACGGTCCCAATATTACTGCATATACTTACAATTAGAATACATTAGCCTTCGCTTTGACGTTTAATTGACGTACCTGAAAACAAAAGAAAAATAATATTAATATTTTACTTAATGGTATTATTGACTAACAAAACCGAAAGCCGATGGATCCGGCGCGAGCGTTACATGTAATTGTATTTCGTGTGTGTATTGTGTCAAACAAATAAACGTATTATCTATTTATTTATGAAAAACATTGTGTGTAACTCCGGGGGTAAGAATATTGCAAACTCGGGTCTTTAATTTTCGTTTCCAAACACAATGAAGGGGTAAGTGAAATTCATCTATTTCTACCGGCTTTTGCCGAATCTGCGTCGATACACTGAAATAAATGTTTGCATAACTGTAACAAAATTTTGGTTAACTGTTTACACAAAAATTGGGACTTGCGAACTATGTGTTATATGTTACAAAACCGTGTTTGGCTATCAGTGTTCAGGTACTGGGTATACACTACAAAATAAATTTGTAAATTTATGCAAAGTTTATTTTCTTATAACCGTAGTTTAGTTATTTAGTAAAGTTACAAAACCAGTTCGGCTATCTATTTTTTTCAGTGTATATGTAGGGAGACCCTTACATTACACGTTATACCCGTATGGACCAGCTGGGACTCCGAGCAGGGCTATAATCGTTCGTCAATTGCGGGCATTTTTCTCTGTCACTCTAATTACGTCTTAGTGAGAGTAAAAGAGAAAGATCCCCGCAATTTGCGAATTTCGTTTTCACAGTAGGCCAGAGCCCATTCCGCTCGTAGTGGAAGGTAGGCATTAGTACTGCTCATATGTCGCAATCATATGTTAAATGGAAGTAATTATAGTTCTCAGTTTCAGACAGCTATTAGCCTCCTTAGCACAGTTAGATAGATTCTCTACTAAGAAGTCTAATTCTGAGTTGCATCAACTATAGTGTAAACTACCCTGTCGACACCACCTAGAGGATGTCACCTTAATAAAAATAATCTCAATTGTATTTCTTCCTATTTAATGCATGATAATAGGTAATATTACGCGAACCTCTGCGTAGGGGGCGCCACTACTACAATCCTTCAAAATCGGGTCTACCGCGAAACAAGAAAATCAAAATTTCGTTATCTAGCCTCTCTATCACTCTCGCATATTCGAGCGATAAAAACGCAGATAACTAAATTTCGATTTTCGTGTTTCCCGGTAGGCCCTTTGTGAACAAACCGCCTTGATGTATCAATGTCATATTGAATGTCAACTTGTCAAAAACAGTATAAGGCACAGTATGTATAAGTTACTCTATGGTTTACTAAGGTGCTAGTGCTGCACTCTGGCGGCAGAACCCTGCAGTAATACTCCCTATTATAAGATGTAACGTTTTGAAAAGATGTATCCCGCCGAATTTCTTTGGCGGTCCATATTGGGATACCCTCCTACAGTTGAGGGGGGATTTAAATCTTCTCGGGTCAGAGGTGTAGGGTTAGAGCCGGTGTAGCTATATTTGACGTTCATAAGCGCATTGTAATATGCCTACTTGAATAATAAACTATATTTATCTTAAAACTTATTTTTTAGGCACTTTTTTTTGTATATAAACTGGGAGGAGGAAAGTGGAGGCTAGTGATTGGTATTTTTCAGAAATGTTAATGTTACTTAAGAGTTGTTACCTGACCTGTGTAGTTCAAGAATCGAAGTATTAACATATAAACTCCTGAGGTATTCATATTTTGACGACCTGTCTGGCCTAATGGGAGGACCCTGCCTATGAAACCGATGGTCCCGGGTTCAAATCCTGGTTAGGGCATTTATTTGTGTGATGAATATTTGTTCCCGAGACATGGGTGTTTTCTATGTATTTAAATATTTATATATCATATTTGTGGTTGTCTAAGTACCCACAACACAAGCCTTATTGGGCTTACTGTGGGACTTAGTCAATTTGTGTAATAATGTCACACGTTTTTCTTTTTTTAGCTGGTTTTACTGCACGAAATTTTCGCAGTTCTCTGATTTCGTAATTAAGTACAGTCGCCATCATATATCGGAGTGGCCAAAACGCTCACAAATATCTGAACACCCCTCTATCGTCAAGGTGAGTGCGAGTTCAGATGTTTTTTAACACATCGGCCGCTCCGAAATATCTGATGGCGACTGTACTTAATTACGCAATCAGAGATCTGCTAAAATTTCTCCGATACGCGAACAGCAACATTACTTAAGCACTCAAAGTATTATCGATGAAATAATGGCGATTTAACAATATGCTTTTAACCGAATTAAAGGACTCCATTAGCCTTACCACGAGTTTGACACTGACGTATTGGCTAACGTCTGCGTAACTTACTTTCTATACATCTCGCTCGCACATATGCCAGTACAATCACGTCTTAACATTTCGATGCGGTATGATGTAAAGGAATTTCATACAGCCTTACACACCTAGGCATGTAAGGCAACCTTCTTTTGTTTTTAAACGTCAAATTGTGACAACGCTTGGCATTCAACCATCAAAATAAACAGTACCTATTCGTAATTTGTTTTAAGCCAATTGACTGCATTTTTTATTTAATTGAAAGTTTGAGAAAACCCATAGCACTATACAAATCTCGGCGAGGAAAAGGATTGCCGGCCGTGTATCCTTATCTGTGCCTATATCTACTCGGCCTGCAACCCTTCGTTTACTGGCCTCTACAGTAATTAATGCACTATTACACAGCATTGAAAAAGCCGGTAATCAAACGAGTAGGTTCTAAAGCAAACATCAACAGTCAACAGAGAGAACCTACTGGTATTCATTAACTATTCTGTGATTTTAGTCCACTAGACTAGAGCAACGACACGGCGCGGCGAGCTGTGTACACATAAAGTACATAGACTATCATCAACAGATTCCGCATTATAATATTCTTCACATTGCTTTTTATTTACATTGCTTACGTACGGTGACAGTTGTCATATCCGAACAATTTATAACCTGCTTAAAAGGCAATCGTATTTAGATGACAGCTGTCACCGTACCAAGCTATGTGAAAATATTTTTCAACGCGTTTATAAAAAGAACGAGGTCATCGCACTATTTTCCGGTCGTCCTTACTTCTAGTTCTAGAAGCTATCGTTTCCATTTTGAATCCAGGACCTTTTAAACTCCTGACGCAGACAGAGAGGTGTTATATGTTTGACACTAATGTCTGTCTGTCTGTGGCATTGTAGCTCTCGGATGGACCGATTTCGAGGCTGTTTGATAAAAATCTAAGCTATGTTTGATAAAAATGCGATCCGGCAGTTTCAAGACTATGAGCTTTTTTCCAAAGTTATGTAAGGCAGTTTTGGCATTTAATTTGCTTTTTTTTTTTCAAAAGTTATATTAATCAATAGGTAAATGTGCTCCACAATTTTGCACAATAAATTGTATGGATATGATAGCTGTCGCAATACCCAAGCTAAGTGAGAAATATTATAGCTAGCACGCGTCCCTACCCAATTATTCTGCTAAAGATTCGAGCGCACGCCACTTAAATACCTAGGTTGTAAAAAAAACATGGGACTACATGTATAGGTACTTGCTGTAGCACTGTTGCGAGTCCCACTCCACAAGGCCGTGCAAGTGCGAAAGAGATGCCATGATTCCGATGATTTATTGCCTAGCGGCAAGTATGGCAGGTGAAGTGATCCGTGTGTACTGTACTAATAAAGCCATAAACGCAGGTTTTGCGAATATCATTAGTGGTATGCGGTTTTAAAATTAGAACGTACGTAACGTTAGTAAGGGCTGCAGTGTGTTAAATATTTGAAGAGTTGAGGGAAAATGTTTTCATGTTACAATATTCATCTTCCTCTCAGCCCTTATCGCCCACTGCTGAGGACAGGACAGGCCTCTATTCTAGTACGCTACTTGTCCAGGTCCTGAGCTAATCTCATACAGAACTTCCCGAAGTGATCAATCTTCTGAATGTCGTCCACCCCACGAGCCAACGGACGCCAGGGGATTATACTGTGCCAGTTGCTTGTTTCATCCGAAAGCGGCCACCATTCCGTTGATAGTTTAGTCCACCTGCCATCACTCCGCCTAGCATCATGTCCCGCCCAACTCCATTTTACTTTGGAAATGACGCAGCCCACGTCATGCACCTTGGTGCGGTGACGGATCTCGACTTTCCTTACTCGATATTGAAGCTTGATACAATATTATGAGTTAATTATTTTTTAGGGTTCCGTAGCCAAATGACAAAAAACGGAACCCTTATAGATTCGTCTGTCTGTCCGTTTATGTCACAGACACTTTTTTCCGAAACTATAAGAACTATACTGTTCAAACTTGGTAAGTAGATGTATTCTATGAACCGAATTAAGATTTTCACACAAAAATAGAAAAAAAAAACAATAAATTTTGGGGGTTCCCCATACTTAGAACTGAAACTCAATTTTTTTTTTCATCAAACCCATACGTGTGGAGTATCTATGGATAGGTCTTCAAAGCGAGAGACACTTCCAAAGTGATAAAATGTGTCCCCCCCCCCCTGTAACTTCTAAAATAACAGAATGATAAAACTAAAAAATATATATGATATACATTACCATGCAAACTTCCACCGAAAATTGGTTTGAACGAGATCTAATAAGTAGTTTTTTTTAATACGTCATAAATGGTACGGAACCCTTCATGGGCGATTCCGATTCGCACTTGGCCGCTTTTTTCCATTACAATTGCCATACTACGGCCTAGTGAGTGTTAAACCACGCATAATTATAATTAATAAATATTACAACTATTATAAGACATTATTACACAAATTGACTAAGTCCTACAGTAAGCTCAATAAAGCTTGTGTTGTAGGTACCTAGACAACGATAATAATATATAATTTTAATACTTAAATACATAGAAAACACCCATGACTCAGAAACAAATATCCGTGTTCATCACACAAATATATGCTCTTACCAGGATTTGAACCCGGGACCATCAGCTTCATAGGCAGGGTTACTACCCACTAGGCCAGACCGGTCGTCGAACAATGGAAGATGTACCTTCATACATACAATACAAAGCCATACAATCTAAAGGGCGTATCTTTACGACACTGAAGACGTCTCAATCGATCATATTCGAAATAATTTTCGTGGAATCTATTTATTAAGCTTTATTTGCGCGCCCAGTAGTAAGAGTCAAACACGATATGTTTAACTTATGGAGCTCATTTCTAAAGTATTCACTGAATCAAAAATCCTCTTAGCAATAATGGATGGATGTCCTTCGATACCTCCCTAGAGGGAGGTATGAGTGGCCGTATTTGGGTTACGGCGGCTGTTACCGGTCGCTCCCCACCGATGTGGTCAGCCTTCGTAATTTTGGTCAGTTTTCGTAATTAAAAACCAAGGTTTAGTTCCATTGAGTACTACTAATTTTTTAATTTCCTTTACTTTTCTGGTTCGAATTCATATCTATTTATATTACTTTATATTTACGTTATGTTTATATATGCCACAGACTTCGCTGGTTCGGCCATTTACTGAGGATGGGTGAGGATCGAGGTGTTAAGAGAGCTTATTTGGGACAACCGACTGGTAGCCGTCCAGTGGGTCGGCCCAGATACCGCTGGAGCGACAGTGTACAGGCGGATCTGTGCCAACTCAAAGCCGATAACTGGCAGGAAGTGGCACAGGATCGGGACAGGTGGCGTTCTCTCGTTTTGGAGGCCAAGACCCTCTTTGGATCACTGCGCCACAATAGTTAGTTTTTTAGTTTTTATATATGTATGCATTATTTTATGGTTATTTTTCTATATATGTATATTTGTACTCACTAGTACCAGATCTATTATCATCACTAAATATTACAACATTCTCCAGGAATATCCGACATTTTATTAGGCGGCGAGCCAGCCCCAAAAAATGATATATTAGTGTGACAGAGACAGTTGCGTTTCGTTCGCTACGGAGTATTAACGATTGGCATCTTGTTTACGCACTCCGGGCGCCCAGCCAAGATGAAAATCATTCGCAACGAAACGAAAAGCTGTCTCTATCGTACTAATATAGAAGAGTGATAGAGACAATAGCGTTTCATTTCGTTTTCTGCAAATGGTTGTCATTTTAATGGACTAAAATGATAGGCACTGGTTTTCTTTGAGAAACAAAATTTTATCTGACCAATAGTAAAAATAGACAAAAACAGCATAAAAACCATAGACAAAAATACGTAAAAAAAGGTAAAATTATATAAAAGGTTTAGTCTTGCAGGCCTCCAGCGCGCAGCTTGATAGGGGGTTAGATAATAAATATTTTAGGACATTCTTACACAAATAAGACCTGATATAGAACTAACTGGTCTATTACATAACATCAAACTTGTCTTAAAGGGCCTCTGCGCTATTGGCTCCCACGCACGCCTCCCAAAGGTCCGGAACCCCATAATCCCGTAATATGGAAAGATATACCATTAACTGGAGCTAGCTCTTAGTCTATATTCCACTTCGTATACAACAAAGGTCAATCCATCTAGCACTAAATTGGATTAAATTGGGCGATTGACCAATTCGAGTATTCCGAGCAGCTTAAGGATGAGTGACAGTACCAGGGCCTTAGCGCCTCTTCACAAGTTTCACCAGAGACCAGTGGATATAAAGACTGTTAGTTACATTGAATTTGTATGAAACTACATGAGCACTACCTTAATACATGGGCAATAAGCTCGAGAATACATGTTTTTGGTACTGTTTTCGTATAGTAATTTTCAGACGTGACTGTACCATACTTAAGAGGGTCACTTTTTTTTTTATATCGATTGACTCCCTTAATGTTTTGTTTGGAGCCTGTAAATATAATCTTGATTCCGTGTGACTTTTAAGGGTTCCGTACCTAAAGGGTAAAACGAAACGAAAAAAACTGTGTCTGTCTGTCCGTCAGTCACCAGGCTGTATCTCACATTTCACAGATGATGTACTTCTGTTGCCGCTATAACAACAAATACTAAGAAGTACGGAACCCTCGGAAGCGAGTCCGACTCGCACTAATCCGCTTTTTTTATGGCATTTGCCCTTAATTAAAACTTATAAAATTCAATATTAAAACTAAAATCTTAATACGTGTAAAGTCAAACCAAGTTTGCAGAAATTTTGACAGCCCAGACTGTGCACGGGTTATTTTAAACGACATACTTCTATGAAATTACGACGTTTACTTGACACTTGCACCGTCTGGGCTATCAAAATCGCTGCCAACTTATCTTGGTCCGACTCTATGATCTTTTCACAAATACAACATGTAGACCAAAATACAAGTGACGGTGTTTACTGTTTACATACTACATGTACAGTCACGTCTGAAGATATCGGTACGAAAAAAGTGCCAAAAATATGTATACACATAATATATGAGCAATAAAGTCGTGTATACATATTTTTGGCACTTTTTTGTATCGATATTTTACCTTACCTACTTAAGAGTCCCCGGAAAGCTCGGTCGAATTTCACCTTCCCATACAAACGGAGTTTCGTTCTCATTTTAAAACTACGTGTTGGATTGTAATGAAACTTTGCACATATAATTACATGAGGTATATATAGGGCTGAAATTAGTTTCTATAGCTCCAGCTTATAAAACAAACGAAATAGAGCAAAAACAAGTGTCGTATGAAAATCTTAATATTAAGGCTACTGTACCCCTAGTGTAAATAATTTCGATTTCGAAACGTGACGTACGCGTTTGCGTTTAGTCTCATTTTGTATAGGATTTCGAAAGAGCGCGCCAAGCGGGACGTTTAGGAAACTCAAAATCCTATACAAAATGAGACTTAACGCAAACGCGTTCGTCACTTTATGATGTCGCTCAAAGTTACACTAGGGGTACAGGTCAGTGTCAAACTCGTGGTAAAGGCTACTGATTAACTTAACCCTTCAAGTGGCGCCAGTGGACACGAGAAAAGTAGTCAAGTGGCGCCGCGGATTTACGTAAAAGCAGTCAAGTGGCGGGGACCCGATGGGTGGTCAGCGCGGACTAAGTCCTTTTGTAAGTACTTTACAAAACCGTCGATTTAAGCTTATCTTTGAATAAAAGTGTATATTAAATCATATGTAAGAATTAAATGATCCTAATGTTTATATGTAATTGAAATAGCGGTGGTAGCCGAGTGATTATGACGTCCGGCTTTCAATACGGAGGTAGCGGGTTCAAATCCTGTCTCGTACGAATGAGTTTTTCGGAACTTATGTACGAAATGTCATTTGATATTTACCACCAGCTTTTCGGTGAAGGAAAACATCGTGAGGAAACCTTCAAACCGAAAAAATTCAAAGGTGTATGTGAAGTCCCCAATCCGCATTGGGCTAGCGTGAAAACTATAGCCCCAGCCCTCTCACGCATGAGAGGAGGCCTGTGCCCAGCAGTGGGACGTGTATAGGCTGAATTATTATATTATAATATTATATTAATGTTTATACATTTGGCCAGACCTAATCCAACCAATCCAGTCAAAATGAATTGCCAATTTAGAATTTATATGAAATCTGCAATAGTAGTGTGAAATCTCTGTGACATAACTAATTTTAAATACAGGAAACATGCCTATTGTGATTTTTAAACAAGAATAAAATGTCTTCAATAAAGATTTAATAAAATCCTGCTCCTCAGTGTCCCTTCGCGAACTTTCCACTCGTCCTACTTCGGTCCTTCGCCACCATTCACTCTTTGAACGATGCACTTCCATTCACTCGTTCGCTTTCAGCCCACTGCATTCATGCGGCAGTCGGTGAGGCGGACGTAGATTTGCACACTCCATCGATTATCGCAATGGGACTACTTTAAGTCTGGTTTTTGAAGCGAAAACTTAACCCTTTTCCAGGCCACGCCAATGTACACGGTTTTCCAAAATAATCCAAATCTATTCCAATTAATCCAGCTTAGATACATACTTCCCGAAAGTGCGATTTAATTTGAACCTTAAATGAGAATGCTTAAGTCGATTTTCATTTGGCGCGAATCGTACTATTCTTGGAATAAATTCATTTAAAACTATTGGAATTAGTACCAATCTGAAAGAAGAAGCAGTCATTGCTTGAAATTCTTCTAACCATAAGCTTCCTGCACTAATGATTTAATTAAAATTTTGTATCCAATAAGATCTTGCAGTATCGGACATGTCTTTATCATTTATTTGTATGAACATTAAACTAAAACTAATTTCAAATCCGGTTGAATATCTCAATTAATCTCATGATACAATTCATAGTGGAATTATTAATTTAATTAATTTATTTATTTAAGAAACAAACAGTCTTTTATAGTTATATATAACACTGGAACTTTTCTTAAAACTAGACTTACAGTTTCCTTAATGAAAATATTTTAACATCATGCTTATTGGATTGGTAATAGTTTCTACATAGTAAAACAGAGCTAATTGTGCGTGCAAAAACAAATCAGAAAAAAAAGAAAAGAAAAATGATGGGAATAAAAATATAAGAGCATTATAACAACCTTATGGTATTGTTACTAATTATTTACAAACTGAATTCTCAGGATTTGTTATCTATTTATAAAGAAATTATAAAAAGCAGTAACATCTGATACTGAGATTATTTCTTTATAGCGCCAATCTAAACATTTGGGTTATTAATTATTACACTGCATAGATAGTGTTTTAAATCTATTAAGTTTCTCACAGAAAATATCAAGGCTCAGAAATTTTAAAAAAAAATATGTTTAATAAGTTTAAGGCTCCACTGAAAATCAGCAACACTGCACTATGTGTGCCGACACATGCAGAGTGATATGTTCTCATATTAAATATCTGTTAATTTTAAGATTCGTGTGTTGTTTCTAGGGAATGCAATAACCGGGCGTTTTTCATTACCGGTAATTTACCGACGCGAGGTCCCACTAACCGGTTAACCGGTAAATTACCGGTTATACGTTTATGAAATAAAAAACATTGATTTTGCATTATTATTGATTGTGTCCTTATTTTCGTCAGTAACCTTTAAAAGTAATCAACAGCACGTTATAGAAACATCGACAAAACAAAATAATGATAATAAACTATAACAAGATATATTTACTAATCATATTAAATATCATTTAAACAAGATATATTTACTAATCATATTAAATAAAAAATCAAACATGTATCATTTCAAAGCGAAATCACCTCCAAAATCCGCAGCTCTTACCATTTATATGCAGATGATTTGCAACTTTACGCCCATGCTTCTGTGGAAAAGGTAAATTCTGCTGTTTACCAAATCAATGACGATCTAGTTCACATAGCTGAATGGTCCAATAGCTTTGGCATCAGTGTCAATCCGGCAAAATGTCAGGCTATTATTCTGGGTAGCCATCATCAACAAGTAAAGCTTGGTGCGGTTTCTATCGCGCCGATTTTGTTTGATGGCACTGTTATTCCAGTAACTAAACAAGTGAAAGATCTCGGCCTTGTATTAGATTCTAGCCTTACCTGGAATGACCAAGTCTCTAAAATAAGTCGGAAAGTTTCAGGAACATTGCGTTATCTCTATAAATTTAAGAATTTTCTCCCAGTAGGTACTAAGAAATTACTTGTGCAGACTCTAATTTTGCCAGTTATTGACTATGCGGACGGGTGCACGACTAATATCTCTCAGGAGTACCTCAATAAGCTAGACCGTCTTATGAATAATGGCATACGTTTCATTTTCGGACTTCGCAAATACGACCATGTTTCTTTTTATCGCCGTCAGCTAAATTGGCTCTCCATCCGTCGTCGTAGGTCCCTTAGAATCCTGAGTATTTTATTCTCCATTTTGTTCGAGCCTTCCTCCCCTGGTTATCTTAAACGTAAATTCACTTTCATCACCCCCCGTCCAGGATGTGAACTCCGTTCCTCCCGTTCTCTCAAACTCTCGATTCCTTCTCACCGTACTGGTTTTATTTATTTATTTATTTTATTTATTTATACAAGGAATTCCAACAGCTTTAAAAAATACATTAAACTTTTTTGGTAGTAGTACAGAGCCAATTACAGGAACTCACAAATAGAAACTGTATATATAATTACAAAGTACACACTAGATACAAAAGCACATGTGACACAAGATATTACAATATGAAATATATCAAGGTTACAATGAATAAAAAGAGAGACCAAGAAATAGATATGAGCAATAAGTAAGAACACTTATAACTTATGAAATTACACTAAGATAAACAACTTATATTCGCATTTAGATGAACAACATGGACCGGGCTCAAATACATTAAAGTTACAGATCACACTCCATAGCATATCACTACCTGCAACATGTTATTTAGAAGCATTGATTGACTAGATTGCGCCTTACACTAGGGATTGAGCAATTAAAAACGTCAATATCTAGATCCTTCGACAAATTATTCAAGTTACGAGCTGCGCGACACAGGAAACTATTTTGCCTATAATTAGATAAAGTGCGTTTAACTGAAAGGGGGGGATAAAATCTTTTAGACCGAGTGGGCGTATTGAACGAAAGTTTAGAAAGAAGTTGTGGACAATCAATATTGCCAGTGGTGATATTAAGTATATAAGTTATATCAGCGATTTCGCGACGTTTTTGTAAAGGAATTAGATGGTGTTTTTTGCAAGTGCTTAGGTAGTTATTAGATTGATACGGACTTTTAAGCTTAAAACTTAAGTATTTCAGAAACTTTTTCTGAATGCGTTCAATCCTGTCAATGTACGTATTATAACAAGGATTCCAAATTTGGGAAGCATATTCAAGTTTACTTCTAACTAAAGCACAATATAAAACTTTAAGAGTCTTAGCTTGGGTGAAGTGAGCGGAGTTTCGCATTAAGAATCCTAGAGCTCTCAAAGCGTTGCTTACTATGCCATCAATATGTTTATCAAACAAAAGTTTGGAGTCATGAACCACACCCAAGTCTCTCACTGAACTAGCCGTGCTCAGGGGTTGTCCCTTAAGTGAATAAGTAAAGGGGACGATATTTCGTTGGCGCGAGAATGTAATTGAAATACATTTGGATGGGTTGAGATCTAATTTATTAGTGCGGCAGTATTCATCTAGACGCACGAGGTCTGATTGAATGAGTAATGAATCCTGAATCGATTTAACATTTTTGAAAATCTTCATATCATCTGCGAAGCAGAGAAGTTCAGAGTGAACGAAGCATTTACTGATATCGTTAATAAATATATTAAACAGCAATGGCCCGAGCAGCGACCCCTGGGGGACGCCACTGGAAACTTTAACCCACCCTGACATATAATTATTAACGACAACAGCCTGACACCTGTTATCTATGTAAGAGGAAAACCACCTGAGCAAGTCCCCATGAATACCTATTTCGTATAATTTTGATAGCAATGTGGCATGATTAATTCTGTCAAAACATTTACTGTAATCAGTATATATCACGTCTACTTGATGACCCTTGTCCATTGCGTCGGTGACATATTCATTTAAGAGAACCAGGTTGGACACTGTGGATCGGCGCTGAAGGAAGCCGTGCTGGTTCTGGCTAAAACAATTTTTTAGGGCTGCGTAAACTTGATTATAGACAACTTTTTCAAGAATTTTTGATAGAATGCATAATTTAGAAATAGGGCGGTAATTAACTATATCTGTTTTAGGTCCTTTTTTATGAACTGGAGTAATAAATGCAGATTTCCAAATAGACGGTACATAACACTCGGAGAAGGAGCGCTTGAATAATAACGTAATAGGGGTAATTAAACTTTCAGCGCAATTAATTAAAAATAATGCAGGCAGGTCATCGGGGCCGGCAGACTTGGATGGGTCGAGTTTAAGTAAGATATTAGTGAGCTCGGTAGGTTTTACTTCTATATTAGATAGGGTCGCACTTGGTGCTGATGGTGAGCTAGAACTTGTAGGTATTAAATTACTATTGTTTGGTGCTAAAAAGCTTGTCGAGAAGTAATCCGAGAAGGCGTTACATATATCCGTACCCGAGTTAAATAATTTACCGTTATATTTTAAACTACTAGGTAAACCGCGAGAATTAGACCGAGATTTAATAAATGACCAAAACTGCTTTGGGTTTTTGGCTATATTGATCTCTACACGATTTATGTAGGTATTATAACATTCACGCTCCATTCTCTTTACTCTGTCTCTTAGAATGTTAAACGAAACTAAGTCTGATTTATTATTGTATTTTTTATATTTATTTAGATATTTATGTTTTTCTTTGATAGCTTTAATTAGCGGTAGTGAAAACCAGGCAGGATATGAATTGGATTTAATTTCTTTACTCGGAACAAATTTATTTCTTAATTTTTTAAAATTTTTTTATGTCTAACTCTTTCGCCGTTGAGGCAATCCGTCTCTGGAATTCCCTCCCTCTCTTTATTCGACAAGCCCCAAGCAAACCCGTTTTCAAACGACTACTTCGCAAGCATCTTCTGTCAGAAGAACTTAAATAAGGTTCACCATCATGTATATGTACATAATTATATGTATTAGTCTATCTTTTATACATTATATAAGTAGTAGTATTTAACTATTTATATATTTTTAATATTATTTGACTTCACGTTTAATTTTTTCCTTATTATTTGTTATTATTTTTTCCTGCACCAACACACACAAATGTCTCTGTTTGACCCAATGGTTGACTGGTAGAGAATGCCTTTTGGCATTAAGTTCGCCATGTGTACATTTTTCTTTGTGTGCAATAAAGTTTAAATAAATAAATAAATAGATGGGCTAATTCAACAGGTTGTTACATTTTTATTTGCCTATACAACGTTCGGTAAATTCCCGGTTACGGCTGGAAATTACCGGTATTTTACCGACTGTAATATTGGTCAAATTACCGGGTAACCGGTTAACCGGTTAACCGGTTAGCATTCCCTAGTTGTTTCTAATAAATTATTGTCATTTCATTTTATTCATTTCATTAATGCACTAAAGGCGATTTAGGATACTTATGTAATTTTGCTAACCCTTATTGTTTTCATATCTGTTTTAACTATCATAAAATGCATTCTTGAAGATTGACATGCCTGCAATTTATAATGTAATCTGTATTATGAAATAAATAATAAATGGGTTTTGCTAATAACTGAATGAATAGTCCATATTAGTCTAATCAAGTAGGGAATGGCGTGCCGGTCTCTCGCACTACTGGGTTTAATAACGGCGAGCGTCATTATGGTGATTTCCTGCAGAATAGCAAAAGTTGAATCGAAACGTTACATACCCAGCGTGGCATCCACATCTATGCAGCATGATTACTTAAACAAAACTTCTTTTATTTTATAAAAAAAAGTCACAAGATTGAATTTGAATAGCTAAAGCAACCGAAGGTTTTTTTAGCCATGCGTTAAGTTGAAATGTATTTTAAGAATACCCCTAGTGTAAATTTATTCGATAGCGTGACGTGACGTACGCGTTTGCGTTAAGTCTCATATGGGATTTTGAGTTTCCAAAAGGTCCCGCTTGGCGCGCTGTTTCTAAATACTGTACAAAATGAGACTTAACGCAAACGCGTACGTCATCGATCGATAAATTTACACTACAGTTTAAATAAGGGCTAACTCGTTTAATTTCACCGCTAGGGGCGCTAGTGTAGACGGAGGTCTTTCAAAATGTCAATTGCATGGTATTTTTGGGTATGGAAGGTAGAGACAAGGAACAGAATCTCCTTAGGCAGAACTGTTGCAAATGTGTGCAGCTGTCAGCTATAAATAATAGTTCCAAATTTCTCCAGAGTAGCGCTAGAGTAGATAAGAACCTAGGCGTTATTGACGGAGTGAAGTACGCTGTCTATGATTAGATTTTTACTCAAGTATTCTAAGTATTGTAGCGCCACCTATTTATGTTTTTTGCCGGACACTGTTTGGTATATGGAGATTCTGTTCCTTGCCTCTACCTTCCATATTTTTGGGGGTTACGAGCTTTTTTATCGCGAATTTTCACTCCTTATTATAAATCTTTTTTCTATTTTTGATTATTCGTGGTAAACATTAGATATAGTTCACTAAATGTTAGTGGTTTAAAAAAAGTGCCAACTATATGCAACATAAATAGGTTTCAAAACGGCAAATTGAGACCTTTAAATACTTTTGTGTATATTAGAACGATTTTTTTTAACTATGCGTAGCAAAATTTTTAGATCTGTTTTCCTGGACCACAATCTACAGTGGCGCCAACTGGTGAACACAAAAACGGTCATTACTAAAGCCTATAAAAATACCTTCCACTCATGTGTATATTGAATCATTATTTTAACAAACCGAACTTGCATTTTACGTCATAGTTTCAATAAAAACAAGAAACCTACTAGTCAAAAATACAAGAAAAAGCTTGAACATAAGAAATAGGTAAATCATCCAATCAAAACACAACCTTGTATTCTTTGTATTAAGGTCTATTCTACAATGGCTGCATCCTGCACATCTCTAAGCAGTGTGCACCTGAGAAGAGTTTACAGGCAATTTACTCGTTCTCGCGTTGCCTATTTTTTTCTGCAGGCGCTGAGACTTAATTGAGAGTAAGGCCCAACGGGTTGTCTGTTAGTACAAAATTTGATACTCGAGCCATAGATAGCCACTTAGGTAGTGGGCAAGCTGTGTATGTCTGCGTTTTAGGGATGTGGACTTGTCGATTTTAATCATGTTATATATCGATAATCTCTACACAGCGGAACGGAATAGCGATTAATTGAAGCTTCGATATCATTACATTAACATCCTAGAAATGTTAATGGATAATGAATACTTTATGATATGTAGGTTTTGGCCAGTGTACCATGGATTTCCGCCGTTGTTTATTGTAATATGGAACTCACAAAATCATACACAGTAAAATTAAAATTGTTAAATATGCCGATAGTTTATCGACATGGCCCACAGCATTTGGTGGGTGTGTGTGTGTGTGTGTGTGTGTGTGTGTGTGTGTGTGTGTGTGTGTGTGTGTGCGTGTGCGTGCGTGCGTGCGTGCGTGCGTGCGTGCGTGCGTGCGTGCGTGCGTGCGTGCGTGTGTGTGTGTGTGTGTGTGTGTGTGTGTGTGTGTGTGTGTGTGTGAGTGACTATGGTGACAGCTGGCTTAGACTACATCTTTAGGATTATTATATCTATGACCGAGACAATAAAGAGATAAGATAGTGAAATTAGGGTTCAGAACCGGGAAATCCCGGTCTCGAAAGTACCGGGAATTCCCGGTTCTTTTGTCAGTAAAATGGAACCGGGAAACCAAATTTGATTCCCGGTTCTTTCGGTACTTTCGGGAATTTTATTTTTATTAAGCAATTCACACTACTATTTACTTATTTACTCTTACTTTAATTTTCCACACTTTCTACTATTCAAACATTCAAAACTAACGTGAATAATTCAGCGTTAAAATAAATAACGCGCGAAATTAATGGTGCGCTCGATATTACCAATAACTACCTACACTCGCTCGCTGTTGCTACGGCGTCTCAATGTTGCAGCTGCGACTCTGAATTACTTGCAAAATCCAGAAAGTTATTTCCTCCAACAAAATGATGAAGATTCATTAGTTTTTTCGCGGCCAAGCAGCGATGAAATGTGCAACGCAATAGTGTCATTGCTAAGTCGCACCAAATCCTCAACAACTCCGGTATCTCAAGCTGAACCCCTACAAACCTCACAAGGTGAACAGGCGAATGAACGTGAATTTGACTCTGATGTGCTTGAAGTTCAAAACATTGCTTTGACAAAAGGCGATGAGTTAAATGCTGAGCTTGCAAAGGCTGTTAGTGAAAAACGCGTTAGATCTTCTGCTCATGAAGATCTCTTTACGAATGTTAGGATTGAAATGGCTCTCTTTGAGAATGGAGGAGATCGTGGGCGTTACTTGTCTCAGGCATATGACCATCTATTAACGATTCCGCCAACCAGTGTTGAGCCAGAAAGAGTTTTCTCTTCGGCAGGTTTGTTATGCAACAAAATAAGATCTCGTTTGAGTGACAAAAGTCTAGATGCACTGTTGTTTTTAAGGTCCTATTATAGAGAAGAGAGAGCTAAAAGCTCTTAAAAAGCTAAACTTTGGTTACGCCATATTTTATGAATAGGTAGGTACTCGGAAAGAGATATTATTTTTAAATATTTTTTGGTAAAAAAGTTTAATTTTATTGACAGTAAATACTTAAGATCCTAAGAATAACACTGTGATTGACAATAGTCTGATTTATATATAATTACTTACTACTAGGTATGACAATAGAAAATAGTTTAATTTTGTTTTCTTTAAAAATGTTTAAGATAATTCTAAATGTTAAGGAATCTAAGATGACTGCCTTATTTTTACCCTTTAATTGACAGTAAATACTTACTTTAGTACCTAACAATAACATAACACTATGATTAATTATAGTCTGATTTATATATAATTACCTACTACTAGGTATGAGAACAGAAAATAGAAGAAAAAATTTCGAATTAAAGTTACTTGAATACAGAATTTTACCCTTCGGCCGCGTACGCAACCAGAGCTTCGTAACCAGATGCGATCGAAAACTATTTCTGCCTTGTACGAAACCGGTTGCGATCAAAAACTAATTCCGTCTTACTAGTTATCAGTTACGATCGAACACTTTTCTTTGTTGTACGAAACCTTTCGACCGTTGATAAAGTCAGCTAAGATTATATTTATACACCTTGTTATACAGTATAAGTACTGTACACGTTATATATCTAGTCAAAAATCAGAACACAAAAATTGTACCAGTTGATAATATTCAAATATTTTGTTGGCAAATACAATGTAACCTCGTTCCTTAAAAGACACTGGCTTAAGAGACATGGAGCACTGACATTCAGGATAAGAAATTATCATGAGTATCATGACAAAATATTTGAAAAAAACCTATAGCTAGATGGCCCAGATATTGGTTTCGTATAAGAACGAGAAGTGTTCGATCGTAACTGGTTACGGGTAAGACGAAATTAGTTTTTGATCGCAAACGGTTTCGTACAAGGCAGAAATAGTTTTCGATCGCATCTGGTTACGAAGCTCTGGTTGCGTACGCGGCCGAAGGGGAATTTTAGTTTACTTTTGAAGCATAACCCTTGTTTTCTATGACAAAAACTAGCAAGAACCGAAAATACCGAAAAAACCGGGAAATCCCGGTTCCGTAATACAAAAGTACCGAAATTCCCGGTTCTCAAAAAGAATACCGGTTCCGAAAACACTAAGTGAAATCATACCTGCTAGCATGAGTTGTGTTCTCGCGCGCCATACATCAAGCGGAACTTGAAGTATGGAGTCGCGCGCGGGAACGCAACTCATGCTAGCCGGTCATGTGATTATAATGTACATAAGAAGACAATATGGTTTAATATTATTACTAAAATAGCCGTTGGCATGTTAATTAAAAGGAAAACTTCGTGAATACTATAGTCGCACACGAACCTTCCGCGAAAAAGCCGCCCATACATATCTAATATCTATGGGCCACTTCTTCAGTTAGTCCTCAATCCTGAGGATCGTGACATCATGTCCTATTGAAGACCAGGGTCCCATTTCTCGAACGGTATTAGACTAATATTATTAATGCACGAACTGTCAACGGGTTACCATGGCAACACACTAATAATATTACACTAATACCGTTCGAGAAATGGACCCCAGGTTCCTCCTTAGGGTTCTGTTCCATAGGAACAGTAATTTGAGCACACCATCTATAACCATAAAAAACCAGTTCACCAAACAATCTTCTTCTTCCTCGCGTTGTCCCGGCATTTTGCCACGGCTCATGGGAGCCTGGGGTCCGCTTGACAACTAATCCCAAGATTTGGCGTAGGCACTAGTTTTTACGAAAGCGACTGCCATCTGACCTTCCAACCCAGAGGGGTAAACTAGGCCTTGTTGGGATTAGTTCCGGTTTCCTCGCGATGTTTTCCTTCACCGAAAACCGACTGGTAAATATCAAATGATATTTCGTACGTAAGTTCCGAAAAACTCATTGGTACGAGCCAGGGTTTGAACCCGCGACCTCCAGATTTCAAGTCGCACGCTCTTACCGCTAGGCCACGAGCGCTTTTTTTTTTCACCAAACAATACTTTCATGAATTTTGTAATTGTTGAGATAAATCGAGATACCAGACGCCAAAATTTACAATGCCTCGTCTTAAACAGGAAGTATGTTTACATTTCCTCTTAAAAAGCGATGAGTAGCAAATTCAAAGGATTGATGACAGCCGCAAATGAGCTGTATTAAGGTGGATTAGGTCATAGTCGTGCTCAGTTAAATTTTGCATGTCAGGCCGCCTACGTGAAAATTAGGGAGTCATTGTCCCGATGTAGGTACAGACAGCTTCAATAGTAGCGGATCCAAATAGGCATCAAAAGTATCTACTGTGGTATTCTAAATATTCTAATCATCAGAGCCCGTACTTTTCATGCCGTTGACAGAAAAATGACGTCACGCTACATAGAGTATGATTCCAATTAATATTTTCGTAATAATTAATCATTTATCAATCTCTTTACGTAAGTTATACATATACTTGACAATCAGTACAGAAACGTCTAACTGACTTTCATCTTATTGTCACTCAAATAAATAATAGATTATTAATTTATTATATAATACATATTTTTGATTTTTAACAGCGTAACAAGCTTTTATTCTCGTAACAGGTATTTATTTTGATACCCATCAATAAGTAAGTTATCTAAATTTGTAGTATTGTAAAACAACTCCCTGTATGTTAAATTACGTCATTTTTGCGTCAACGGCATGAAAAGTACGGGCCCTGCTAATCATGGTATCTAAAAAGAGATGTGTCTCTGTATGCTGAACAAATAAGACTGTAACAGACTCTTTTGAACGCGAACGGGAGCCCATTTCTCGTACCATGGGCCCATTTTTCGAACGGTATTAGACTAATAATATTAGTCCACGAACTGTCAAGTCGTATGGGTTACCATGGCAACACACTAATAATATTAGACTCTGGGGCTTATTTCTCGAACAGTGTTAGTCTTAATATTATTACTGTGTTGCCATGGTAACCCATACGACTTGAAAGATCGTGGACTAATAATAATAGACTAATACCGTTCGAAAAATGGGCCCTCGATTAGGCTAATATTATTAGTGTGTGGTCATGGAAACCCATACGATTAGACAGTTTATGGACTAATAATAATAAACTAATACCGTTCGAAAAATGGGCCCTCGATTAGTCTAATATTATTACTGTGTTGCCATGGTAACCCATACGACTTGACAGTCCGTGGACTAATAATAATAAACTAATACCGTTCGAAAAATGGGCCCTTGATTAGGCTAATATTATTAGTGTGTAATCATGGAAACCCATACGATTTGACAGTTTGTGGACTAATAATATTATTCTAATACCGTTCGAGAAACGGGCCCCTGTAGAGATATATACAATCACTATTTGGGAAAGTATTCGAGGGTGGCAGGTACTTGAGGCGGGTTGTTTTATAGTTCGTGTCATCCATGATGCCGCGCAAATTTGTCAAATCTAACCTATAATAACATGAAAATAAGATTCAAGGCACACGTCCTCGTGAATGACACGATCTATAACCGCTACTTTTGATGCTGACTGTAGTTATTACACAGATCACCTCACTATTTATTAGATGGAGCATACGATGCGAACGAATTTAATCGAACGTATCAAACGCCCCAATGTAACGCAAATCGAATGCAATTATGGTCATATGTATTGTAAAACGTTGTACGATACATGTGCGAATAGGTAATTTGCAACTCGTGTCGATTAAAAAAACTCCCTTCGGCCGTGTCTTAATTTATCGCCACTCGTTACGAAAGTTCTATTTTTCGTGCTTGTATCGTAAAAAACTATATTTAGCTTTCCAGTACTTTACTGACTTTACTCAGACTTTGTGAAACAGACCCTTAAACTGAATTCGAACATTTCGAACGGATAACAACACATTCACTTCAAGACGCTGTTTAACAAATATTTCATACATGGGCGCTTTCATACACATTTTATACAAACATACGCAATCGAATTGCAACCTAAACCCATGTATTTATGGTTCAAAATCATTCAGTCGCAATTCCATCGCCCTCAAAGTTTGAATTTCGCAGAAACCATAATTCTCGCAAATATCACTGCGTAAGAGAATTAGGACTCTAACCTTAAGACTTAAAGTGTAGATTTGTGTGTTATTCAAACGCCATATGGTGTGCTTAATAATGACAGAATTTGCAATGCTGTCGTAGGCTGAACGGGTCCGAGCCATAGACGTGCAAATAATAGATGATGCAAGTGCTCAAACTTGATTTATGTAAGACTAGTGCCCCGCCCCGGCTTCGCAAGGGTTACAAAAAACCTTAACAAGTTAAACACCTCAACCTTCCTCAAGAATCACTCTATTGATAGATGAAAACCGCATGAAAATCCGTTAAGTAGTTTTGAGTTTATCGCGAACATACAAACAGATAAACTACGTCCAAAAGAGAGGTATGGGCATTGTGAATGTCATCTCGCTTAGTGTGGTAGGGCACAGCGCAGCGGATGTCATTCCAGATCTAGAGCGGAGCCCAACTGGGGAAGTACCTCCACCTTACAGAAAACCGCAGCCAAATAACACTAGACCCTACTCATAGTGTTGTGGTCCTGCCGGTGAGTAAAAGGTTGCCAGAGCTCAACGAGAGGGGGAATGCTAGGGTCGGCAACGTGCATGTGACTCCTCTGGAGTTGCAGGCGTACATAGGCTACGGAGACTGCTTACCATCAGGCGGACCGTATGCTTGTTTGCCACCGACGTAGTATAAAAAAAAAGATATACGCGCGTGGGACTTTGTTTAATAAAGAGTAGTGATGTTTTTGCGCCCAATAAGTTCATCATTAATATTAGGTGAACCAGTAATTTGCATGTAGAAATATTATACTAAGAGCCTGTTTCACAATGTCCAAGTAAAGTCCTGAATAAGCTACTTGCCACTTATCTGACGAATAATGTCATCGTTGGCGTTTCACAATCTTCAAATAAGCTTCACTGATAGATCAAGTGCTAAGTTTTGTAGGCAGTTTTATCTGGCAGTTCATTTATTTGTTAATTAACTATACAATACTTTACTCAGACATACTAATGATAACCTGCTAATAATTATACATACAATGGATAATTAAAACGTAGGTACTTAATTTTAATAACAAAACTTCCGTGAGACACAGATATTATATTTACTATTAGGTATTATGTTTGCTAATTTATTGTTAGTAACTACAAGCTGTATTTTAATATAACCGACATAAGGGCCTACGCTAGCTGACGCGGACGCCCGCCGCGTGCGCACGCACGCGGGTGCTATTTGTAGGTGAAATCCGCCGCACGCGTCCGCTTCAGTTAGCGTCGCTCATACTATTTTTCGTTAACCCGCTCGTCCGCTCCGTGCACCCGCGCCAGCTAGCGGAGGCCCTAAGTCTTTAAAATTAAACGATTAGCAATTTTTGTTGAGATTAAATAAAATCGAAGACTAAATAACAATATCATATTCCATCCACATCCAACGACGCTCCAGAATAATTACTTATGAAACACCGTGCTAAATACTAAAATATAATTCCTATTCTCAGTGTGCAGTAAATGTGTCTCGAAATTTAAATTCAGTTAGCATGTAGTAAATTTTGGCGACCGGAACATTGTTCCAAATTCCTGCAAATGAAACTGTAATGTACTTGTATTTCGCAAGTCCCGAAAATACAGACAATGCCACTGAACTCGTGTTGTCTACAGGAATTATTTTTAACAACCAATTATTTAGAACAACCGCTGCCACATTTGCCAAATGCATGCCACATTTGAGAGGAAATAGAGGATCGGAATGTAATAGTATAGACACATATCAACAATAATAAAATAAATTTTCGTAACTGAACCTGTTGAATTTTCATAGGAACTTAGTCTTTAGTGGACAGAATTGATCAAACTTCGAAGTAAATTAAATAATAGGTCTGTGAACCTAAAACAAGACGGACACTATCTAAACAGAGATGGGCAAAACGCTTCACTGAGTTGAAATATCTTTCGTTCGCGGAGACATATATCACTCAATAGATCTGTATACTATATTGGTCACGAGTGAGTAGAGTCAGATGTAGAGTAGATGTCAGTCAATCATACGATGCGATGAGATACGATCCCGCCATGTTTTCCGGACACCTTCCAAATTCGTCCGAACCGCTCCAAAATCGTCGTTTCGCATATTTGCATCCTCTTACTTGTCTGGCTCGGCCGGCATGATCAAATCATGAGTGGGAAAGAGCGAGCAAGTAACACTGAAATAGATGAGTTAGTGCGCGAGTTAAATCTTCAGTGAGTTGAAGAGTGACTGATTTCAATCAAAATATATCGTTCATTTAAATCACTCACTCGTGAACGACACATGTCTATAGCTAAGTTTTTTACCTGTTATTGTAATTCAGAAAGTATTCAGTTTATTGAAGCGAGAATATGTAAAATTCCTTAGTTTTCTGTCTTTTTTTACAATTTATGAGGCAAATAAGCAGATGTATCGCATTAAGGTAAGCAATTAAATTGGGCTACGTTCCATGGGCTCCTGCAGCACGAGAGGATATGCAAGTATGTCGCCGGCATTTTGAAATGGGAATACGCTCTTTTATTGAAAGTCCCGTAGTCGGATCGGTCCGGAACTACCGCGGGCAGTTCGTTCCACAGTTTGTGGCTTCTATTCGGTGCGAGTCTGTGGCCAACCATTCAGCTTAGGGCTATCACTCGTAGGTACTTGTACACGTACAGAGTTGCGGTGATAGTTCGGGTAGAATGTCGGAACATTCTCCTTTTTGTTGTACATAACATACACTTTTTCGTAAAATGCATATTGTAGAATATTTGACCATTACTTTCATTCTCTGTTTTGTGATGGTGTAAGAAGCTTAATTAGGCTATCAATCCCGATAGCTTTGTTCAATAAATAGCTACTGTAAATATCCTTAATCACAGTAACTCAGTGGTCCTTGATTGTCTCCTGATTTCACACTAGAAAATAAGGCATTTACCACTGCGTTACCACCTTTTTCCATCAATCAGTATTAATGTAACATCAATCACTTAAAATGAACAAACTGTAGCAGTTGCAATTAATATAATTATTACTTACACAAATGTAATTCGCTAGCTGCCCTCTTGGATAAAAAATGTACGTACCTGTAAACAAAAAAGTGTAACATTAGTTGAAGACCGGTTTGGCCTAGTGGGTAGTGACCCTGCCTACGAAGCTGATGGTCCCGGGTTCAAATCCTGGTAAGGGCATTTATTCGTGTGATGAGCATGGATATTTGTTCCTGAGTCATGGGTGTTTTCTATGTATTTAAGTATTTATAAATATTTATATATTATATATATCGTTGTCTAAGTACCCTCAACACAAGCCTTATTGAGCTTACTGTGGGACTTAGTCAATTTGTGTAATAATGTCCTATAATATTTATTTATTTAATTATTGTTGTAGGAAAAGCTTTCACAGTATATCAGGAATCAAGTTACGTGATAGTATGATGATTGATAGGCAGTGCAATTTATGCATGTGTCTGTCACAGCCATTTAGTTAAATTAGTCAGCTAATTAGACGTTAAGGCCGCTCATTAATCGCTGGCATAAAATTTGTTGCCTAGGCCTAAAGTTCAACTATAATCACTTACCGTTTAACAAATTGGCGTATTAATAGTCAGCCCTTAAAAATTACTGAATCACCCAGCCTAGTCATTCAAATTTGAATCTAAAAAAAATTATATAACGTTCAGCCATGTAGTTAAACGTTGCGCTCAATGACTTGGCTGGTTGTTATTCAGTTAGTTATTAGATGGTGGCGTTTAATGAATGATCTAGGCGACTAATAAACGTTTAACCAATTGGCTTCGATATATCCATACATACACCAACAGGAAGACATTGCACAAGTGCATCACCATCACAAAATTGCTTTCGCCGTAATGTCTAATCCTTTTGTCATCTGACACCGTCTGGCCGTCTATGAGTGCGCGGGATAAATGTATACTGTCCTATGTGTGAGCAGGACGCAAAGCGCATACCACAAAACTGATGCGCAAGAGCATATGTAGGTTCGAGGTTTCGTAGATTACGTACAATAGACTGTGCATTATCTTTGTTTTATAATAAAATAGAATAATTATTTATTTCTACTTACATAATTGTACGCGTACATGAAGATAAATCAGAAATAAACAGGGTTTTCTAAAACTAAACAAGTAAATAACAGACAGTATGAAGGTACAGTGTAGATTAGCAGCCACAGCGCAGGTTTTCAGGGTGCGTAGACGAGATGCCAATCGTTCACGCTCCGTAGCGTACGGTAGCTATCTCTATCTAACACTCTTCCATATTAGTGCCACAGAGACAGTTGCATTTAGCTCGCTACGGAGTGTTAACGATTACCATTTTGTCTACGCACCCTGTTCACCGCCAACGGCTATTGGAGATCGACTAATCAGATAAGCGACTGTTCAAATTACAATTAACTTAGTATGGTTAGGGTATTAAACATGAAGAAAATAATATATTAGAAGAAAAAACACTACTAGCTGGGGCAAGATATGAAAATCACTTACTCAATTACTTAGGAAAAAGCTATGGCCTATTTGAGGTATGTATATTCAATTTGGTTTAGTACCAAAATAATTTTAAGAATATTACCGAGGTCGAAGAACTGGATTTTGCTTCTTCTGGACCCAGGAATGTCGTATGGTGTGAGTATTAAGTTCGTATCATACACGATGACGCGCAGTTTTGTCAAATCTAACCTTTAATAACATGGCAATACGAGTCAAGGCAGTACTTCGAGTTCGATATTTTTGCTCTCTGTATTTTTTATGATAATCTTGATCTTTTATGACATAGAAGGCAAACCAGCAGACGAATCGCTTGACTGTAACCAAATACCATCGCCCATGGACACCTGCTTTAAAACGGGATTACGCTCTTTTCTTGAAGGTTTGAAAGTCGTATCGGTCCGGATATACCGCGGGTGACTGTTCATTCCACAGTTTAGCTATGTGAGAAGTTTATTGAGAAACAAAAGTTTGAGAGTGCCTTTCGAACAGAGATGTGCTATACTTGCTATGCTATGTTTTCATACATTTCAAACGCAGCTCCAGCTACAACTACGTTTCAAATGTATGAAAACATAGCATAGCACATCTCTGGTGGAAAGGCACCCTGAGGCCCGCCAAGCATAACCTCTATGCATAACTTAGTAAGTCTTCACACGCTCCATCTATGAATAAGTGATCTGCTATTATTTCACGCACTACACAAAGGCGACAATGTACCTTATTATTATATTGGCAAAGTTGAGTTTCGGTAACTTTCATGGTATGTCGGATGTTTTAAAACTAAAGCTATGGATTGTGCAAGTTTATCTAATCTGCCAGGACCCCCCACAACGTTATCGAGGTTATCAGATAATCCTTATATTAATAATTTGTAGTTAGATCTACCGTTTAACTAATTGTAAGCCGGTTGGCAAGAACTTATGCTCAGCGACAGACTGATCTGAGTCACCCCGCACTAGTGTTTTGAGCGTCGGTGTCTAGTCAGCGCTATGGAAAATGGCGTCGCTGCGCTGTTGCGCCAACGTTGCGTTGAGCAGCAGCCACACAGTTGACTAGACGCCGACGCTCGGGAGACGCTAGTATGGGGTGGTACTAAGGGCCACCACACACTAGCGCCCATTGAGCGTCGGTGTCTAGTCAGCGCTATGGAAAATGGCGTCGCTGCGCAGTTGCGCCAACGTTGCGTCGAGCAGCAGCCATACAGTTGACTAAACGCGGACGCTCGAAAACATGTCTAATTTTCATTTATTTTATGTTGTACATCTTACAATAGACAAATAATTACTTTCCTTACTTAATAATAATAAGTTGCATGGGAGTTACGGTAAAACGTATTACATTACATGTTAATAAGTTTAAAACTCGCTTAAAACTGAATACTTATTAAGCTCAAATCTTATTCCAATATGTTATCACAAAGCGCCCTTATTATTTATTATAGATTGATTTTATTTATGTATGGATTGAATACTCTAAGCTAACTTATTTCTCGATCAACATACGTAGTAAGTAGTTTTCTTTTTCTCTGTCCCCAGAGAGTAGCCGGCGACCGGATAGATGTAATAACCCCTTAACTCATGCATTGTAGAACATGTGAGACGTGGTTTCGACATAGTGAATGAGTTCGTGTATCGTACTATATTTAGCCAATCACCGACCACCGCATTCCACAGGAGGTTGCATGTGGCATATTACATTATTGCTATGGGATTGATATCGTGAGCATTCTACTTATAAAATGCTATGCCGACTACAGATCGTGTCATTCAAGAAGACGCGTGTCTTGACTCATATTGTCATGTTATTAAAGGTTAGATTTGACTATTCTGCGCGTCATCGTGGATGACACGAAGTATCACAACTTTTAGCTACACAATTTTTAGTGAGTAAAAAGGAGGTTATCAATTCGACTGGGTTTTTATAGTAGAACAATCCATGTTCAACCCTTGTTTTTATCGTATACTGCAGTGTAGTCACCTGCGATAATATGTTACACAACGAAGGCCGCAAAAATATCTGATACGATCTTATTCGTAGAGCCATAAGAGCGTGTCACATATTTTTGCGGCCTTCGAAGAGTAACATATTATTGCAGATAACTATACAGGTCATAAATGTAGACAACTGAAATACAGAGGCAGACCAAGATAACTTGGCAGCGATTTTGATAGCCTAGTCTGTGCAAGTGTTAAGTAAACGTCATTCATTTCATAGAAGTTTGACGTTTAAAATAACACGTGCACCGTCTGGGCTGTCAAAATAGCTGCCAACGTATCTTGGTCTGGCTTCTAGCAGCGCGTGAGTGACCACACGATCTCATACTAAATTGTTGTTACTATTTTAGTCTGTGCAAATAAACAAAAATTAATGCCCTTGCCAGGATTGGAACGAGAGACCTCCTGCTTCGCAGGCAGGGTCAGTACATACTAGGAGATGTGAGTTCGAACGTGAAAGTAAAATTCTTATTTTATCGTAGTTTATGTGTCTGCTACATAAATCATAATAAGGCATTATTAAAATAAGAGTGTGGGTTTAAGAAACGAACGAAGTGAGTTTCTTAAAGGGATCACACGAGTGTTTTAATGCTTAATTATGTACAGTTGCATACACTATTCTATCTACACATATTATATTATAAACTTTTTATAATATATTCACTAACTCAAATTACAGCCAACGTTGGGGCATCGCTGCTCACTTGGCGGAACTCGCGGATATGTGGTGGCGTCACCGATATATTTATATAGCTCATTTTACACGAAACTTTTGCGATAGTTGCTTTAAAAACTACAAAATATATTAATTTTATACTTAAAACTAATTAAAAGATAAACTGTACGTCAAATGGCGGTAAATGTAAACTTTTTTCGCGCATGTCACGCATTCGTAGTTTTTTTTTAATTCAGAGACAAACTAGAGTCTGGGGCCTATTTCCGTATCATTCGATACAAACTAACATGCGAGATATGTCAAAAATGTATGTAATTGACATTTCATTACGAACAAAAAGGCATCTCGAAAGTCAAAGTCTCGAGGTCAAATCGAATTGCTTTTTTTTTCAGAGATGTTCCAAATATGAATGTCATAAGCAAATCGATTTTGATGTAGTTATGAAGCAATTACAACATCATCACAGATAAGAAATTTATTCAAACAAAACAGTTTATCGTAATGTTGGCCATTATTTACGGATTTTGAAGGCATAATCATAGAGGGTTTATGATATGTGTGTAGATAAAATACTTAACGCAAAGCTCAAGTTAATTATGTAACGCCGAATGTGAAAGTAAAATTCTATACTAACTAAAACCTATTCACACAAATAAGCGTTTTAAAGCAGATTTTAAAGTGATAGTAATATGACCGTAAAATGGATGAAAAACGTGACAGTTAATACTTTAGAAGAAATAATGGTAATGGAATAAAATGATAAAATTGGCATATTACATATTTATGGCAACTTTCATTGCAGTTAGCAGTATTTTATCGAGAGTACAAAAAGTGTTAATGGAATCGAACGGGCTTATAGACTCAGGGAGCCTACCGCGAACCACGTTCGACGTGTTGCCTCCCTTTCACGCTTACGTACGAATTTACTAGTGCGACAGAAAGGCAACACGTCGAACGTGGTTCGCGGTAGGCCCTCAGGGCCGATTTTTTAATCCCCAGTAGCAGATAGGTTTTATTCTATAGACAGCTATAGAATAAAACCTATCTGATACTGGGGATTCAAAAATCGGCCCGCAGTCTATAAGCCCGTTCGATTCCATATGTACCTATGTAACATACGTCACGTAAACGTTGACCCCTAAGAGGAAACATTTGTTGCCTTTTTTTCCATACAAACGTTCTCGAGATTTTCCTGTCTGGATGTTGACCCTAGATAGCGTTCTAAAAGTTTAAATCATGTATCGAAAGATGGCAGTAAATTTAGTGTGGCTACAAATACTTTGACAATCCACCTCTATTTCAAATTCTCTTTGGAAATAGTAACCACATCAGTCACATCACAGGTACGGAGCGCTTCGAACATAAAACCCAAAACACATTAAGTGTGCTCGGAATAATAACTCGTTAAGGTTATTTCGAAAAGATTGCTCCAGCCGGAAGCCGCGGATCAGTGCTATAAATACGGACAGACAGACGCACAGTGTGTACGTGTGCGGCACGTGCTACCAGACTGTGGCAAAGTTAAAAGGGTTATGTTGTATGTGCAGTGGTATGTGGTATATGCTGAAAAAAAGCAGAAAATATTTGTCCTCAAAAAATGCAAAAAAAAAAATCGGTTCGGTCGATGGTGACCGAAAGGGAAGTGAAACTAGAGGATCGCATCTCGTTTTGATTTTTGTTTCTATGGCTGACGAATTTCTAACAGTTTCGTGAAAAAGGGACATAAAATAAATTATCACTCGCATTATTCTTGTCGTAACCAAAAGACGTTCTCATTCAAAACATCTCCCAGGAGCTTTATTATCATGACCCCAATTGTGAACCCTCTCACGCGAACGCACTCTTAATAAATTCGTCGGATAAGCTAATCGCATCCATTTAACTTTATTAAAAAAATACTCTTTCGAGCGTTTCGAGCCACGGTGCAGAGGCCCTAACGCGAAAAACGAGATTGTGTTTCTTTATCGCTCCAATATGCAAGAGTGACAGAGAGGCAGATACTTAACGTTTTTCGATGTCACGATGTTAACGGTAGGCCTTCTGTATAGATTCCGAAGTGAGAACTGAGACTATGGAAGGTGGATGTAAGGAATAGAATCTCCATGTACCAAAACGTGTGATCAAAAAACCTTAAATAGGTGGCGCTACAATAACTAGAATACTTGAAAAAAAAAATTATAGACAGCGCACTTCTCTCCGTTAATAACGCCTAGGTTCTTAACTACTCTAGCGCTACTTGGAGGGATTTGGAACTATTATTTATAGCTGACAGCTGGACACTTTTGCGACAGTTCTACCATAAGAAATTTCACTCCTTTTAATTCCACACTCCATAACTGAGACCTTCGGCGAAAGTGTCCTCCGTGACTGTGTGACAGAAAGAGAAGTTAAACTAGAGGGTTGCATTTCGTTTTGACTTAAGGGAGAAATGGCGTCATTATTATGCCGAAATAACGATAATTCAATATGTCAATTTATGGCAGTATTATACGTCTCGCGTCGAATGATAGTGAGAAGTATAGTGCGAGTGAGACACAATCCTCTGGGTTGATTCTCTCTTTCGGACGGTTATCTTGAATCTCATTTGATCAACTATCTGGCTCGGTGATAAGGGTGAAATTTGTGTAGCATAAAAAATGACGGTATTATTCGCCTCTATGTTCAACAGTGCTCCAATTTCGACCCCACTTCAAAACACAAGGGGAGAAATATATCCATCCTTTTCTAACTCACGGTGTTTACACTTACGTGATCGTTGTAATATTTGAAGTCATTAAGTAATCAAGCTGCACCCGTATTGTCATGATTGAGTCATCGAGATGACGCTAAAGTTATATAAGAACAAGTACGAATAACAAATGCGTTGTTTGTATGGAAATCACGATTTAATATGAGGATATAGCTAGTTTTAGTTGTGTATCTTGATCGTGTTTAGTTTTTACTATGGTACAACTATTGATCAAATCTAATACAGTGATCTAATGTGCAATGATTGTATATAACTTACATTTTATAACATTTATTTAACCTCCCGATAACACCATTATGTATCCAGTTATTCTGTCTCCAAATGCATTTATTCTATAAACTATAAATAATATCTGAGTTTTTTTTTATTGGAATGTATGAAATTTCCAAACGTTTATATCCAAAAAAGCTCGTTTCTAACCATACAACCAATTTCCTTGCAACTGCATAAAGAAAACATTCAAAAATAGAATACCGAGTTAAAAAAATAAACCGTAACTGCAGCCACGCCATTTCGAAAATATAAACATTCCTGCACTCATAACTCAGTATTCCGATGCCAAAACAAATCTATAACTGATTCGAATCAATATTCAAATTGCTCGCCGAGCCTTTACCTCAATATAACTAGTATAACCTTGAGCTCTGGATATCTAGGTCTAAGCGTAATATTTATACTGGTCGATGGAAACTGCACGGTGAGTGCGTGATGTTGGAATAGTGCGTTCGATTTTCAAATCGAATCGAACGGAATTAGAAGCACACTCACGATCAAGGTGGCCATTTCTGGATGAAGGCCGGAGCTTTATAGCCAGCACGTTCGATATTTGAAATATTAGGCAATGATTTCAATTAGGAGAAAGCATTTAAGTCTGCAAATAAGTGTCAACAAAAAAAAATGTATGCATGTATTTGTGCTCGAACGATCGCTTTTCCTGGCAGCAATGCTTGGTCAGATTATTCTTTAGAACAAAAACAAAGAAAAAGAAATCCTGCTTTGTGAAAGAAACTTGAAGACCTCAGTCTCATCCTTTACTGAGAGCAAAATTAGAAAGCTATTTGTGCGTACCCCGAGATGTAGTTATTAATTTATTAGCCTGTTGTGTTTTGTTTCACTGCTGGGCATTAAGCAAAGGTCCTCCTCTCTTTCTTCCACGAATATATGTCATAAGGTAATAGTACATTACGATACAAGTGCGAAAAATAGGAAATTCGAAACGAGTGGCGATAAATTAAAACACGACCGAAGGGAGTGTTTTAAATCGACACGAGTTGCGAATTACCTATTCGCACATGTATCGTACAACGTTTTACAGTACATATGGCCCTTTAAATGTTCGACACAGTAACGTAATATGCTACTTCTCGCACTAGTGCTATAAAGTAGCCCCATATGTACTGTAAAAGTTTTTTTTAAACATAATCTCTTGTTGCCCAGAGTCTTATTAGTAGGAGATACAATTTAGGGAATATCTTGTCTCATCTTTTATTTGTAATAAGAGATTAATTATAGATAATATTCACATTGACACATTGCAAATAGGTTGCCTAGTTAAATTTCGTACGGACAGGAATTTTTTGTTTTGTTTTTTAATCGTATATTATCTGGTAAGGTTGCCTGGAAGAGATCGCTCTTTAGCGATAAGACCGCCTGTTGTCTGTCTCTATCACTAATCAATTGTTTTTCTTTAAGCTGTATCTTTTACTGAGGTGTGCCAATAAAGAGTATTCTATTCTATACCAAATAAAAGCTTATTTTATATACCTCTAATTATAATCTGTTTGCCTTGTTAAAAAGTTGGCCCAGTCTATGGGTGCCTAGATTAACCGATTTTAACTGAACAGATGGGGGCAGATATTCCTTATAACGTATCATAGACCTTATAAAAAGGTCTCCCGTTCCATTTTATTAACCCTGCACGCCAAAGAGTGATGTTATATGTTTGACAATAATGTCTATCTGTCTGTGGCATCGTAGCTCTCAAAAGGATGGACCGATTACAGTAGGCCCTCTGGGGGCCTACCGCACAAATTGCGGGGATCTTTCTCTTTTACTCTCACAACACGTAATTAGAGTGATAGAAAAAAATATCCGCAATTGACGAACTTCGCATCCGCCTGGCACTTTTGGGGGCCTACCGCGAACCACGTTCAAGGTGTTGCCTATCTGTCGCACTTGTGAATTCGTCGAACGGGAGGCAACACGTCGAACGTGGTTCGCGGTAGGCCCTCAGTTTCTGTGCGATCGCTGGCAGCCGCACCCAAACAATGTTGCATCCGCATTTAGAACGCTAAAACGCGTTCTGTGAATGTAAGCTGCGTGAAATTTAAATCATGCTAAATTTAGGCACAATGTAAAATGAGAGGGGATTAAAAAAACATGTAAAACAATACCGTGGGGCGACACTCCTCCTTTCGGGCATTCTCGGCTCAGCATTGCTCCGAGCAATTATTAGGGTTGGCACAACTTAACGTCCCTATGCACGACCACAGATAAGATATAATAATAATAATTCAGCCTATATACGTCCCACTGCTGGGCACAGGCCTCCTCTCATGCGCGAGAGGGCTCGGGCTATAGTCCCCACGCTAGCCCAATGCGGATTGGGGACTTCGCAGATGTATGCAGGTTTCCTCACGATGTTTTCCTTCACCGAAAAGCTAGTGGTAAATATCAAATGATATTTCGTACATAAGTTCCGAAAAACTCATTGGTAAATCCTGGTTGGATTTGAACCCACGACCTCCGGATTGAAAGTCGGACGTCATATCCACTCGGCCAACACCGTTTACAGATAAGATAACGACTTGAATTTTGACAACCCTAAATAGCCGAAAGAGATTAGAACCCAGGGCCATCGGCATCGGTAATTAGGGTCCGTGCAATTAAGGTCCGTGTAGCCGTTTGTCCGGATCCACGAACATAAATTACACACGGGTCCGGCCCGTTCTCGACGTAGTGACGATACTCACTACAGTACCCCTAGTGTAAATAAATTCGATTTCGAAACGTGACGTACGCGTTTGCGTTTAGTCTCATTTTGTATGTGATTTAGAAAGAGCGCGCCAAGCGGGACGTTTTGGAAACTCAAAATCCTATACAAAATGACACTTAACGCAAACGCGTTCGTCACGTTATGATGTCGATAAAACTTACACTAGGGGTACTTGGCCAGACTGGACGGTCGTTTTTTTTTTATACTACGTGGTGTCAAACAAGCATACGGCTCGCCTGATGGTAAGCAGTCTCCTTAGCCTATGTACGCCTGCAACTCCAGAGGATTTACATGCCCGTTGCCGACCCTAACACTCCGCACCCTCGTTGAGCTCTGGCAACCTTACTCACCGGCAGGAACACAGCACTATGAGTAGGGTCTAGTGTTATTTGGCTGCGGTTTTCTGTAAGGTGGAGGCACTACCCCAGTTGGGGTTTGCTCTAAATCTGGAATGACATCCACTGGCTGTGCCCTACCACACAAAGCGAGATGACATTCACAGTGCCTATACTTCTCTTTTGGACGTAGTTTAAGGACATACCCGAGTCCGGGTCGGTGTCATTTGAGCTTGAACACTGCATTATTTCATTTTGTATCCGTTCTCTAAATGGCTGTATCTTGTACCATCGCCCACAACTATTCATCGGTGGACCTTATTACAACAGGCATAAGGTCCACCGATGGACAGTGAAGAGTGTTTATATATCGCGGCTTCGGAGAAAGCTCGCGCATGCGTAAAGCCTTTGAAGTCGGCGCGCGAACGCTGCGCCTTTGATAATGGATATATCCGATTCGATGTGGCTTTGGCATATTTTGCCTTAGTAGGTGTTGAGATATTGAGGACATTTCTTGTTTGAATCTTTCTAAAAATGTGTTTATTTTATATTTTATTTTATTATGGCAACAAACAGTCATTACATCAAAAGATACAATAAATGGACTACGGAGAAGACAAAGTGTGCCGAAACATTTTTCAAGTTATATTGTGGAAACATTATAGGAGTTGATACTGAGTGGTAAATAGATTCATCGTGCAACACAACAGACAGGTTTACAGCATTTAAACTGATCTATTACTTTGTATACACATATATGTATAATGTTTATGTTTGTAAGGGTTATAAGTGCTTACAAAAGGCTTATAAGCAGATATAGAAGTTTTTGTGGCAATAACGAGTGCTTGAGAAAATGAAACATCGACAGATATGTTATCGATAAGTCAGTCATACATTAATAATTAAACGATGTAACTTCTACTTGCTGTAAATTACCAAGAAATTTCAGGAATGCAAATCAATTCCAAATCGGACCGTAATTTCTTGATTACATATATTTAGTACTTACTATATGATATATGGATAAAAACGTTAACTGTAGAATACAGTGTCAAAAAATAAGAAAACTACCAGTGGATGTATCAAAGAAGATATGGAACGTGTTGTGTATTTCGCGGTAGCTATCTTTTTATACTATGTTAAAAATATATATAACCATAAGGTAACATCGATAGTAGGCATGTCGATATTTGATTTTGTCAATCACTTTATTTTGCAACAAAAACTTCTATGTCTGCTTATAAGCGAAAGTAGGCCATTTATCTGAGGGTTTTGAGTGAGAAAGTCTATAATAGGTCAGGGGCCCATTTCTCTAACGATATTACGCTCATACAAGATGTTTATTTAGTCACCTGCAATAATAAGTCTAAAATGAAAATGGTTAATGTCTTAAGAGCAATTCCTAGCTGAGCAACTTTTCAAATCTCGAATTTTTGAAGCTATGTTTCTGTCGCGCTGCGGTGGGCGGGAGCGGGAGCTATCTAAGTGTGAGTGCGCGCACACAGACGCAAGACGCGAGTGCTCGCTCATTGCGCGCCGCCGTTCCGTCGACATCGCCCGCGAGCCGAACGGAATTTATCCTGCACTGCCGACAGTGCCGACGCAAGTTGTTTTTGTTGTTATCACATAATATTATTTTTCATTTTTATATTATACTGTATCTATTAATTACCATATAGGTAAAAAATGATGTCCCTGCTTCGGTCGTCGTCGTACAGTCAAGTGCAAAAATATGTATCGAAAGAATCGTCTCATAAATATGGTACTACGCTCTTATTACACTGGAATAAGATGCTATGGGACATATTTTCGAGTAAGATGTGTACACCCATATTTTTACACTTGACTGTACCTATCGGTTTTTGTAGGTAGGTATAAATACATATATGGTTAAACTACAATCTATTTAACTTGTAGTATGATGGGGCTAAATTTGGGACGCCTTATTGAAGAACGTATCGCAATGACAATCTGGGTAAAGTATGTTGGGGTAATGCCGGACAATTTTGGGACCAATTGAGAGAACTCGTGAGAAAATGTTTTTTCGAGATCTCAGCACGTGACAGATTCTTGAAGTACGGAGCGAATCGTTAAATAATAACCGTAGATTCGGCCTGAATTTTGGTTATCTTCAATATAGAACGGTTTCAGTTTTGTACCTGTGTAAAGATAAGACATACATTTTTTTAGAGTAACGAATGTTTTACCATCAAGGGAGAACATCGGATGGTGAAAAAAAGTTGCTTCTAATGAAAAGAGAATAAGGTATCACAAAGAAATAGGTCCGGTGTCTACCCTTCTCCAATGTATATAAATTACATTACAGCCACCAATAATTACAAACTTAAAAGTTGTCAACGAAAGTTTTTTTTTCGTATTTTTGTATCCGATCTTAGCCCTGATACAAAAATTGGTAAAATTGTGGCTCTCAAACTTTGATACCTATGTCATAAGTCAATTTGATAAGTAAACAATGTGCTAAGAAACCTCTTATTGTAAGGTTTACCCGAAGTAATAAAGTAAGAAAAATCACTAAAATAATAGATAGCTTTCGAAGTTTTGACAATTTAAGATCTCGTGAACTGTACAGGTTTAGTGAAAGTGTAAATGTATTGTTTATTGAAAGGAATGTACTGGAGGATATTAAGTACTTAAGTAGGAGGGACAAAAATCAAAATAAAAAATAATCGTACCCAGTCATTTTTAATGAAGGTCGCCAAAAAAATAGGAATAAAACTTAGAAATCAAAAAGATTAAGTAGTTCTTTAAAAAGGTCAAGGTTTTTTTTTTATACTACGTCGGTGGCAAACAAGCATAGGGCCCGCCTGATGGTAAGCAGTATCCATAGCCTATGTACGCCTGCAACTCCAGAGGAGTTACATGCGCGTTGCCGACCCTAACCCTCTGAGAGCTCACTGAGAGCCCATCTTGAAGTATGGAAAATAAGTAAAATTGCGATTTTGTTGGTATAATGTTGCAATTATGTATCTTTTTTTATAAAATGTAAGGATCGTATGTAAAGAGTAAAGTAAATATATAGGAAAAGAGAGCCCTCTTGAAGCATTTTAAGGAAACTAATTTCGAAGCCCTATCTCTATTTTGTATCCTAAACTAGCTATGTATGTATGCGAGCACATCTACATATGCATCCGTATGTGTAGGTACTTTATTGCGAAAAATTGCTCATTTGCTATCTATTTTACTCGATTTTGTAATACAATTCAACATGTATCATCATCCCTATACAATATAAATACTCTTTATTGCACACCTCAATAAAAGAAAACAATACAAAAGAAAACAGAAACATAAGCACAGGTAAACAACATGCGGTCTTATCGCTAAAAAGCGATCTCTTCCAGGCAACCTTTGGGTTGCGGAAATTAAAAAAATTACATTGTCAGTAAGTAGGTGTACATACACATACAATATACAAACATACAAAATAGACTCTCTCCAAAATCTCTTCCTTTTGATTGATCGTCGCGCGTGAGTACCACTACCAGGTACTGGATAAAAATAATGGTACGAAAGTGTGATCAAGAAAACAATAAATGTGATAATTAAGTAGGTCAGTAGGTAAATTGAAGAAAATTTAAAGTTTGACAATCACTGCTGTTTTTGAAATAGGTAAAGATCGGATTGTTTCTTCCGATCTTTACCTGGAAAGCAGTGCTAGGTCTGTTAACACAATTACAAAAACAAACACAGTTTCATCACAATACGCAAAATAAATTACAGGTCGAAGATCGGATAGAAGAAAGAATTCGCGAAATTTACCTTGCTCTCTGTGATTGCGTATAGCACAAGCCCGACTCCCTGAGCGACGCGGGAACACTGGCAGTCGAGGCGCAATGAAATGGCGTCTCACACAATGTTGCCAACATTAAAAAGAAATGAATGTCCTACGTTCTTCACCCGCATCCGGTATTTACCCAACATACCTTAATCGTTGAACCGCCGCATTTCAAAATGGCCCTTATTTTGATATCGGCTAGCCGTAATGTAATACGGCGGATTATATAATACGACTGCGATACTTATATGTATATAAATCCCCTTGGCAAACATCAATATAGTTATCTTTTACTTGTGACGCACAAGTGTGAGCAATGTAAAATACTATATTTCTAAAAAAAATTGACTTGTTTATTGTGACTATACGTAGTAAAAGAAAATGTTATTATTAAATTATAATACGAAAGGTGGTCAAATCGCAAAACGCTGTCGTTTTATTTAAAATAATGAAATAATTAGACCAGTTCCGAAAGTACCGGGAAATCCCGGTTCTTTAAAACAGTACCGGTTCTGCAATCCCTAATAAAGATGTTATGCCCATCACTAATCCTTCTGTGTACGTATATTTAGAAACTGTCTCCGCCTCCAATTCGTGCGATAAGGACAACTGCAGCTCGGACCGAAATTCACACGCAAAAAACTCAAAAATCGAGGTTTCGCTCTCGACTGTTTCCTCCTCCAAAACGCAACCAATCATTATGAAATTTTAGAAATTGCAAGACGAAGAAATAATCTATGCCGCTATGTTTTGATTTTTTGGATATTTGTTGTCATATTTGTATACTGCGCCTTTTTTTTATAGCCAATTCAATTGAGCCGTTTTTGCGATTTTCGAGGCGCTGTAATTTTCTTCAAAATAAAATAATCCAAAAAAGCAAAACATAGCGGCACAGATATTGATGATATTGATCTTATTTGAAAAAATCATTGCTCTAGGTTAAAAATCCAGGGAGGAAACAGTCGAGAGCGTTTGTATGGAAAAATTACAACTAGGAATTCCTCTTAAGACGCCATGATTCCTGATTTTAATCAGTAAAATATAGGTTCCTTAAACTTAAACCTTGTCTAATCAGAGGGCTTACCGCGAACACCGAAGTTCGCAAATTGCGGGCATCTTTCTCTGGCACTCTAATTACGGTGGTAAAGAGAAAGATGTCCCCAATTTACGAACTTCAGTATTCACGGTAGTCCCCTCAGTAATGGTGAAAGGCCACGCCACGTTTAAACTTCGAACGGCCGATGATTCCGCCAAACGCACGCCCGAAACACGGAAACATCCAGAAATAGTGGCTCGTGCCGCATTCCTGGCGTATTCTCATAGCGCACCGAGCGCAGAATTTAACTCTCAACCGAACCAGTGGGGAGAACCGTTACAACTAACGCGATGTTCAGTGTAAAAAATCCCCATACGAGTGTTCCGTACGGCGTTATAGAAGGATCATGAGTATGCATGTCAGATAAGTGTTTACTGAAGTTAAAAAATTTACTAAGTGGTTCGTCTATATATATATATATATATATATATATATATATATATATATATATATATATATATATATATACTGTGAGTAATTTATTTATTTTATAAGTTATAACATTTGCATGTCGGGCACAATAAAAATAAACTAACTTATCTATTAAATAAAACTAAATTAAAACTAAAAACTAATACTAAATAAAATTAAAATGTCTAAAAAATTTGGCCCCTTTGGCATGGTGCCGAGGATGCTGGCAGCATTTCCCCGCTGTATAGCGATGCTAATACGTTGTGCGAGAAAGCTGCCAGCTCTTCGGTCACCTGTGAAGTCGACAATATATATATATATGTACATAAATTCCATCGATATATCATGTCGGATCGTATCGCACGCGATAATGTTACAATTTACTATGAATAAATATTCCGTCGCTCAGCAGCCATCGGTACTGAGATTCAATACAACGTAGCGTGATACAATAACACCAATATATTAACACCAAACCATTGTACACTCTATTCGCTTGCAATAAGGCCAGCAAACTGTGTAGAGATTCCATTGTGGGACCAGACGATGTTAATTGACAAACACCCTGTATCCGGTCCAGTCTGTATCAATCGGCTTTCTAGAAGGACTGGGGTTTATTTACAACGTTAACTGACGTCGGTATGACCAAAGACAATTTGAAATGGAGGTGTATTTTACAAGAAAACTTTGTAGCAACGTAAATTTACTGTCATGTGCGTATGTAAAACAAAACTAAAATAAATTAGAATTATTATTGGAAATTGTAAAAAATAACGTCACAGAGAGTATAACGTAGACGTCTAATTTGTTAGTGAGGAGACAACGTTAAATTGCTTCACAATAGGTCATATGCTTGGCCAAGGGAAAACTTAATGAAATGCAGATTGACCTGTTAAGCTAGCCCCACACAAGTGTTGTGGTACGGAAAACGGAGAGTATTTAAAAAAACGTATATAAAATAGACCTTTCTTGGAAATTGTGAAAAATAACGTCACACCGAGTATAACGTAGAAGTGCATTATGTTAGTGAACGAT
Source organism: Cydia pomonella (assembly GCF_033807575.1). Lineage (NCBI taxonomy): Eukaryota > Metazoa > Arthropoda > Insecta > Lepidoptera > Tortricidae > Cydia > Cydia pomonella. Next base: position 43,967,155 of record NC_084703.1, read on the forward strand.
TAATTACTTCACAATAGCCCGTGGCGAACCCAATACAAATGCAGATTGACTCGTAACGGAATACGGAGCGTAAGTAAAAAAAACTTATATAAATAAGAACTTTTCTTGGAAAATGTGAAAAATAACGTCACACCAAGTATAACGTAGAAATGCATTATAGTGAACGATTAATTACTTCACAATAGCCCGTGGCGAACCCAATACAAATGCAGATTAACACGTAACGGAAAACGGAGCGTATGTAAAAAAACTTATGAAGCGCTGGTGGCCTAGCGGTAAGAGCGTGCGACTTGCAATCCGGAGGTCGCGGGTTCAAACCCCGGCTCGTACCAATGAGTTTTTCGGAACTTATGTACGAAATATCATTTGATATTTACCAGTTGCTTTTCGGTGAAGGAAAAACATCGTGAGGAAACCGGACTAATCCCAACAAGGCCTAGTTTACCCTCTGGGTTGGAAGGTCAGATGGCAGTCGCTTCCGTAAAAATTAGTGCCTACGCCAAATCTTGGGATTAGTTGTCAAGCGGACCCCAGGCTCCCATGAGCCGTGGCAAAATGCCGGGACAACGCGAGGAAGAAGAAGGAGGAGATGTAAAAAAACTTATATAAATAAGAACTTTTCTTGGAAGATGTGAAAAATAATGTCACACCAAGTATAACGTAGAAGTGCATTATGTTAGTGAACGATTAATTATTTCACAATAGCCCGTAGCGAACCCAATACAAATGCAGATTGACTCGTAATGGAAAACGGAGCGTATGTAAAAAAACTTATATAAATAAGAACTTTTCTTGGAAAATGTGAAAAATAACGTCACACAGAGTATAACGTCGAAGTTTATTATGTTAGTGAACGTAAAATTGCTTCACAATAGGGCATGCTTGGCCGTGACAAACTTAATAAAAATGCAGATTGACTTGAAAAGCGGAAAACGGAGCGTGTGTAAAAGAAAACTTATATAAATTAGAACTTTTCTTGGAACTTTTCGTAGAAATAAACTTCTACGTCACACAGAGTATAACTAAGAAGTTTATTTATGACATAAATTGCTTCACAATGGCCGTGGTGAACTTAATAAAAATGCAGATTGACTTGTAACGCTAGCTCCACACTAGAGTGAACTACAGCGCAGAGTACATTTTTTTTAGAGGTTTACAAGAAAATTAACATCATTTTTTATATAGGAGGGCAAACGAGCAGACTAATTGTCTGATGGTAAGCAATTACCATTGCACATGGACATCTACAACAAGAGAAGAGTTGGAAGTCCGTTTCCGGTATGTAAGATGGGAGTAGGTACGCTCTTTACTTGAAAGTTTGAAGGTCGTATCGGTCTGAAAATACGCACAGACTCATGAGACTTCTTATAAAAACTAGTGGCTCTGTGAGCTATATACTTCGCGTTAAGCTCAGAAAATGTAAATGTGATAAATACTTAGTTCGTTGAGTCGTAATAGAGTGAACTCACTATGGCCTTCCATAGATGCTATTGGCGCTTAAGCCTTTATGCCTATTTCCGCATTGTAAAATTTTCTAAAAACTGACTCGACAAAAAAACAATTAGAATCTGATTACAAAATTTCACGAGAATCGGTTAAGAATTGCGACCTGTAAATTTATTCGACAGTGAAACGTGACGTACGCGTTTGCGTTAAGTCTCATTTTGTATGGGATTTTCAGTTTCCGAAACATCCCGCTTGGCGCGCTGTTTCTAAATCCCATACAAAAATGAGACTTAACGCAAACGCGTACGTCACGTTACGCTGTCGAATAAATGTACACTAGTGGTACAGTACAGGAGAATATCCGGACATACGAAATCAAAATGCCCGAGTTAAAACGGAGCGCTTCGGTCTATAAAAAATAATTCAGACAAGCTTCACTGCCTGCTAAAACGGTTGGAGAAGCGTAAATTTAAGCACGAAAAGCGCTGGTGTGGCCATGCCTTAACGCATATAAGCTGTTCTACTCTCTAGTAATTCGCTTAGCTTCGCTAATGCACCTTTCAAAGGAAGACTCTGCCTTTACGGGGTATATTAGAAATATACATTAAATTTAATACGCTTACTCGATTTGCTCGCTATTACTTTATGCCGAGGAATATGGGAAATTCGCTTACTTTCACGATAGATTTAACCTACACCTTGATCAGAATAATCTACTTATCCGACGGGACGTTAGATACTGGCTGGGTCATATCAAAGATAAATATATATATATAACTTCGTATAAGATAAAAAAAAATCTAAGAAAAAAAAGCGGCCATGGGCGAGTCCGACTCCTACTTCAATCGGACTCGCCCATGAAGGGTTCCGTACCATTTATGACGTATTGAAAAATAAAAAAACTACTTACTAGATCTTGTTCAAACCAATTACCGGTGGAAGTTTGCATGGTAATCATATATTTTTTTGTTTTATCATTCTCTTATTTTAGAAGTTACAGGGGGGGAAACAAACATTTTACCACTTTGGAAGTGTCTCTCGCGCAAACTATTCAACCTCATCATAACCTCAATATCATTTTTGAAGACCTATCCATAGATACCCCACACGTATTGGGTTTGATGAAAAAAAAAAATATTTTGAGTTTCAGTTGTAAGTATGGGGAACCCCCCAAATTTGTTGTTTTTTTTTTTCTATTTTTGTGTGAAAATCTTAATGCGGTTCACAGAATACATCTACTTACCAAGTTTCAACAGCATAGTTCTTATAGTTTCGGAAAAAAGTGGCTGTGACATACGGACGGACAGACAGACAGACATGACGAATCCATAAGGAATCCGTTTTTTGCCATTTGGCTACGGAACAAACGGAAAAATTCATACTCGTATAAATGGCGATATAACTTTGGCCTATACTCGAGTAGATGGCGACACCGTTTGATATTTAACACATATCAGTGAAATAACATGGGTCAAATAGTTATATGTCAATCTAAGAGTTTTAGCCGTTAACTATTGTCCAAAGTATCCTTCCATTTTAATATAATATCTCTGTACGACGTACGACCCAAATACAAAAGTTTTAATACGCTTTTCACTAATTTGATATGTTCTAAACAAAACGACGGATATATGTCAAATTAGGTTACCGAAAAATAAATTCAACAATAACTCTTTTATTAAAATTAAATCTTACGATTTAGACAATAAGATCGTTATTTCAACGCGCACCGTACACCTCAATTTGCAGAAATTCGGTGCATTAATTGTGTTTAAGTTAATTGGTCATTTATGTGTCTAAAATTGTGAGACATACGTCTTATTGCTTCTAGGTAAATACCATACGGCATAGTCAGTTTAATTGATACGAATTGTATGGGCTCCATTCTCGCACTGCCAAAATATAATTAAAATACATAGATAATAATTTTATTGGAAACGCTTTCGACACCCGTTCACATTTAAACAACTTTTTCAAAGAAATCGTCGGCTGGGAATAGGTTTGTGCCCTAACCATTATTGAGCAAAATAGTTTATTAAACATTCCTAAAATAAAATTGATATAATTTGACAGTAATCGGTTTAAATATATATATATATATATATATATACTACCCCTTCGGGAAATAGGCGTGATTATATGTATGTATGTATGTGTATAATATATATATATATTTCTGAAATGCGCCATATCCGCATTTTACTATAGGATAATACACTCTGTTAACAGAAATTTATTATGTGTCATATCATACATTGTACGTTTTACATAATCTGAAACCTAACGCTATAATTTCCATACATTATTTACATCTGTCTTAGGGCCCCACACACTAGCGTCTCTTGAGCGTCAGCGTCTAGTCAGCGCTATGGTAAAACGGCGTCGCTGCGCAAATGCACCAACGTTGCGTCGAGCAGCAGCCATAGTTGACTAGACGCCGACGCTCAGACGCTAGTGTGCGGTGGCTCTTAGCGTTTCGTTTTAGCTACGCCCCTGGTCTAAAAAATAAATTGAATGTGAATTGAATTATTTTACGCACAACAGAGGCCCTCGTTATACGCTTTAATATGGAGAACTCTCCCCTTGAACGATAATTTAAATATAATTATGGAAACGCTAATGTCGCTAGCTTCGCGACATTTAGATAGCATATTAATGTGGAAATTCACGTTACTCTTGTTACTTATAAGTAATAGGAAAGGTGTACGGTACGGTGTATTTTTTACGTCTGAAAATATCGATACGTAAAAAGTGCCAAAAATATGTATACAGCACTTTATTGCCCATATATTAAGGTAGTGTATACATATATTATACTCAAATAATAATTAAGGAACATAGTTTTAAGAATAGTATAAGTGTAAGGCCTGAGTGGACGCTCGAAGCGGAGCGTTCGGCGAGGCGTGCAGCGTGGCGTCGGGCTCACAAGGGATTTGTGAAGCGTGCACTAAGGCCGCTCCTATACACTTGCATTTGTTTAACATGCACGCCGCACGCCCCGCCCCGCTGCACGCCCAACTTGAGCGTCTACTCAGGCCTTACACTAATACAGACTGTACTTAGCTATGGAAGAGCGGTGCCTCCTAGCACAGGTTATTTTGTAAATAACTTACAAGGAGACACCAGCCATTGTAATATTTGTCATGGTTTTTTGAAATAAACAAAAACAAAACAAGAATATTCTGTACGAAGCGATCGACATCAAAATTAAAGTGATTTGTTAAGATTTAGTTAGTGAAAAACGTTTTCTCCCGAAATGGATTTTCATAGAAAAGATACCGCTATTTCGCTAGGAACGCAAAGCTATTCTTCCCTCTTAACATACTTGCCTACACGACAATTTCTAATATCTTCCCACACAAATTGTATCATACAAAATCTACTATTAATTTCAATCGAATTATAGAATTTGTGGGGCTCTTATTCACCCCAGCCGTTCCTATTCACCCCAGCTGTTCCTATTCACCTCGTTTGACGGTACCTACAGTTTAAACTAGGTAGCAAAGTTATTATTATTATGGATGTGTATGTTAAAACATAGAATTCTGAGCATAGTGAGGGATTTGAAGTGTATTGCGCCCAAGATGGAAATAATTTCGCTATCATGTAACACATACAGCTTTCCACATCACATCACCTATGAGGAAATTGTGAGGTTTAAAAATAATACTTAAGGAAAAAAATATAAAAAATTCTGTTTTATTCTAGAACAGAAAGTGTTACTTTGATCCGTTTCAGCAGTCAAGAAAAAGCCCTTTTTCGAATAGGTGATGTGAAAACCATCCTCCTAACATATTGTCATCAAATTTTGTCCACCGAAAAAGGAATCATGTTTGAATTTTTATTACCAATCACCGGTCGCGTTCCGAATTCAAATTAAACAACCATCCGGTTAACGCTGCAGGCCTTCCATTCCTTGAGGCGGTGGTACAGTAGCCATCAGATATATCGGGGCGGCCAAGGCGCTCACAAATATCTGAACACGCCTCTATTGTCAAGGCGTTAGTGTGCGTGTTTAGATATTTTTGAGTACCTCGGCCGCTCCGATATATCTGATAGCGACTGTAATAAATGTGAAATTTGGGTACGTTGCTAACTTCTTGCAAGCCATTCTCTAACTTAAGGTAACGGTAATAAGAGTGATAGGTGCGCGCCGGCTTCCGCGGTCGGATATGGTGTCCAAACTTCCCGTTACAAGAATGAGGAAGCGTTAATCGTCCACGTGCCGTTCTAGAATACGCATTTTTAAATTAGTCCTTTGTTTACTAGGTTCAAAACGATTACAACACAACAAAGTAGATTGTTAACCAAGAGATGAAAGGCACTCATATCTGTAGTTAGTTTGGCATTCGAATGCAGTGAGTGCCAATAGTCCGAGGCGGCATGAAATGCCTTTCATTCGAGTTAAAAACTCTACTTTTCATTTCGAATACGAGGAAAGTAAAATACATGTGTTTTTTTAAAAACATGAGTAAGTATAATGTTTCATATCATTCCCTGAGGGTACTTTCAATTAACCACATAGGTAGGTAAAAGTATCGTTATTTATGGAATAGGGAGTTAAATATCAGAATGGAAATTGTGTAACAAATTCATTTAAAACCAAATCTCAATTGCTTATCGTAAGAAAAGGAAAACAAAAATGTACTTGAAAAGTAAAATGCTCTAGTGCAGAAACTTATCACTTTCTGCACACTTTTCATAACAACAATTACCCTCTTTCAGAACATGAGAAATGAAAACAAATGGGTGTAATCCGCGAAAGTGCGTCCGCTACAGCGTTTTCCTTTATAATTCGAATTATAGTTCGTGTCACCCACGATGACGCGTAGATTTGTCAAATCTAACCCTTAGTAACATGGCAATACGAGTTAAGGCATGCGTCGTGAATGACACGATCTATAAGTACCTAGGTACGGTCATACTTTCAGTACCATTTAGTACCTTGTCACAGTGATATTAGTATGAGGTCCATAGGGACTTTCATATTGATTGTCATTGTGACAAGGTCCCAAATGGTACGGAAATTGAATTATTTGACTGTACAGGTACCTGTACCTATTTTTTCATTTAAACATGTGTGCTATGCGTTTACGTAGGTTGATGTGACGGTTCATACAAATTGGTCACAGAATTGACAACAAACATAAAGACTTTACTTTTCTTTTATGGGGTTATTAAAAAGGGGTGAGTAGGGACAAAACTGATATTCAAACCTCGATAAAACTTTATTTTTACATTTGGCAAACTGATTTTTATACATAATAAATGTTCCGGTCGTTTGAATTTTAGTTTTTTTTTTATGACGTTGTGTAGTACCATTTCATTATTTTAAAGATAAATGCGAAATAGTACAAAATGCCAACTCACCCCGTGAGGAGAGATTTCCTACTAAGGTGAGTTTTGAAAATTGTTGGATCGACACTTTGGGATTATGAACATTATTATAGCTTGATTTGTTCTTAGAATATGTAATTTACGTAGCAGTAGCCTGTAAAAACCAACTCACCCCTCTGTCATCCCTCCTCACCCCATTCATAACCCAACTGCCCTCGTAGACCCTACTCCTACCTACCTACCTACTAGTTTCTTGGGCTTTCTCTGAATTTTAATAAGTTTTATTACTACTTCACAAATTTAGTGTCTCAGCCATTATAATGAAACATACTATAGTATTTATTTAGAAATTTTATTTCGCTCAAAAGTTACGGTTTTTTTTGTTTAATTCTCACTGCACCCACCTTGAAGTTTTTCTGTTTTGCCTTATGGTTGGCTGGTAGAGAATGCCTATTGGCATTAAGTCCGTCTGTTGTACCATTTTAATGTGCAATAAAGTTTAAATAAATAAATAAATTATACCGTCACGGCGGCTGGCAACGAGGCGTCGCTTGACGAGTCGATGTGCGACATCCGGCATCCGGCGATCGATTATCGATGCAGCCGAACGCGGTGAGAATGTTTGAACAGTGCATCTGTACCCCTAGTGTACATTTTATCGACATCATAACGTGACGAACGCGTTTGCGTTAAATCTCATTTTGTATAGGATTTTGAGTTTCCAAAACGTCCCGCTTGGCGCGCTCTTTCTAAATCCAATACAAAATGAGACTAAACGCAAACGCGTACGTCACGTTTCAAAATCGAATTTATTTACACTAGGGGTACTGTACCCCTAGTGTAAATTTAGTCGATAGCGAAACGTGACGCGCGTTTGCGTTAAGTCTCATTTTGTATGGGTTTTTGAACAGCGCGCCAAGCGGGACGTTTTGGAAAGTCAAAAATCTCATACAAAATGACACTTAACGCAAACGCGTACGTCACGTTTCGCTGTCGAAAATAAAATATTTACACTAGGGGTACAGATTGTTATTGCATGTCTAAGCAATAGGTTAAAAACTGTTTAACTAGTAAATCTGTATTACCCATACTTGTAGTCATAATATAATATATATATGTTCTACTTGTAAATCTAGGGAAGAGCGGTGCGGTGCGGATAGTTCATGTGTTCGCCGTGTGGTAAAAGTTTCATGGATTTTGTAATTTATAATAGTTTGAGTCCTTGAGAAGTACATATGATAGTTTTTCTCAACATTCTTATTGAGTTTACCGTGTGACTAATAGGTCGATTTATGTAGATATGTCCTTATTCTACGCAGACAAGATCACGGGCAGCTAGTAGTACAGTAAAACCAGCTTTATTTATCACGTTTAATACGATTTTCCACCTAAAACGCCAAATTACACTAGTCCTTGTTTCATGGTTTATACGATTTCCTACTCATAATGCGTAGTACCTACAAACTCGTCTTAAAAGGGTATTGCTGTATTAATAAACGACTCGCCCGTTGTGCAGGCGACCACAGCCTATTTTCTCGCTCAACTGAATGTTTTTTCGTTCGAGCGATGATCGGCCGTCCCAAGCCCGATATAGATGGCCCGGTTAAGAAAAAAATAGGTCCTGAGGACCGAAGGAAACAAGAAAAACGATATACTTGATTGTGTATGGGTTTTTTTTCGTAAAAAAACAATTTTTTAAAGTTGTATATCTTACTACTAGCTTTTCGGTGAGAGAAAACATCGTAAGGAAAGCTGCATGCAGCCATTCGCGAATAAATAACAGTTTTTGGCAAAAAAATCATTTTTAGTACAAGCTTTTGTCACTGACTGTACTTTTCTTACCACGTGCAACTAATACTCATCGAGACAATTCTAAAAACCCCAAACACAATTATGTTGCGTTGTTTTATCACAGAGCTGTCACCATCATCAGATCAGCTCGATGGTGCCATAATATTGCATTGTCATCCGAACTGACATATGTATGCAAATTTTCAGCTCAATCGGAAATCGGGAAGTAGGTCAAATTTAGCTTTCAAGATTTGACCTACGCTAACAAACTTAGTGCTAACAGGGAAAGTTAAAAAATTGAAAAAAATACATAAAGGTGTATGCGAAGTCCGCAACCCGCAATGGGCCAGCGTGGGGACTATAGCCTAAGCCAGCGGTAGTCAACCTTTTTTATGAGGGCCACAAAGACGGTTTTTCCTTGTCGGGCCGCAAAATTAATTTTGCAAAGTTATAGCTATGTTACCAGGATGACCTGTGCCCAGCATGCCATATACATTTTAACCACCGTTCATACTCTACGTATTGACTTTAAAGGTCATACTGAACAACTATAGTATCGGGCCAATGTCGAAATCGCGAAACAAAATTCGCGCTGTTTCATACATTCTGGCTGATGTGATACCGAATCGCTAAAGAAATTTTTTTTTTCGATTCGATTTCGGCATTGGCCATAACAATACTTGTTCAGTATGAGTGACCTTTAAAGTCACTACGTAGAGTATGAACGTTGGTTAAAATTTCACATATGTAGGATAAATTATTATGAATTATAACGAGTAATTAATTTAATTAGTTGCCCGCACGGATATTGGAAAGTTTCGATACTCGTATGTAACTTACACCTTGTATGAGCTTAGAGTTACCTAAGTGGCTCTAAACTTCTATAGCGCTTGGTGTAATGTTAAACGGACAAACTATCAAACAAGGATATATATAAGGTGTTTCCTGTAATACGAGCAAATAATTAAACCATATATTGTACTCTTAAAACGATATAACTTTTGATTAACAACTTTTAAAAATTATGAAATCTTTAGTTTTTAACTTTTTCATACAAATTTAATATTATTTTCAATGTACGCTGACATCAGTATGTGTCACGCTTTAAACATAACAAAATTCGCAATCCCTTGCGTCTTAGAATAAACTTCAATGTGTAATAAAAATCAAAACATAAGTTATTTTTCAAAGTTGCTGAACAAATGTTCAGCCTACAGTTTAATTTATTGCTCCTGTTACAGAAATGATATTTTGATGTTCGGGAAATTCGGAATATCATTGACCTGGTTCCGAGGGCTCTTCGGTAAATGATACGAATCAGGGTGCTTAGCCAACATGCCGTTAACGCTCCGTGGCGTAGCGTAGTCACATATCTCTCTATCAACCCAAGCGTAAACCATTGGCATGTTGGCTACGCAAACTGAGCGGAAAAAGCATTGTTGCCATTCCATTCTGCACGTTTACTTATATAGATAGTTTATTTCAAGTACCGACAGATGTGGGAGATGCGGAGTTTCCAAATAAAATGGAAAAGTTTTTGGAAAATTTTCATCTTATAAATGGGAAGTTTCGATTCCCATGCAAATATATGAGAAGCTTCCTAAATTTTTCGGTGAGTTTCCGACAGTACATCAGTGATATCAGACAATGAGCCCGTTAATATGCTAAAGTCAGACCAAGCTAAGTTGTTTGATTTTAATATACCTTATCCGTTTCATACCAAAATCGTGTCTAAATATAAAAAACAAGCGCCCGTTGTATCCCACCGCAATCCAATTTAAAATTAACCCTTTCAACGCTAACCATCTGCGGCGCGGTGATATCGTTATCGGCATTAACCGGGCATGACCGCGGTAATACCCATTATCGGGACAGGCAATACACGGTTACACGTAATTGTACGGATACGAAACTTTAAAATATATCGATATATTAGCAAGCTGATTTTTTTTTAATAGTCAATTTTGTGTCCCACTGCTGGGTAAAGGCCTCCCCTTTCTTCCGCCACTCATCACGGTTTGGAGCATGTTCCCGCCAGTCGCTGCAAAAAGGGTCGAGGTCATCCCGCCATCTCTTTTTTGGTCTGCCTCTGCCCCGGCTAATCTGCGTCCATTCGGTAACCAATTTGGCCCACCGATCCTGGTGCATACGGCAGACGTGACCCGCCCAACCCCACTTAAGCTTAGCGGCCTTAACACCCACATCTGCTATACCAGTTCTGGAGCTCAGTTCGGTGTTCCTAACCCGATCGGATCTCCGAATTTTTTTTTTTTTTTTTACCTTCGCTAACAGGTCTCGTTTTGACTCTGGCAAATTGGTTTCGTATGTCTGGATATAGGCATCTACGGGTCGCAATTCTCAACCGATTCTCGTGAAATTTTGTCTGCAGGTTCATTAGTTAGATAGATTTTTTTGTCGTTTCATTTTTTGGAAAATGTACAAAATGGTAGAAATTGGCAAGGACTTAAGTTCCATCTATGACTTTTAAAACCATTGTGAGTACGCTGTGAGATTGACTTAACGAAGTATTTTTTGTTTTTACAGTTTTTAGCTTATAAATTTTCTCGCGAGGTTTACAGCTTAGAGTCACAAGTCTTAATCGACCGAGCTTTAGCGAAGCTGTCCGTTTTAGCTTTAGCAAAAATGCTTTCGCATGTCCGGATGTTCTGCTCTGCAGTTTTGAACGGGTTCGGTGTTTTTATTTTTGTCGATTCACTTTTTGGAGATTTTCGAAATGGCAGAACCTTATTATTTATTGAGCCACTAGTATAACAATTTTAAGCAACAAAAACGGGTACTAAAATGCATATATGGCACAGAAATGTTCATACCAAGTACAAAGCAAGTCGTTTTAAAATGAGATCATAAAAGCATCTTGGCAGCGGGTCCGCCCAAAAACCCTGATAATTTGTATATAGTTCTCCGATCCGAGTAGACACAACACAACAGGCCTATCGGTATCGATCCACGTCAGTAGGGAACAGCGGACAGGCTTAAGGCGAGGTGAACCCAGGCGCAAATATTCGAAATTCACCCAGACCTAGTCAAAATGACATTCGTACACCGAAAACGTCGAAAAAACATATACATGTATCCGGATGACAGATGCTATGAAAAGTCAAGTGACAATTTCCATAATTATCACTATTATCAGTGATCGGCAAGGACGGCGCCACACCGCGGGATTCCGAGTAGAAATCTTTCAAGTAGAGTTCTACTCGGAATCCCGCGGTCTTGCACCGCCCGCGCCGATCAGTGATAATTATAAATATGTATATTGCGGCATAAATTCACCCTTCAGCTTGGAAGGTCAGTTGGCAGTCGCTAATGTAAAAACTAGTTGCGAATGGTGGCATAAAAACCGTGACAACGTGGGAAATAAGAGTCTTCTGAGACTTATATACACAGCTTTCGGAAACGCTATGGCCGGCCGCTCAGCGCTTCTCGTTCGCCATCGTTAATACGTAAACACGGGGCCCGAAAGGCCATTACCTATAGTCAGCGCCTTATAGCGGAACCCAATTTTCTGACGCCCAAAACAGGCGTCCCTAAGGCTCAGAGCTGTAATACCCCCGCTAGTCTCAGGCGAAAAACTAAACTACAGTACTACTAGGTATATGTAGACCAAGTTCCACTTGCAAGATTTATCTTGTTCTTAGTACAAAACATAAATTATTAATTCGTAAACTCGAGGGCTTCAAGGCCATTGCCCATAGACAGCGCCTTACAGCAAGACCCAATTTCCCGACGCCCGAAACAGGCGTCCCTAAGGCCCAGAGCTCCCCCCCCCCCCCCCCCCGGCCGCTAAGCTCAGGCGGCGGGAAACTAAACAGTGCTACCGTCTACTAGCTGTATCTATAGAACTTTAAGCGGACCGATTTCAGGGGGCAAATTTTAATGACAGCTAGGGAAGGTCTGTATTGGTAAACTCTTTTATCGATGCTTTTCCCATTTACCAAAACGAATTAATTTCTTAAAAAATCGATTTCGTAACAAATGGAAAATGATGACTTAACAACATCCTTATCATACTCTGACAAGAGGTAAAATCATGAAACAAATGAAATTTTGTCCATTTGGACGCGTGGTTAAAGTTAGTAGGGTATTTTGGGCCCCGAGGGCCTACTGCAAACTTCGTTATGCAAAAGCGATGGCGAGACAAATAACTAACGGCCCGATCCGAAGAATGAGATACGATAACGATAAGTTCTGGTATAGATAAGTTCTCATTTAGATATCGTTTGTATGTCGTATAATTGACAGAAGCAGCTTGATTCGGGCAACCAATGTCACTTTGACGTTAGAAATATCCAAGATCTTAAACGTGTCTTAATCATTTTGCGAATCGGGCCGTACATTTCAATTTGCGGTAAGCCCTCTGTATGCGCTAAGTGTACACCTATTGATTTAAACGCGTGAAACGGAACGCAATGTGTAACCGTAACTCGTGTTCCAAATCCAAATACCGAACGGCTCATGATTGATTCACGCCAGGTCTGCTTTGCAAGCTGTTTCAATTATTGCAATACACCTGAGGCTTAGGCCCGATGCATAACAGCCGTAATAACTATTCGGTCAACTCAATCCAATTCCCAACATACATTACTATTTCCTATAGATATGCGCACTAAAATTAAATTAAATTATCCATTTTATGTTTATTTCGTGTATTTTAACTATGGATATCAGACAGTTTTTTAAGGACTTTATATTCTTATGCGTACATATTGTGAAGCTACTGTGAGAATATCTATTTCCTTCAATCGTTCTCTCAGTGAGTCACGAGATGCCATGTTGTAAATTGATCTGATTTCTCCCTTCTGAAGAACGAAGATGGTTTCTATGTCAGCTGCTTTGCTCCACGCCAGTATGCCATAAGACATAATACTGTGGAAGTAACTGAAGTAAACTAGGCGAGCTGTCTTCACGTTAGAGAACTGCCTGATTCTTCTTACTGCATACGCGACAGCTCGAGAGAGTAGCTCGTGAGATGGCAATCAAGGCGTTCAGCCAACGTCCTTAGGAGGCTGTTGCTACTGCCGCGCACGCGTGTCAGCCGAGACGGTATTCTTTTGCGCCTAATGGCATAAAAGTCATCCGTTCGCGCCTCCGCGAACTTTCCGGATGCCTGTGTTGAGCAAAAAGTAGTTGGATTACAGATTCACGATTATGATTACAAAATGTAGTTGTAACTACAAATTACAATTGCTAGAGTGAGTCCCATGGAAAACCCTGTTCAGTATGACATCGGGCTCACGACCCTATAATCACAGTATATTAGGTACTTATGGTTGCTAGGTATGTATCATACCATAGTTTAATATAGGAAGACTGAAATACTTTAAAACATTGACATATATCTAAGGACGGGCCTTACGGGCACTAAGACTGTTGCTAGTTTAGTGTCACTCACGAATTCGAGCTAATCGTGCAGTTTAACGCAACTAGTTGCGGCCAATCGCGCGCGTGATGCGAACTCCAAATCGCGTTGTGGCGTTAGACTGCACGATTGGCTTGAATTCGTGCGCGTGACACTGCTGTACTGGCCCCATTCTTATTGCCTTTAAGGCCCGTCGTCAGGTATGTGCTTTACAACTGATGAATACCAGAGCAATGCCGCGTTTTCAGAAGTTAAACAAAACTGGCCGGTACTAGCTTTGATACGTACAAACAAACTCGCTTTAAAAAAAAATACGTCGTAATTTCGGCGTTCTCGACCCCTCGTTTTTAATTAACAGGAAATCGACCGAAAGGGGAACGCTTCAGGGTGTAAAAACGTACATATTTACGTACAATACATGGCTTTATTAAATTCACGGATAGAAGAACACAGCGTTCATGTTAAATATATTGTTTTTACCTGAAAAACGGAGGCTTAAAATAGGTTTTTTATTCGCATGGCTTTGCTATACATTGAAAATGAAAGCAACTTCGCCTGGCAGCATAAACATATATTAAACATAACAATGATCATAATAGCTGGAAAAAATGTTTTGGCAAAAAATCATTTTTGGTACAAGCTGTTATTACTGTACTTTTCTTACCACAGGCAACTAATACTCATCGAGACATTCCTAACAACTTCAAACAGTTCAAACACAGTTAGTTTGTGTTGTTTTATCAGACAGCTTCCATGGCTACCTTCTGTCCCCATCATCAGATCAGCTCCATGTCATCATAATATTGCATTGTCATCCGGTTTACATATGTATGCAAAATTTCAGCTCAATCGGAAATCGGAAAGTGGATCAAATTTAGCTTCCAAGATTTGACCCACTGTAACAAAATAACATACATACTAACAAGGCAAGTAAAATAAAAGCTTGTTAAAAATACCTATAAAATATGGTATACTAAACATTGAAGGACGCTAAAAATGTTAGTAATAATATCACAATTAGTATAACTCGTAATAAACCATACTTTGCATGAGGTCATTCGACTCCCTAGTGTTCATTTCATATTGATATATTCAACAGATTAAAAACAAACATGAAAAATTATAATACGTCTCTGTATTAAAAAATTGAATGTTTGCAACAGATTATGGAAAATATTCTAAGTATTGTTATTGATACATAATTATAAAATTTATAAATGAAATAAAACCCGTATAAAACTCAGCGTATTATATTGCAAAAACCACAAATTAATCAGATGATTCCTATCGTAAGATTTGCGTTGTTTTTGGCGTAAGTCCTAACAAGAAATTAGACTCGCGTTTCGAGTCGAGAACTTTTTTTTAAATTTTCGTCAGTGTAGGAAACTAGTGATGCCGGGACGGACTTGGCACCTTCCCTCTAACTGGCGGGCTACTCCCATACGTGGATGGATCGCCACGTCAGGATTTCTCGGGACATGTCAGGATTTTCGTTCCCTTTGTCAGGATTGCGGGGGGACTTGGTAAGTATCAGGGTTTTAGAAGCCACTACAAGTTATCTAAAGTTTGGAGTTGCTACCACACATGGTAGCGAGTTAAGGGGCTAGCTAGAAGCCCACTGGGTCATTTTTGGAGATATAACCGTACAGGAAATGTCAAGATTTTTAGGGTGATTCGTACTTTTATCAGGATATTCCATTTTTTCATATAACAACCCTAAGTGGGAAACTGGACTGGATATGGATACGTGGAAGAGTAAGGGAGACTTTCGTCCAGCAATGGGACATCATGAGTAAATAAATAAACAAAAATAAAACTGGTGACCTTGTCTCCGTCATTAGTCCGCATGCGCACATTGTGCAGAGATTACGAATCTAATGATAATTACAACATGGCCGGTGCCGGCAAAATGGCGTGTGAATCGGGATGACAGACGCGGTGATTAAACGTAGACGGAAGGCTCACAATAGACGGACTAACGAATCAAGCGGTTGGAAGTAGGGAGTGCTCCCGGTACTGGGGGGGCCTCTTCGAAAACCGAACTTCGCAAATTGCGGGGATCTTTCTCTTTTACTCTCACTAAGACGTAATTAGAGTGACAGAAAATTGCCCAAAATTTACAAACTTCGATTTTCGTGGTTATAGCCCTGGTTTCCTATACGAGGTACGAGCAAAATTCTGCATCAAATTTCTATAAGAAAGTACCTACTGTATGTACTCGTCTTCTTTTAACCGTATCTATTAGAAAGGGAAGGTTAGTTAATACTTGTCTTTGTATTCGTGCTAAGCCTACTACCGTGCTAAGAGTTCAGTAGGCGACTACTGTCGGCAAATAAAGTACAAAGTTAGGATTGTGTGCACTAGCCTACGCATACGTGAACTGTGTCAAGTGTATGCAAAACGCAAGGCCGGTTTAGACCGACTGGTTGGAATGGTCGGATGAGTAATGTTTAGTTGGGTGAGTAGGGTGCCCACATTGAAACTTGACGCAGTGGTTACCCGATTAAAAAATCGTATTTAATATATTTATTTATGCAACTATGCAGTTGTTCTTCCGAAAACATGATGTAGGTAATCTTGTAAAAAAAATTAACTTGCAAGATTCTGAATATAGCTGACTTTTATAGTAAACATTACGATACGGTATATGTACGGTAAAGTTGATAATAACATTAATAACTACATAGTAAACTGGTAGTTTTATGTAAGGTAAGGTGGGGTAACACGGACATTTATTTTGCTACGGACAAGACTTGTTAGTCTTGTCCGAAGCAAAATTAGTATGAGGATTCCCTAAAAGTGCATGTCTTTCCCTAAAAGCAATACAATACAAATTCTCATTATTGCAGACCCATTGACATATATCTAAGGACGGGCCTTACGGGCCAGTACAGTGGTGTCACGCACACGAATTCGAGCCAATCGTGCAGTCTAACGCCACTACGCGATTGGTTGATGAGTTCGCAACGCCAGCTAAGCTACCGGTCGCCTTCACTGCGGCCCCGAAACCTGGCCCCGCTCAAACGGTATCACCAAGCTAACAGAAACACAAGCATAGGTAAACACCAGGCGGTCTATTACTAGGCGGTTATTTAGTTAGTTCTTCTGGGTATTTTCCGCAAATCTCAACCATTGTGCCTATTTTGTGTGAAACGAGGTAGCGCTACTCTAACCACCCCATTAGACTAGCGCTACCTCGTTTTAAGCAATAAAGAGTATTTGTATTGTATTGTAAATAACTAAATGTTAGTCTTACCCCGGTAACAGTCTTATCCCACCTGTTTTCTATAAGATGATCATTACCCAATTATAATAACCGTTAAAATATCAAGTATTCAATTTATTTCCACGTTTTATTATAATGTTTAAGTCAATATCTACTCGATAGCTTCCCTAAGTGCAACTAACGGTCAAAGTGGTACTTATTGCTTTGTACAGTTCGGTTTTACGAGTTCTAGACTAGACACACTAGGTAATACAGGATAGGACACTGAAACCTGTACTTAGTACAGTCAGCGTCAAATACTTTGTAGCAACCAAAGTAGCCAAATAGTTCGGTACACCATATATTTAGTATGGTGTACCGAACTATTTGGCCACTTTGACTGCTACCAAGTATTTGACGCTGACTGTACAATATACGCAGCTATAGTGCAGTAGCCATCTGATATATCGGAGCGGCCACGTGCTCACTAATATCTGAACACGTGTCTTTTGTCAAGGCACTAGACGTGCGTGTTCAGTTATTTTTGAGCACCTCGGCTGCTCCGATATATCTGATGGGGATTGTACAGTGGGAGCTAGTTAATCCGTCTGCTCGTTTGCCTCCTCTACCATAAAAAAAAATCCGGACGGAACAAAAACCAGATGTCAACGTATTAACGAGGTATTCCGATTTTCCGCAAATATCTCATGGAATAATAATGGCTAAATTAACAAAAAGTTCAAAATTTCATGTATGTATTTACATAGTACAGTCTGTCAAACAACGTTGTCAGTAGAAAAAGACGTGAAATTCAATTATCTCCTACATTTTTTTGTTATTTGCCGTTTCTTCATATTGACGGAAATGGCTTGACAGACTACATAATTCTAGCAGTACAGACTATATAATACTAAATAAATTACTAGCACTATTATACAAAAAAAAAGGAAAAATTTACTTTTCTGTGTTACATTTTCGCACTTTATTTCGAAGAAACTATAAGTCTGAGCAAAAATTTCAAACATATTTTACTGCATAATTAGCTATCAATGACTTTAATAAACATTAATGACCAAAAAAAGACTCCTCGGGACTTAAAAGACTCAGAAGCGTTTAAGCGCCGAGTCTCGTAAAAACGAGTCGAGTTAATTCAGACTCAATAGACTCGAGTTCCTAAGAGCAGCAATGAGTCGTGACCGAGCGCGCCATCCACGGTGTTACTCACATACACATATATATCTAAGAACGGGCCCGTAAGGCACTAAGAACGGTGCTAGTTCAGCGGTGTCACTCATGCACGAATTCGAGCCGCCTAACGCAACTAGTTGTGACCAATCGCGCGCGTAGTGCGAACTCATCAACCAATCGCGTTGTGGTATTGGACTGCACGATTGGCTCGAATTCGTGTGCGTGACACCGCTGTACTGGCCCCATTCTTATTGTCCGTAAGGCCCGTCCTTAGATATATATGTCAATATTCCCATACAAAATAAGTAAATAGCAAGTTGCACAACGATATCGAGAGGCCAATCATTATGGTCAAGGGCGGGTTGGGAAATCTGGCGACTTGGAACTAATGAACCGATATAGTTATTGTTAGCTGCAAAATTATTTCTCTCAAACTTGCAATGAAATGTTGACATGACGTACTTCAAATTAGGTCCGGAAATACTACGTATCCGGTGCGATGAGTGAAGATGATATGTAAAGGAATTTCATACAGCCTCACACAGCTGGGCCTGTAAAGTTCTTTTGTTTTTTTAAACGTCAAATTGTGACAACGTCTCGCCATTCGGCCATCGAATAGTAGTAGATTCATATTTTGTTTTTAGCTGTGTTAATCTACGAATAAAACATATTGACTACATTTTTTTAAATTAAATTGCAATTTTGAGAATAGCAATATCCATCTCGGCCTGGATTGCCGGCCACTACGTTCGGCCGTTTATATCTACTTGGCCTGCAACCCATACTTCCCGGCCTCGTAGTAATGTAATAAATTAATCAAAAATTTAATGGATCAAAATCCCAGAAGAACAAATGATTTTCTTCGTATTATTTCGTACCACATACATAGTACTTATTTAGTTTCATTTCAATAAATATTTACAAGGATCGTTTACTATTTTTACAGTACATATTGCGATACTTTACCGCACTAATGCAATAATTATCACATTACGTAAGTATGTCGAAAATTCAAAGGGCCATGCAAATTTCCTATTTTTCGCAATTGTATCGTAATGTACTAATTACGAAATCAAAGAGCTTAAAGATAATGAAACCTTTTTCGAGAACTAATAAAGTAATATGAGATCGATAGTGTGTATGTACTTAATTACTTATAGGGTTTCTAATTCGATCAATAGAATAGTACTCTTACTTTTTTAAACTAAATTACCTAATTCGAAATACATTTCATGTGTGATTTCATATCCCTTTCAAACAAGAAAATAAAATATAAAAATGTTCTTCATCTTTAACATTTAAATTTTCTGGACCAGTGGTTCCCAAAGTTGAATGAGTTCCGGCCCACCTAACAAAAACTGCCAAATACGGCACCCACCCGTCCACCACCCATCATAAAAAGTTGACAAAAATATTATGGATAACGCTCAGATTCCCTAGTTATAGTAGCGAGGAACCTAAGTCTCAGATCACATGTAATTGTAGGACGAGGCGAAGCAGAGGGGGTACAAACATGTGATCTGGAATTCCTTATTTACTGCCCTAGATTTGTATGCTATTTTTCTGTAAATATCTATACAGGACTCATGGCATTTAAGCAACGCAATGGCAAGGAATGAGAGTAAAAGTCTGACGCACGCACTCGACGATTGAAACACCTCTAAAATGGGAAAAAAAATCCCAGTAGTTACCACCAACTTAGCTTGGTGGGATTTTTTTTTCCCAATAGTTACCAGTGGTAAAAGGTGGGAAAAAAATTCCCAGTAGTTACCAAATGGTAACAACTTGGTGATAACTCGTGGGAATAACCCACAAAATTATATTGTAATATGACGTCACATTACATTACTCTGTCCTAAATGTAAGATCAAGAAAATTGCTATTTTGACCCTGAAATATTGCGTTTAGGTATATAGTTGTCACACGATTTATTGTGTAATAAAATAAGGAATCAAATAGTGCCATTTTCCTTTTAAAAATAAATAAAAAATATATTGTTAAAAACTCAATGTCTTTTGTGAATTTACCACTTTTTTATAATGTATGGCTCATTTTCTATCCATTTAGCTAAATTTTGTTATGATATTCAACATGTGTGAAGTACACAATAGATACTCGTATGTGTGTATGGCGGTGGCTAGGTTCTAGTGACTCAGTGAGACAAGGTTACATAAGCGCCCGAGGTTGATTACATCGTCAATTGACATCACAATCACACCGTGGGAACGCTAATAGGACTAAACTTCGTCCAACGAGACGGTATACAAGACGAAACTTTCTGTACATTTTTGACTTCGGGAGACTCCAATTCCGTGGAAGGAAAGGTTGCTTGACGAGGCGATACTTTACTCCGGGGCAGACTGCTGCTATATAAATCGCAAGTCAGACCCCTCATGGAGTATTGATGTCACCTTTGGGGAGGAGCACCTGCATGCCAGCTTGGACCATTCGACTCAGTCCAAAGTCGTTGTACGAATCATCGACGATCCCAAACTCACAAGCGGTATTGAACCTTTAAGTCTAAGGAGAGACTTTGCCTCCTTGTGTGTGTTCTACTGCTTGTACAATGGGCTGTGCTCTGAAGAATTGTTCGATATGATGCCAACGGCCGCTCTATCACCGCATCGCTCGCAGTCGGCAGGGTGTTCATCCTCACACCCTAGAACCCAAATGGTCGCGTACTGTGCGGTTGAAGAAGAATTTCCACCCGCGGACGCTTCGGCTGTGGAATGAGCTTCCTGCCGAGGTTTTCCCGAGGTGCTACAGTACGGGGTTCTTCAAAAAAGGTGTGTACAAGTTTTGAAAGGGTCGGGAACGCGCATGTAATATCTCTGGTGTTGCAGGCGTCCATAGGCTACGGTGACTGCTTACCATCAGGCGGGCCGTATGCATATATGCCACCAACGTGGTATAAAAAAAAGATCCTAGTTAGTAAGTCTACTAGTTAGTCAGTGCTTCTGGGCATTTTCCGCGCTACTCTAACCATTTTGAGATAAACAAATTGTGATTGGTCAATAAAAGTAATGATTGACTAAAATAATTTAAACAGAAGGATATTTTCAGAGTAGTTGAGTTAAAAGGTAAAAACCCGCGCGACGGCCATATCTTCCGTCGAAAGCTTCGCGCGGCGCGTCATATCTTTTGTCCCCCCTAATTTCCTGGCCCCCTCTTAATTAATAGAAGTGTTAACACTATCAGTCCAAAGAAAACGATGTTAACTGTTTCTAATTCGATGTACTGACTAAAATACTTCAAAACGTCACCCACAATTATCATCAACTTGTCATCCTAATCTCAACTTTGCGACATATGGTTTAGAGTCGATATTCATTCACATCAAATTATTACGAATAGTCATACTCAACACAAGAGGTTTTAAGTCATAGCGCCGTTTTCCTCGAGCGACGTGAATTTATGACAAACAAGTTTATGTATTTACCTATTGTTGAGATATTAATGTTAATTATGTGCATACGTAAATTATAGTTTACAGTACCTACATAGGGTGCTACTTTTCCGCCCTAGTGCGGTAATTAGCACCATACATGTCTATGTCGATAATTTAAAGGGCCATATGTACTGTAAAACATATGATACACGTGCGAATAGGTAATTCGCAACTCGTGTCGATTTAAAACATTCCCTTCGGTGTGTTAATATTGTACTTTTCGTACTTAAGTACATCGTAATATTATTGGGTCAAAAACCTTTTCTTTGCCTTGTTTCTGTCTTGTATTGGTGGCTTCTATCAAATAAATATAACTAGCTCTCTTTCAAACCAATTTTCGGTGGAAGTTTGCAAACATCACATATTTTTTTTAGTTTTATCATTCTCTTATTTTAGGAGTTAAAGGGGGGGGGGGGGGGACACATTTTGGGTTTAAAGATTTTTTATTACTCATATAGAACAAAAGTTCGCTTACAATCAGGTTAAAATATGTATAAACAATTTCATACGTGGTTTACAATCACATCCAGCTAGTCGATGATACTTAATATACATTATCACTGATATATTTCTTCAACTTGCTTTCAAAAATTTTTAATGATTTGCAATTTGGAAGTGTCTCTCGCGCTAACTATTCAGTTTAGATTTTTTTTATTAGAAACCTCAATAACATTACATTCATTACTCAAGACCTATCCATAGATACACCACACGTATGGGTTTGATTAAAAACAATTTTGAGTTTCAGTAATACTTAGAAGTATGGGGAACCCCCAAAATGTATTGTAGTTTCGGAAAAAAGTGGCTGTGACATACGGATGGACAGACAGACAGACATGACGAATCCATAAGGGTTCCGTTTTTTGTCATTTAGCTACGGCCTAAAAAGTCGAGTGCTATTGCATGTCTTTATAGCTGTAGATTATATTTTACTTGAGAAAAATAACAAACTAAATATCACTATACAAAAAGGTACACTCCGTCACATTTTTGTGGGCAAAAAAAAACAAGAAAAATAATTTTGACCCTATTACATACCTGTAAATTGTTCACATGTGAAATTGCCATTTGCCGAATTAAAAAGAAAACAATATTTCACTTCAATCACTACCCAAACATTTTAAATTTGAATACAATTGAATTCTTCAAATTACAAATCATGCAAAATTAAACTTTATAACATTCACTTCAAGATTGAAATTGCCATGCCAACGAAAAGAGTTTCACTTACGAATTCCCACATAATACCGTATTTTCTCTAACACAAACATGACCCAAGCAAAGACATTTCTGTACTAATCACCGATTACTAAACAATACCCTAATAAACGATTTCTATATCACCATTCCAATTCAAAAAAGTCATATTATCCTACAAATTTCAAAAGGTAAAAGCCGTTTTTGCCATACGTCACACAACCTACGCTTCCATTGTCCTGGTTCCAGCGCCGAAGCCAAATATATGTTTACAAAATTGATTCTTACTGCACAGTGATAGGGCGATATGTGTATAGATATTTTTGAAGCTGATAGCTAGATAGTACGGTCATTCGTTAGTTAATAGGTTTTTGATTAGATATGTCGGGTATGCGGGCCACGGGGCCCGATGTTAGGCGATATGGGTAATTACTAGACTAGACTGGGCTCGTGACTTTATCCGTGGAGATCAGACGATCCTAGTGCCGCCATACAATCGAAGTTACGCGCACCGCAAACATGTGTGAATTATTTGAAATACTTGTATTTAAAATGCAAATACAAAATACCTATTTTGTATTTAAATACCTATTGAAGAAAATTATTTTGTATTTTATTTGAAATAGTTTTTGGGACCTATTTTCTGTTTACAAAATACTTTCTAGTAGGTAAGTAAGTAGGAGATACAATCCCGTCTGACGTTACAATACTTGCAACTCTCTTATTCTTTTAACGTGGAACTGGTGAATATGTTTAGTAACGCCGCACATGACCACAAGCGTAGCGAGTGGTTAAAAATGTAGTATTTTGAGTATTGCGAGGGTTTCAAGGCATGAGAGGTGAACACACTTTTCGCCCTGGTAAAACACAAACGAGACGTTTTGCACTCTAGAGGTCTGATTGGCACACTGTTTTTAAAGAATAAAGAAAGCCTTTCCAACTTTGAATTTCCGAGTAAATATTTTTTAATTCAGACTAGGTATTCACAATATTTGAAAAAATTCTGTATTTTACATTTGAAATAATATATCAAGGAAGTATTTGTATTTTACATTTAAACACTATTTGTAAACTATTTTTCACATCTCTGATATTCCGATGGTATCCTGCAGAAAACCGTACCCGCAAAAAACGGGAAGATCAGTGAGAAAGAGCTTCATTTTTCGTCAAACCACTCTGTGCAACCGCGCCAGCTGGCGGACGCCCTTAAGCGATATTTTAAAGTCCTATTTATGGAGTGAATAGTGAATTTAATCCCATTACAAACGTGCGACGCGAGTTATCAGAAACACCCAGAAATGCGGGGATCCTTGCTGAGCCCGTCATTGTTTCAGGATGAGTCAGCCCATGCCGGGTGCACTAATAACGGTTAACTATATTATTTATACGACACCTCACAGACTAAACAGACACCGCGTTATGAAGCGCTTACGAAGAACGCGAGTATGGAAAGTGGAGGCAAGGAATGCAATCTCCATGTACCAAAAAGTGTCCGTCAAAAACATTAATCCTTTTCCAGGCCGCACCAATCTACAAGGTTTTCCCAAAAAATATAAATATATTCCAATTAATCCAGCTTTGATGATTCATTTCAAGACAAGTTCCTGAAAGTGTAATCTAATTTGAACCTTAAATCGGAATGCTAAAGTTGAAATTCTAATGGCGCGTATGTGGTCGATAAATCGTACTATGCCTGGAAAAGGGAGGTACCAATACGCAATGTCAAAAAAATCCATTTAATACAAAAAAAACCGTAATTCATTTTTTGGAAAATAGCTGATACTCTTCAAACTGCTGAATCGATTTTTATCAAACATATCTAAGAACCACCGCAAGGAAAGCCGCTTTCACGTAAACAAAACTCGATTGAAATCGCTCCATCTGTTTGAGAGCTGCGTTGCCCACAGTCAGGCACACAGACGGACATTGGCGTCAAACATATAACACCTCTCTTTTTTGCGTCAGGGGTTAAAAACTTTTGTGGCATGATATAAACATCTCGGAAGCCAATCCAACGAAAGCGTGAAGCCAGACAAAAAAACAGTGGGAACAATAGGCGGCATTCAGTCCGTTATCATTTATCAGGTTATCACGTTTGTAAAGAATACCAGGAATTTCTCATCTCTGCGGTTCCCAAAATATTTCATTCCGCCCGTGGGCTATTGATAACTTTACAAACAGTCATTGTTTGTAGTTAAGGTCACCGGGTAAGTGTGGCAGGCCTTCAAATTTGTTTATATAGTACACATTGATAAGTGTTGATTCAGAGTTCATGCCGTATGCTTCTTTGCCATCGACGTGGTATAAAAAAATGCATTTGACACTAAACGTAAGTAGCAAGCTTCGAGCAACGCCGGGAAGGGAGAGGGCATTCGTACTATTTCCCCTCTGCCGAAGCGAAGCATAGGTACGGTCGCGTCTGAAAATATTGATACGAAAAAAGTGACAAAAATATGTATACACTGTATACACGACTTTATTGCCCACATATTAAGGTAGTGTATACAAGTTTTTGGCACATTTTTCGTATCGATATTTTCAGACGTGACTGTGCCTGTATGTAGGTGCATGTTGTGACTCGCTCGTACACAAAAAGTGATCGAGGTGTGTAAGATTTGTCTTTGACGTGTGTCATTTTCTATGTATTTGTGTCGTCATTACAGATTGGATTTTGTATGTGAGAAGTGCGACTGTATGCACATTTCCCCCGCAAAAAATGGCAGAATGATTTGGACGGTAAGATATTGCTTACATTGCCGGATTTAGAGGTCTGGAGGCCTAGGGCAATAAAGGAGTGGAGGCCCCCTGGCCCCAAATTATTTTCCAAATAAAATGGTAAATTTTCCGAAGTCGCTATTGTGGGGGCTCCTCTTTTGTGGAGGCCCCGGGGCTGTAGCCCCGGTTGCCCTCCCCTAAATCCGGCCCTGATTGCTTAGGCTCCTCCCTTCCGATGTGTCGGAAGCCGGTGTTGCTCGAAGGTAGCAAGTATTACCCGTAATGACCTCTAGCCTATATTTTGTTAGTAAGACTAGGTATGCAGAGCATTGATACAACACATCCCATCTTATTTAGTTTCTCAAACATTTCGAATTTTCGACCGTGTGACATGCGTTGCTAAGTATGAACGTTATAAAATATTACGGTTATATTTCGCATAGTTACGAGTATGTGACTGTTTCTGATTATAATTCAATATTATAGCAGCAGTAGTAAACACTTTATTGCACAAAACAAGTACATAAAACAAAAAGAATACAGTAAATGTGTACAAAGGCGATCTTATCCCCTTAAGGGATCTATTCCAGCTAACCTTAAAGCAACTGAGAGAGGTCATACGAAATGGCAGTCTAGTAATATTTTACCCGGCCATCACGAAACATTAAAGTAGAGAGCATTAAGTACGAATACCAACGTTGTTTTCGGGTTTGTCATGATTTCTCTCATTTATGAAAATATTTTTCCTCGGACTGAATAGTCAAAAAAAAAAATTACATTAATTACACACTAACATCAGTTTTGGACCATAGTAGGGTGATTTTGGATAATAGATAGTTTTAAGGTAATGAAAAAAGCAAAAAGATGGTGCAAGGTTGTCCAATATTTCGGACGTTGACGGATGAAGGGTTGTCCTTACACTCCTTATATACCTGAAGGCACCTGAGATTATTCCATAATAGCACATTATTTACGCGCTAACCTTTCGCAATTGGGTAAGTTCATCGACCCGCAATCAATCGACCTATATAGTCGGTGGGCGGCACAGATATAAATATATACCTTACGAGTACCTATACCATGTCCACAGTCCAGAGGCAAAATACGCTGACATTTTATATTTATTTATTAATTTTATTATCCTCTTTATTTAATTTCCTTCTTATTTTAGGTTTAAAAAACATGAATATATGTAAAAGTAAAATACTAAAACACATACCAAAACAATACAAAAACATATAAACACATTATAAAAAACCGGGCAAGTGCGAGTCGGACTCGCGCACCAAGGGTTCCGTACCATTATTTATAAAAAAGGCAAAAAAAATATGTTTGTTGTATGGGAGCCCCCTTAAATTTTTTTTTTTTTTTTTTAATTTATTTGAATCAAAAGAAGATTACAAAAACACACATACATACATCATCTGCAACAGAAATACATCATCTGTGAAAATTTCAACTGTCTAGCGATCACGGTTCTTGAGATACAGCCTGGTGACAAACGGACGGACGGACAGACGTACAGCGAAATCTCAGTAATAGGGTCCCGTTTGACCCTTTGGGTACGGAACCCTAAAAACCTAACCTAGGGTGCCGCCGGCAGTGGGGCACGGCCCAAGCTGCCGGTGGTCAGGGCCGCAGACAGAGGAACCGCCGGACTATCCGCACCGTGTCCAAGATCACCGCCTTCTGCATCTGACCCTTGATCCAACCACCTAGCGAGAGTCTCTCAAGGTGTTGGTCGAGACTCTTCGCTATGAGACCGTTCGCTGAAACGACTATCGGGACAATGATCGTCGAATCAACATCCCACATGGCGGTTATCTCGTGAGCCAAGTCTAGGTACTTGCTGGACTTGTCCTTTTCGGCTTTCACGATTATATTATTATAATAAACATAGAAATTTGACATTCATGAAGACATTACCACACTTGGCCATGTCTATAGTAGTTTATATTAACACGAATTACAGTTACAGTAGATGGCGGTGTATGGTATATGGCGCTATATAACATTTTGTGATATCAGCAGTGGCAGCATGGTTCCATTTATATCGTCTGTCACTATGCCCGTCACTTTCGCACTTACATACTTGTTAGAACGTGACAGGCATGGTGAGAAATGATAAAAAGCCGACCATCTTAGCCCTACTGAACTGCCATACGCTTAGCGCACGAGACCCTAGTTATAACAAAATGGAGCCATACACTAACTTTGGTACTTTTTCTATTATAGAAAACTATTAGAATCGTGTAGTGAGCATTAAGACAACAGAGGGCCTACCGCGAACCACGTTCGACGTGTTACCTCCCTATCACGCTTACGTACGAATTTACAAGGGCGACAGAGAGGCAACACGTCGAACGTGGTTCGCGGTAGGCCTCCTGTAACTATAAAAGTTTAATATCATTACGTACACGAGAGTAACAATCATTTTTAATAGTTTCGCGTAAAATAAAACCGTAAATATTATTGCGTAAATTTAAAATATACCTTTTCGTACAAACTTAGTCCTCATTTTCCCGTCTGGATACTAACATTATTATAAATATTTTGACACAATTTGTTGTTCTTTTTTCGAATTTTTGATTATTATAAGAGTTAGGAGCATTCGCTCCTAATTGAGAAAAAAGTCAAACGTAGGGCCATATATTGCTATTGTTAATACATCAAATTATGTAAAAATATTTTCCATAATGTCAATATCTAGAGAGGAAAATGGGGACTACGTTTGTATAGAGAAGCGACCGTCCCCTTTCCCCTTAATTTTATTTTTGGAAGAAATTAAGAGACCCGAAAAACTACGCCGAAACTAGGTGACCGTTTAACAATTAACAAATACTCGGGCAACATTCATTGAAGAATTAAACGGGACACATGTTGTGGTCCCTCGTGTGACAGGGTAGATGTACTTTTTACATGTCCCGCGGTACGCATTCAGACTACCCTTCGCAAATGGACCCTTTTGTGTAGGGGGTGTAGGGGAATGCGGGGCGTATTATTTTTCTGAATTCTGAACACGTTGCGGTTGTGGTTAATTTAGACTGACGGTATCTTGTTAATATTATTCTGACGACCGGTCTGGCCTAG
The DNA here is from genome assembly GCF_033807575.1 of Cydia pomonella. Classification (NCBI taxonomy): domain Eukaryota; kingdom Metazoa; phylum Arthropoda; class Insecta; order Lepidoptera; family Tortricidae; genus Cydia; species Cydia pomonella. The sequence goes on from NC_084703.1 coordinate 43,995,952, forward strand.
TCGGTAGTGACCCTGCCTACGAAGGCGATGGTCCCGGGTTCAAATCCTGGTAAGGGCATTTATTCGTGTGATGAGCATGGATATTTGTTCCCGAGTCATGGGTGTTTTCTATGTATTTAAGTATTTATAAATATTTATATATTATATATATCGTTGTCTAAGTACCCTCAACACAAGCCTTATTGAGCTTACTGTGGGACTTTTTTTTTTTTTATACTACGTCGGTGGCAAACAAGCATACGGCCCGCCTGATGGTAAGCAGTCTCCGTAGCCTATGTACGCCTGCAACTCCAGTTACATGCGCGTTGCCGACCCTAAACCCCCCCCGTTGAGCTCTGGCAACCTTACTTACCGGCAGGAACACAACACTATGAGTAGGGTCTAGTGTTATTTGGCTGCGGTTTTCTGTAAGGTGGAGGTACTTCCCCAGTTGGGCTCTGCTCTAGATCTGGAATGACATCCACAGGCTGTGCCCTACCACACAAAGCGAGATGAAATTCACAATGCCCATACCTCTCTTTTGGACGTAATTTAAGGACGTACCCGGGTCCAAAGTAGTCAATTTGTGTAAAAATGTCCTATAATATTTATTTATTTTGTATGAAGCACTGGTGGCCCAGCGGTAAGAGCGTGCGACTTGCAATCCGAAGGTCGCGGGTTCAAACCCCGGTTCGTACCAATGAGTTTTCAGGAACTTGTCTACGAAATATCATTCGATATTTACCAGTCGATTTTCGGTGAAGGAAAACATCGTGAGGAAACCGGACTAATCCCAATAAGGCCTAGTTTACCTTCTGGAATGGAAGTTCAGATGGCAATCGCTTTTGTGAAAACTAGTGCCTACGCCAAATTTTGGGATTAGTTGTCAAGCGGACCCGAGGCTCCCATGAGTCGTGGCTAAATGCCGGGACAACGCGAGGAGGAAGAGGTGTTTTGTAATTATTATTTTTTTAATGACACGTCGAATACTACTTATTTTTTGCACACTACTTATTTTTTATTGTGGTAATAGCATCATGGTCCCGGGTTCAAATCCTGGTAAGGGCATTTATTCGTGTGATGAGCATGGATATTTGTTCCTGAGTCATGGGTGTTTTCTATGTATTTAAGAATTTCTATTTTTTATATTTATATTATATATATCGTTGTCTAAGTACCCTCAATACAAGCCTTATTGAGTTTACTGTGGGACTTGGTCAATTTGTGTAATAATGTCCTATCCTATAATATTTATTTATTTAATTATAAGTAGATACATTAGGGAAGACTAAAAGTCTGGTATCGATAATTTATTATAAATTGTAGAATAGTGTTATACTAACTAACCTAATGATGTTGAAAGGAAAACTATTACAAATAAACTTAATGACGAACGTGACAGACTGACAGTGCGTAGGTATAAATAAATACTCATATCTACCTAGAGAATAGCCTTACATAACTATGACGAGATTGACGAGGGTCGTACCTGTCAATAACTAACAAAATAAGTAATAAGAGTAGGTATTTTTACAGTGTATTTTATTGTAATAGCGATTGCTAAATGCTTTGTTTAATGGCTCGACATGACTGCTGGTGTTTAAGAATGATGCGGTAACTGTGTGGTGTTCGATCAGTTTATAACTGGTTTATGTTTGTAAAACACCTCGTTATGCATTAAACGTGTATTTATTATAATTTGTATCTAAGTAGGTACAGTAGTTAGTAGGTATTTAGGTCCTAGGAACATCGTTATCTGGGGAGTCTGGTTCTGTGTTCTACATTCATGTGATTAGGCAAAATGCAGATGTATATGTATGTACATATTTAGATAAGGTTATTTAAACACAGATTGACTAAAATTTTACGCTAAATTGGATACTGGGTAAATAGAAATAGAAAGTTTTCGGCAGTCGTGCCGAAATTGATCAGTGCTAGCCGTGAACCGCGTTTCGACGTGACACCGCGCGTGTATGCGCTTTCCCCGGCCTTATTGAAAATTGCGCGAAACAACGGCGCGGGGAGCGGCAATCGATCGCGCTGTTTGTAAACATTGCGGCACCGGCCTTAACAGACAGGTTAGAATTACTTAACATTATTGGATAGTTCGTTTAGCTCACCTGTATGGTTTGTGCGCTCTCCTTGTCGAGGAGGAATTCCATGGACTTGTGTGGGCGCGGCGCGCGCTGGTCGGGCGGGGCCAGCGCCAGCAGCGAGCGCGCGTGCAGCACCGTGCGCTGCGTGTCCACGTCCGTCTCCAGCACTCCTGGAGCGGGCGGCGGGCGCGCCCGCGGAGGCTTGTGCGCCACGCCGCCCGCCGGGGGTCCCGCCGCGCGCGACACCTCCTCCTTCAACGGGATACGGACATATTGCGGCCCGGCCGCCGCGCGCGGTCCCTGCCCCGCGTCTGCCGGGCTCGGAGCACCCCGCCCGTTCGCGCCTGCGCGAGTCTTCTTCTCCTTGCGTCCCGAGAAACGGAAGTTCGCGAAGCGGGATAAGAAGCCCGCTATGCGGCTGCGCGGAGCGCGCGCGCCCGCGTCCGTCATCGCAGCGCAACGGTCTGAGTGCGGCGCGCGCGGCGCCTCGACCCCCACCACTATTACCTCCGCGTCCGCCGCGTCGTCGCTCGCGCTCGTGGATGATACGCTCTCGCTCGTGGATGAGGCGCTCGCCTCGCGCCAGCTGACTTCGGCGACCACCGGCGAAAACGTTACGCCTTTGGAACCGGCGGAAATGGAACGCGCGGGCGGCCCGGCCGGCGCTGGCGCCACTAACTGCAGCGACGCGCGCAACTCTTCAGGCGTCTCTCGCGGTGCTTCGCGCGCGCGCAACTCAGGTGTTGAGCGCACCCGTGCGTCACCGGAGCGCAGCGGCGTCGACGAGAACGCTGGCGCGCGCGGCGACGGCGACCGCGGCGGTGACGGCTCCATCCGCCGCCGCAATTCGTCCAAAACGTCGTCCCACGCGCCCCACGAGTCCCGCAGCCTCTTCGCCGTCAGCACGGACAGCTCCCGATCGTAGTTGCCCGTATCTTCCAGCGCGCGTTTCGCGGCCTCGTCGAGTCTCCGTGCGGTGGCTTCCATCTCGCGCGCGAACGCGATCTCGGATTCCGTGGTATCATCGCTGGCAGCGCTGGGTTCTCGCACGGGAGGAGAGGGTTGTCGAGCTATGTAGACAGGGGGAGGTGGTGGAGGATGTACGCGCGGCGGCGGCGGCGGGGGCAGACGCGGACGGCGCGGGCCGCCGCGGTAGTCTAGCGCGGTGAGGTCTGCCACGCTGACGGTGAAGCTCTCGGTGACCTCGAAGGTTTGTCGAAAGCGCGCGCGGTGCGCGGTGGCGTGCCGGCGCGGCTCGGCGCACACGTCGAGCTCGGCTGGGAGGGAGAGGGCGCGCGCAGCGCGGGCTGGACGCCGCTCTGCACTGGGCGAGGCGAGGTTGGGCGCAGAGCCGGCAGCGCCCGGCGCTATTTCGGGCTGCCGACGCAGCGGGGGCGGGCGCCGAGCGCGCTCGCTGTACCCACTGTCCTCACTTAAGTTCTCAGCGGAGAGATGCGGTCGCGGCGCGGGTGGCAGGTGGGCAGGTGGCGGTGAAGCGACGGGAGACTCTAGGGAGTCCGGAGACAGGCTAGGCGACGCCGGCGCCGCGCATGAGCGTTCGAGGGACTCGAACTGAGCGAGGCTGGAGGAGCGGGACAGCGAGCCTGTGCTGGTGGGTGAGGAGGCCCGCTCGCGCCGCCGCCGCTTCGCCGGACAGGCCCACTCGCGCTCTGATTCGCTGTCGCACTCTGATCCTACAACAAAGCACCATTTACACTATACCGCAACTGATCGCGCGCAGTGGGTACGCAGGAGAGTTTCACAGTCCGTGCTAAAGTGCTAAGCTAAGTGCTTTGCTACTATCCAGGATAATTTCTAAACAACACTTCACAAACTTCACGGAGTAAGTTGACTGTACAACAGTTTTCTAACACGTCGCCACGGCCAGAGACCGGCAATGACAATGACGCGAACGCGTCTATGAGATTTTGGAAACAATCCAACTAATGCAGAATTGGGAAACACATGACAGTTGCCAAATAGTTATAGCAACGTCTCATACTTTGTCTCCCCAATACCGTTTTATTACTGTCATGATTTCCTGCACATGAGTGAGCTTGCAAACGCGTGGTTATTTTTGAATCCAGTGAAGTCAAAATATTGCATCTGTCATTTCAACGTGCATATAGTAGCGCCATCTTGTTGTCTTTAGTAGAACTAAAAGGTAGTGTCGTTAATATGCTTCTAAAAGGTGCAGCTATCGCCCGCGAGATGGCGTTAAAAACAAAAACTTACCAGCATTTCCCCGCACGTGTATGACTGAGTCCGCGTCCGAATCAGAAAGCCATGTCGCTGCAGATGACCGCTCGGAACGGAGGTCATCGCTCGTCTCTTCTACTATTGTTTCGAGGTACAGTGCGTGGTTGCTGCCATTGTCGCCTGTGAACAATTTAGTCATTAGTACTGCTACTCGCCGTTAGATGGCGCTAATATACACAAACTAAATAAATTATATTTGAAATGATTACGAAATTATACTACTATGCGTAATTTAATTCGCTTGCAATAAAATTCGCTACGTAGAACAAAATACACACAATAGAGGCTACATAGGTAGTTTAGTGAGATATGTACAATAGTTCATGCATAATACTCGCAGCGCTGAACAATGAGGTTCATTTTCATATGAAATGGCGAGCGCGCCGTGGCGCACAATGGTGCTTTCTCTTATTATTTCATTAGATGACGCAACGATGCACCGCCGAGTCGTGAACGAAAAATGTGAGAGGTCTCATAACAGTCATAACCAGCTTCATTGGTGTCTTAGCTTTTGCAACTTTTTATTCATATTATGATGTTTTATGTTGCTATAATGATAACGTTTTCGATTTAACTAAGTTATAAAGCCTATAAACCACAGAGAATGTGAGTGAAACTTTTTGTATTATGCATTGGAAAGGTACTTAGGTACAGTCAGCTGCAGAACTAAGGCACTTATAAACATCGACAAAACTCAAGGTCAAGATAGTATTTAATTGAAGTTAAGATAAATGTGAGCTGTTGGCAAGCTGCAAAGTAAGTGGAGGGATAAGTGGCGCTGATTGTCACAAACACACGTAATGCCAGCGGCAGCCGTTGGAACTAATTTTACTCCATACGATTCTAAGCCGGTATTGTTTACGCATATATGCCTAACAAATAAAACGAAAGCCAAAACGTCAGATAATCTACAAAAGTAACATCTATGGTTCATGTTACATCTTAGAACAACGTTTAACTTTAATTTGTAAGATATTTGTACAGCTGTAACGTGACCTTGAATGAGTCATAGAACTAGAGATAACGGTGTTGCGTTATTACTGTTATCAGTGAAGGTAATGTCAAGGGAAAGGAAAATGTACGGAGATTTAGCTACGCCATTGAGTAAGTTAATACGGTGCTGAAATGGTGCAAAAAAAGTTTTGATAGCTGAGCTAAGGATAGATGGCGCTGCTCGGCACTATAGGTTTTGTTGTCAAGTATAGAGGGAAGCTTAGAATAGCTTTGTGATCCTAACGAAATAACGGTACTTTTTGTATGAAATTCCATTTCGGGAGAAAACGGTTTCCAATAACTTAATCTTAACAAATCACTTTGATTTAGATGTAGATCGCTTCACCATAATTTATTCTAGGTTAATAGATTAAAAAAAAATTGTTGTATATTGCAAATTTTGAAGAAAGGTAAATTAATAAACTTCTTCATTGTGTCATTAACTCATTAACATACTAAAAACTCATGGAGTATGGAAACTATTTAGAAGTGAAAAAACATTTTCTCTTTTTTTATGGGCGAGTACCTACGTGTTATACTTCCCTCTCAATGTGATAGTTGACTGGTTAGTCAAATCAGTTTCTTTTTTGGAACTGTCAAGTTACCTACTCTTTATAGTTCTCAAAGAACTATTTATTAAATATAAATTGTGTCTGAACATAACTGCGGTCTAGATCTTTCTAATAGTTTGTGGTGCTTTATTTCGTGTATGGTGTGAAATAATTTATTTTAAATACAGGAAACACCCCTATTCGGACAATCTATAGCCGATCAAACAACTTTGTCAGTAGAAAAAGGCGAAAAATTCAAATTGTCTATTGGACGATAACCCTTCGCGCCTACAATTAGCCGCTCTTTTCTACTTACGGAAATATCTTGACAGACTACATAGTTAACTAATGATGTAAAATATTAGGTTAAAATAGTTTAAACTTTAGACAAGAAAAAGTTGATTCGCCTAACTATAACGATGTTTCGATGTGATCGTGTGATCGATTTACCAAGACGCATGCTTTGAGTCGTATTGTCATGTTGTTAGAGGTTAGATTTGACAAATCCGCGCGTCATCGTGGATGACACGAACTACAGACTGATTTATGTTATGTTCAATCTGACATGTCAATTTGTAAACAATTTTTGGATTAAAACGATTTGTATTTCTAGTGACGTCCACACGCAGAATTCCTGTTACATTACACGTATACTCTGGACCCAGCTTTACCTAGTCAAAATACTAGAAATTATTCTCTGAATGCACGTTTAGACGGCCTTAGCGATTCGTGCACATGCCGGCATTGAACCCGGCGGGCCCGTCACTACCGCGACCACTTTAATGGTCGTATCTGCACGCTAAGGCAATTAGGTATCCGGTTTATATGGCATTAGGAAATAGATAGTTGATTTGATCTTTGTGTATCCTAAATTGGATATCGTTCTTACAGATTTAAAACAGCACGGCATGTTTTAAGTGCGCTCCTAAATAAATAAATAAATAAAAGATTTTTAATTTGGCCGTGAAGTGATACAATTATCTTTGAAGCTTTTTCATTCATGTAATCAGAGCATAAATTCGATTGTATAAACTACAAACTGTAAATTTAATATTTCAAACTGAATGGTGATTTGATATGATCTACCTACAGTCGTTACACACACGCACACACACAGTTACAGTCGGTACAGTCGTAGTGTTCGTCTAACGACCTTCTCATAAGAGGAATTTTGGACGAAGGGTGTAAAGTTTCGGCGATTCCGCGGCCGGCTCCCTGACACAGCCGGGTTGCGAAATGCATCGCAGCCATGTGTATTATTTATGTTGTTGCCTGAAAATAAAACTTTTTCATTTCATTTCGTATCCATACAAGGATAACCTTTTTTTTGTTGGTGTGGGAATGCTGGTACGCATCGTCCCCCTGGTCTGAGGTGGGCCAATTTTTGGGGGGGAGGGGGATCTGGGACTCTCAGATACCGACTCTTTCCATTGAGAAAGAGGGGGAGGAGCCTACTAAACCCAGAGCGGCGTTTTCCACAAACCTTTAAATAAGTCATGAATTAATGCATAAAGCTTTATTTTAACCCATACAGATTAAATTTAACAAAACTATGTCAATTTAAAATATAATACATATTCATGAATTATGTATTTCAATATATAATTCATATTAATAGACCCCGAAGTATGAAGTGGCAGTTCATGGCCTTCACTAAATTAAAAAGCTACTTTGTCTCACTCCCTGGAATGACGAAAGTAGGCTTGTTCGAGCTGCTGAGATGAAAATTATTTTCCTTCGTCCGTTTGGTTGGAAGTCGGCACTAATTCATATTTATATTTTAGATATATTTTATTATTTAATACCTTCTTGTATTGTGTAACAAAGAGCCTATTAAGTGTCCCACTGCTGGGCAAAGGTCTCTTCTCTAGACTTCCAATCTTCCCAATGGACTGCAGCATCCGTCCAGTTGATGAGAAATGCGTCCAGATCGTCCCGCCATCTCCTTTTAGGCCGACATGCCGTTTACGTTGTGGCACCCACTCCGTAATTATAATTATAAGTAAAAAAAAAATATTACTGCCAGTATTAGGTACATTTTGGGTCATAAATAGACACACTTGAATTATAAAGGAATAAAAAATATCACCATCATGCCATAATATCATTATTCTATGTTTTTTTAATCCGTATGGATTCCCCCCTACCCCCTTCGGATAAAATCCTCCTCTAAAATATTCCAGGTTTCTCTATCCTTCACTATGTCTAAAGAGCAAATAGAAAGTATAAAGAAAAGCCAGTAAATAGGTAGGTATGTTTATCTTAGAGATTAAAGATTGCCTCGGACTCGGATCGATTCGTTTCGATTAGCTATCGCCTTTCGAGACTTTCTAGGCTTAGAAGCTTATAAACTCTTATAAGTTTACAAGTCATTTAACGTAAAACGACATTATATTAATAAATATGATGTTATAAACTGGAATAGATGAATATATGTTATTGCGAACGCAACTTTTAATTTGTATAGAATCTAAATATATTCCCAACATTCCCAATGCAGTAGCGAAACGCAGCCGTCGGGCTCGGCTAGTATTCGGATGCTTTCTCAAAAGCACGAATAATACGAGTAGCGCTCTTGACTACATATAAATAACCCTACATTCTGTATTAATGGCACCAATCATGGAACATCTAAGAGAAAATTTGGAGTGTTTTTGATATTTCACCGACACCTGTAAAATTTCCACCGCTTTACTTTAAAAGCTTAAAGTTGAATGTCCAATTCGTCCTTTATGATTTCTATGTATTGTATTGAATGAAAGCTACTGCAATTGGTTTCAATATTATTAACCAATTAAAACTGTGTTTTTTTTGCTCCAGCCATTCATTTTCAAAATAACAAATATCAATGAAAAATTAAACTTAAGCAGCTCTTTGGCTCTTGTTTATGGTAAAATGTTGCCAGCGATTAAAAACTGATGATAAATACTTGTTTTACAGGATTTGTGCATACGAGTACCATCCCATTACTGATGCCTGTTCCATTATAGGGGTGTATACTATATAACGATAAAAAATGTTCGGTCCGTTGAGATTCGTTGTAGAGGTTTTTCCACAGTATTTTGCACTGTATTTGCAAGGGCAGACTCTAAAGGGTAATGTTGGCTCGATAGAAAAACTCGAAAACATGTCTAATGTCTCATTTGTCAAATCTAACCTTTAATAACATGACATTACCAATCAAGGCACCCGTCTTCCTGAATGACACGATCTAAAATATCGTAGCAGTTTAATTTTAGAATAAAATTGCTTAAGAAATAGTCGAGGAACCAAACCAACAAAATTTTAAACGCAAGTTAAGGTAAAACCTCGCGCGATAATTTCTTCCCTCGCAAGTTTCACGTAGCACGCTATATCTTTTGTCCCCTTCCGATTTCGTGGCTTTTCGGGCCTGTTGTGATGTCAACTGGTCGAGCGGGCTTTCAACATTGCGTGCAACGACAATTAGCAATTTCGTCAAACCGCAAGTACCGTTTTTGTTTACGCGTGTCGCTATCCGTGACGTTAACCAGTATTTGTTGAGCCCTCGTATGAAACGTTACGTGGGAGTTGAGAGCTCAAGTTACACAAGATTGATTGAGGCCAGTGGCTCCAATGGTTTCAATTTAGAAACACTAATGAATGTCTGTCGACACTGATTTGTTTGGAACGTGAATATAAAAAAGTTTAAAAGGGAAGCATAGCTTTGCGATCCTAGAGAAGTAAGGGTACTTTTTCTATGTTATTCCATTTCGGGAAAAATGTTTTTAGCATTAACTAAATCTCAACAAATCACTTTAATTTGGGTGTCGATCGCTTCAGCATAATATATTCTAGGTTTAGCTTTGAAAAAAAAGTGAAAAAAAAGGAAAACCTATAAACCTAGTTTTTCATTGTGTCAGTAACATACAAAAAAATCATGGACAAAAGAAAATATTTAGAAGTAGAAAAAAGTTTTCTCCTTTTGTATGGAATAGTACACTTCCCTCTTAACAACCTCAAAAAAAAATTATGACTTGGTCTCGGAAATAAGAAAATAGTAAAAACTGCGAATTTTACTATCATTTGTACAGATATTATTACATTATAGGCTGAATACCCAGACAGTCCCATGTGCAGAGCATGCATGGAAGAAGAAGAAACAACAAAAGATATTCTCCTACACTGCAAACAGGTGGAAGTATACAGGAACAAATACCTAGGGGCTCCGTGCACACTAAGAGGGGCAGTTAGCAACCTGAAGACACTTCTAGGCTTCGTGGAGGAGCAGAGGTGGTTAGAGTAGCGCTATCTCGTTTCACGCAAAATAGGGAGAAAATGGCACAATGGTTGTCGACTTCTAACTATGCGGAATACCGAATAGTTGCCGAATATTCGTGGCATCTCGAATAATTATCGAATCTGTTGGCCAAGTTTCACGAGAAAAATGCGACCTGTAGAGGCAGTGGGGAGACTCTAGAGCGTACTGGCGTATTTGGCTCAACATTGCTCCGAGCAATTATTAGGATTGGCACAAATTGACGTCCCTTTGCGTGTACCACCACAGATAAGATAATGACTTGAATTTTGACAACCCGAAATAGCTGAAAGGGAGAGTGTCATACGGTAGTAAGGGACAGCATGATTTGTCACTGAATCGCTGTCAAACTTCGGTTTTGTACGATTTGTCATTTCTGTATAGGTTAATATACGGACATACAAAAGTATTTTTGCCCAAGCTGAAACTGAGACCTTCGCTTTCGCTCGGTCAACTGTCAGAATTAAGCAACGGTTATTAAAGAACTAATATTGCCCTGACCAATAACTAAACGCCGCTATTAAAGCAATTTAAAAGTTTTTACAGTCTTTATAGCACTCTTAAACGCGTGGTTATTAATTATTATATTACTCTCAAGGGCGTATATGATCTTATAATTTACAGTAGGCATCGCTTTGTAAATGCCGCGCGAGAAATAAACGCCAGTAATAGCTTTTTCACCACACCAACTGGTAAAGGCCCTCTTGATTGTTCAAAAACTAATGAGAAAGTTGCATTTTATCTACATGTGGGGCAAAGTAATCAGATCCAAATTTTGAGTTATTTCCTTATGTTACCTGGTGGAATTAACGGTGAGTAAGGTTGCCAGAGCTCAACGAGGGGGGTGGGGTTAGGGTCGGCAACGCGCATGTAACTCCTCTGGAGTTGCAGGTGTACATAGGCTACGGAGACTGCTTACCATCAGGCAGGCCGTATGCTTGTTTGCCACCGACGTAGTATATAAAAAAAAAGATAAATTTTATATTACGTTAATTTGGATTTGATGATTTTTTTTTGTATTTCATTACTTAGTATTTTCCTCGCGTTGATGTGGTGAAAAATTATGACTTTTTTAACCCAGTGCCTTAAAACCCTCGCAACACGTAAGATTCCACTTCTCGAACCACTCTACGCTCTTGGTTCAATTTTGGAATCTTTCGCTTGCTCGGGTATCAAACATTAGCACAACAACTTTGCCCCCTTGGAAGAACTTGACGTTCCTTTGCGTGCACAACCACTGATAAGATAATCAATCGAATTTTGACAACCCTAAATAGCCGAAACGGATGTGCCATACATTAGAAAGAGACAACATGATTCCTCTATGAACCGCTGTCAAAGTTCGGTTTTGTAGGAAGTTTCCTTTAACGGTAGTACAGTCGCAGTCGCCTGCAGATTTATCGGAGCGGCCAAGGCGCTCACAAATATCTTAACACGCCTCTATGGTCCAGACGTT